>NC_143481.1:9282516-9607398 GCF_027475165.1 Benincasa hispida
AATGTCATCCAAAATTTGGAAAAGAAAGAAAGGCTGTAATTTAGGTAGCATGCAAAGCATAGGCATATCCGATCACAGTAGCAGCTAGACCGATATCCAATATTATGCAATGTAAAATATTCTGAATAGTGAAGGGAGAACATAAGAACCTTAAATCCCCTTTAGTTACTATTTGGCTTTCTATTGTTTTCTTTGTTTTGTTGTCTACATTTGAGAAGTGTTTTCAAAATCCAAGGTAAGTTTTAAAAACTTGTTTTTGGTTTTAGAAATTGGATAAGAATTCAAATATTGACTTAGAGGGAAGATGAAATCCAATTTAAGAAATTTCACATAACAATGAGGACTTGAAATTTAATACTTTTGTATCAATGATCCTATCTTAATCATCAAAGAAATGCGTAAATAATAACTTAGAAATCCTATATTAAATATAGATAAATTAAGCTCTAAGTCTTTAACACACAATTAGAATGAGATCAGAACATACCTTGCCATAAAATAGCTATGTTTTTTTTCAGCTTTGTTAATAGAATGGGATTTTCCTCTATAAGATCTATGGCAGTAATGGCAGCACTGGCCAGATATGGGGGCAATGAAGCAGAAAAAACATAACCCGAACTGCTCAGACGCTGCGCAATTAAATAAGAAAAACTTAGCAGTTTGAAAGAATGGTAGCTGCAACCAAACTATAAAAATTAAAATATTTAGAGCAAGCACTGAATGTTATTGATCCATTTACAAAATAAGGTAAATGAAAAGAAACAGGACGGAGAGGGAAAATGAATCTATTTTTGTACTATTAATTGATGGTACCTGGTGATCAATGACTCTAGCACTTCCTGTGCAGAATCCTCCTTCTGTAGCCAATGCATGCCCCATTGCAGCAGTTACTATATCTATCTTATCCACCTGCAACATGAAATCATCATCAAGAATATAATTCCAATAGCGGGCAAACCTAAAATTTTTGTTAATAAACATACAGAAACCCCACAGTGTTCTGTGAGACCTCTTCCAGTACAGCCAAGTACGCCAAAGGAGTTGCTTTCATCCAATAAAACACGAAATCGATACTGCTCCTTCAATTTGATGATCTCATCCAATGGTGCAATTTTACCAGAATTCTACAAAATTAAAAGTAAAATATCAGAAAAAATCGTTCAAGTAGATTTTAATATATGATAAATTAAACATAGTGTGTGTGAGAGAGAGAGAGAGCATAAAAGCTCTAAAAGCCAGTCCCTCTGTTACAACCCATTTTCACCTGTTAAATTATATGCAGTTAAACTAAAAGACGGATGGGTGCCCCAGGAAAATTCTTTGAATTATATGAAGATCGCTATCTTCACATTGAAGATCTATGTAAGATAACTTCACATTAATACTCTAAACACGACATCCAAAATGGAAGTGTTGAACAACCTGGTACACTGCTTCAACCACAATATAGCGTCGTAGTTTCTTAGCCCTTTCATTTCCAGCAGTAATTTTCTCAAGAGTATCTCTCAAGGATTTCATATCGTTGTGCTTGAAATATACAATTGTGCTCCTGGATAGATATAGCCCATTTTGTATTCCCCAATGAACACCCTCATCCCTGGCAAAAGAAAGAAGTGTGGCTTTACTCTTTAACCTAGAGTCCCATACTACTGCAATTGGTATTTACGCCCACTATAGCATTAGATAACAGAAGAGAAATAACAAAATAATTGGGCCCAACCCAGTCTGCTAAACAGCTATCAAGACCAAACCCAAACAATGAAATACGAGCATTCTATGCCATCATAATACATGGCTCCTGAAGGCAACACTGTGATATAGGAATGAACTCATAAGTCGTACCAATTAGACTCTTAAGGGAAAACACTACTCAGAAAGGGAAGGGAGAAAATGGACAAAAAGCTTTCTAATAGCCTTATTCCATACTCATCCAAATTAAGTATAAAAAAATCATTGAACTTGAGATAGAGCTTAGGAAAATATCTTTTTTTTTTTCAAACTATAGAAAAACACTAAACATGTTCATCTTCTGCCCAGAAGAATACAGAAAAGCGAAAAGGTATTAATGGTTAATTTTATTTGAGTTACCTGAAAGTTTAAGTGTACTGATGTTTTAAAACAAACTATATCATATGATAAAGGTGACCAAATAACAATCATAAATTATAGCATAAGACAAATGACCAATTACCTAATAAAAACAACATATAATAACATTAAAAGAAACTAAAAAAATTAAGCAATAATGTTCTTTAATAATAATTCGGCAGTTATCGTACTCACACTACAATGACATCCCCTCTTTTACAAAAGGCCGGAATTGCACTAAACATAGTAGAAAGTCCATAAGAATACAGAATTGAGTCTGGAGTTCCCAAAAATTTTGCTATCCTGGCCTCACAATCAAGGTGTACATCTGTAAACAGTTAAAAAAGACAAGTCATGTACTGCTAACTGCCCCAAAACTCAGTTTTAATTCAATTGCCCAAACTTACCAATTGTCCCATAAAACCCACGAGGACCACATGAACCAACCCCATATTTCTCCAATGCATGGGTACATGATTCCTGACAAAAAAGATTACTGTAACTGACTCTAAAATGCAAAGAATCTGTACACACTCTAATTACTAATTGGAAATTTCTCACGTACAAGTAACTTCTCGTGGCCTATCAATCCAAGAAAATTTGCAGAAGCAAAATTCACTACTTCTTTTCCATTGATAATTGAATGTGGTCCAGCAGAACTGGATAAAATGAATTGGTAAGTAAAACAAGGGAGCAAACTACTGAGAATATAAATAAGAAATTAAAATAGCTTATCATCAATCAAGAGTTAGAAGTTGGCATAAACTAATCACATGGACAGGTTAAATTTGAATACACTGAAAGACAGTAAATTACAAAAATTCAATAATTAAAAAGAATTATTGCACAAGAGTTAAGAGTTTACATGCACTAAAGATGAAAGCACTTCAAATGGGGAATTTGAGTAAGAAATAGTAAATTGAAAAAGTCCCTGCAAAATAATTTGCAGCCAAAATTGAAAGTTTAATTACCTTTCCAGCACTGGCGGTTCACTCTCCATCTCTTCTGTGAGAGATGGAATAAGGGGTTCAGGAACCCATTCATCACATAACTCATCTATTTCCTACAAGGATCAAACATACTCTTGAGCAAAATCATGCAAGGATCAACTAATAACTTGATTGTTTATAAGACAACAAAATTACTAATGATGGATTAAAAGAAGGCTAAATTTTTAATTATTCAAATTTTATATATCATTATCTATACATGCTCCTCTTGAACTCCAATCTCAGATCCACCACTGCCTGCCTGCCTAACATCTATTCTTTACCAGACAAGATCAGCTGTCATCCAGCTACTTTACTCAAACTAGCCTAAAGTAGTCATCTCAGAGTAACTATTAACATTTGAAAATAAGAATGACAAAAACAATCTTAAATCAAAACAGGTGAAAAACCTTCTTTGTTAGGGGCCGCTTGGGAGGCTTGTAACTCTTCTGGGAAAGCAGGAAAAGTATGACCACCAAAAGGAGAACCTCCACAAACAAATGTCCTTCAAGAAAAAGGTAAGAAACGAATAACTCACCTAGCAGCTGAAACATAAAAAAACGAATATAAACCAAATCCCTTGCAGAGATAATAATGATACCTCCAATATGCACACCAAAGATAACTGCTCGAGCAGAAGGAGCATCAAGAATCAAGGTTACCCAGTCTAACGTAGATTTCACTATACTTGAAAACATCGATTCCATTATAATCCCCGCCTGAATCTAGCTTGTGAATAACAATTTGAACATCAATTGGAAGTCTACACTTGATTCATGCTTTACAGCCGAGAGACCATAATTTTTACAATCCTGTATTGTCCATTTTTCCGTGTCAACACCATTAAATGATCATTGAAAAAAGCGAACCTTGTTAGAAAAGCACCAGTGAAAACTTCTGGAAAAGATTACTTAAAAGGTGAACATCAAAAGTTTATATGGTCCGGAGAAATGGGCTAAGGAGTGAATAAATTTCATTATACTGGTTGGAATCATAAGAATAAGAAACTTATACCCCAAAAGCAATGAGAAACCCAGTCCTCGCGAATCAAATAGCCGAAAATTCTGCATGGTATGGTATTGATTGAATCAATCGCACATCACTAAATTTCAAACTGAATTAGTAGCATGAAGACTAAGATGGCTAGCCGATCTAAAATCTGAGTGAGCCTAGGGTTACCTGAAACCAGCTCAAATCTTGCACCGCCGTATAAACATGAAGAAGATGCCCGAGGAAATGGAAAGTGAAAGCGATTGAGGAGAAGAGAAATGATGAAATTACCTGATAATTTTGGAGAAAAGGGCAGCATGGAGCGACGGATGCAAAGGGCGGATGTGGATTTTTCTCTCGGTTTACCTTTCACTCGTCGAAGATTTGGAAAACTAAAAACGAGAGAATGGGTCAAATCTGGAGAATGCAAGAAATTAAAAATAAATAAAATTATTATAATAAAATAAAAGAATCACCTTCGCTTTTATATTGTTTATTCGCTTATCCCGCGCAAATGACATGGCCCTGTGGCATCAGAGCAGTAGCCCAGTAGCCACATCATCGTCATTTCAATATTTATTACAAAAATTAAAATGCAAGTTCATTAGTTAACTTTTACCTTTGTGTCTATTGTCAAAATAAACGTACTTTAATTGGCAATGGCAGATTGAGTTCAAAGATCTTTTGGACCAGTCTGAAAATTCTAGTTTGTCAAGTTGGCTATCCAAATGATTCAAAATGGGACTTCCAACCCTACCCAATCTTTATAATTTCGGGTTGGTTTTGGTTGAGTTGTCGAGTTATTTACTTTTTTTTCTTTTCTTTTGTAGTACATTTTTTATTAACTTAAAATACTGCAGATCTTTAATGTCGATTTTAAACCGACATTAAAGATGAGCTATAATGTCGGTTTAAATTTTCATTTTTTTGTTTTCCTCCTTCAATTTTTTGCTACCCTCTCAAAATTTAGGGTTTGGTTATATATAGGAAAACGAAAAGAAAGAGAACTTCAACTCTAGACGTACGACTCCCTTCTCCCTCGCGAGTTCTCTCACCTACGACTCTCGCTGTTTTCATCTCCCTCGGCTGCACAAGCGCCGTCGACCACATCTACGCCACCACCTTCATCGATCATATGCAGGTCTTCGTTCGTCATTGCCATCGATTACAGTAGATTTTAGTGGGTATTTTCCTCTCTCCTTCATGAATTACCTCACCCACGCTTGTGTTCATATGGAACTTATTTGCTCACCTTCATTGCTCGTACACCTCCCATCCGCACCTTCAAACACTGTGGATTGTCAATCATCGCCTACCTCGAACAATAGATTTTTGTTTTTCTCTCCCTCTCTCAGCTTTTCTCTCTCTCTCTCTCTCTTAAATCTCCCTCACTACCGCACAGATCTATGGATATGTGGTTGCACTGTTCTTTGAGTTGCCACTGACTCTATTGTGGGTGAGAGTTTAGTGAGTTTCTCTTTGATTTTTTTTGTTTTCTCTTGAATACCTACTAAGATTTTGGCCTAATCTTGAACTACCTATTATGTATGGATTATAGATTTGAGGTATAGAAGAATTTTGAGTTTGGAAGCAAACTATTCTACAGTATTAAAAGATTGTTTTAGGTATTTTTGACAAGTTCTTAATATTTTATAAGCTTTTTGGATTCTTTATTAAGGCTGGAAATTGGGTAATGACCCTTAAATATTGTGTTTGGATACACTTGATTGGAGTTCTGTCCTTTCACTAGAAGAAATCATTAGGTACCATCCAACACCTCAGAGCTCCAATTACTGCAAGTGTTGATCTCTTTTTCTATAGAGTTTTGGCTTAATATATTTTGCCCTGTATGTGTTTAATGTAGCTTTGTGTGTATAGGTATTGTGAACGCCTATAGTTGGAGACCATAGAAATTGGAAATCATTTCATTCTAATTCCCACAAGAATCAAGGAAAGAAACAATTCTCCCTTTTGGTATTGACTTTGAAAGTGGAAGTATTGCAAAAAATAACCCTCAACTACACTTCATTGTAAGCAACTGACTTTACCAAATGTTTCTTTTACATTGTTTAATGAATCTAAAGAAAGCCTTGTACAATTGTAGCTCCTCTATTAGGAAAAACAAGTTTTCTTTTAATTTATTTATTTAGTGCAAATGAACTATTTGATTGTGGTTTTTTATAATGTTTTGTTCAAAATTCTATACAGCATGTTGTATCTAGTTTTTAGATTGTGCTAAGCTCAAAGTTCTAGTCACTTATGCAAAGTTAAAGAATCTTTTGTTGTTCCCTTTCTTGTTTTTCATCATTTTTGCTTATACTACTTGTTCATTTGTAGGTATTGTGATTGTTTCGCCGCTGGGATTATTGTCCTGAGTCTTGTTCTTGTCAAATGTGCTTTAGCAACCCTGAGGATGTAAATTTAATTTTCCAGACCTTTCTATAATAATAGTTTTTCTATCTATTTTTCCTTCATGTCCAAGAAAGCACTCCATATTTCATCTATTGTTCTTGTAGGTTCTTGAATATATGTACTATAAGAGTTTTATAGGGGAATGAGAATAATCAAAATGCTTGACATTGTAAGCCTCTATTTTGTTTGTTTATTTGTTGAGAGGGAGAATGCTTTGGCATTATAAGAATTTAAGAGAATTGTGCTTGTTTCAAGAAAACTCCTGCTTCCTTAGTTATACTCCTACGAGTTTAGGTTTAGTTCATATTAATTGAAGTTGTCTCACATTTGTATTCTCTCAATCTCTTCCTCTACCATAACATAATGTATATTGAAACTCTCCTTGTAGGTTGGTCTTGAAATTCAAAAGAAGGTAGTTTGGTTATCCATTATATCATCTCCCTCACTTCCATAATCTATTAATTTCAAAAGAAGGTAATTTGGTTATCCATTATGCTATCAGCAAAAAAGTTTATATTCATTTTATTGGATATTTAATGTTGATAGGACCATTTGCTTTTCTACTTGAATGTCTTTTCATTAAGAGTATATGCTTGTGATATGACATGTTTTTGGATGTTTTCCCTGTTAGTTGATTCTACTGTAGGAAAATAGTACTCGTTTATAGTTGGGTCTAGAGGGCGTTGGACTAGCGTAGTTGGCTAGAGAAGAGTTCTTAAAGGTGCTTTTCTGCTTGAATGTCTCTTTGATCTTGTTTTCTATCCCTAAGAAGGCTCCAAATTTTACATTGGACATGTTCTGTGACCTCTGTTATTCAATATTTAGTCTTTTTTTTTTTTTCAATTGTCTTACTCAATTCTCCTTATATTGTCTCTGAAATCAATCGTGAAATAGGCGCGCGAGAAAAAGCCATGAGAAAGTGTCCTCCGTGTTGAGTTTTCAAATGCTATAAGATATATAAATAAAAGTTTATCTGTAGAAAACCGTTTAAGATTTCTCCTCTGGGATTTGAACAAACATGTGAAAAGGTATTATATCCATTATGTACTTGGCAGCAGCGATATTCTATTGAAATTGTTTAATTTCATGTGAATGTGATATGATTTTTTTCGAACTATTTTCTTCAGCAAAGCTTCCAACATTTTGATGCAACTTGGAAGGGTTGCTACATATGTGTTGAATTTAACTGGGATCTTCTATTGTCAAATAGCATGCAATTTAAGCTCAAAAGAGTTGTTAAGTTGGACCTATTTAAGTAAGTTTTACAGATAGTTATTTATTAGCAGGTGCATGAAATTTGTTCCCTCGTACATGCCTATTTTGATGTAAGAATGGTACTAGGTTGTTACCCCAATTTCAAAACTCAATTTAGGAGTTGTCAACTAAAATTTCAAAATAATTACGGTTTGAATTAATTTCTTTAACTTTGATAAGTGAATCACTCTAAATTCCTAGACTTTCTTTTTAGCATTATTGATTCATCGTTCGCATATGTTAAATTGAGATAAGAATTAAACTATTTCAGAGTAAGGTTCTTTTGGAAATTAGTTGAATTAGAATTTTTGAGCTAACTCATTTGAACAATAATGAAATGATTTTGAGTGAAGTTTTTCATTTTGTTAGGTTCAAATTTGACGTGTAAGGCTAAATTTTGATTCTTGGGGATTTGAAAGGAAGATAGGAAGATTGCATTGGACATGTTTTAAGAAGGTTAACAAGTGGAGAAGATGCACCCAAAACAAAAAGGACTTCATAACAACATTAATAACAAATACAAGGTAATATTTATAAAATTCTTATCTTAAAAGTCTATTTGTTCTAAACTTTGGATTAGATTCAATGTTGGAATGATATGACTATCCTCTTTCGTATTCAGTATTTGGTGTGCTTTTTACTTTTTAGTTATATGGATAATGTAAAACTTTTTAGTTGGAGATGTTAATTTCCTCCTTTCCTCTTTCATATGCTTATGCTTATGTTTTGACATATTTTGGATTTTTATTATGTGATTCGAGTTTTTATGTGGTTGTTTATAACAGAACATGATATCTTGGCCTTTGCAAATTCCCATGAATACTCGAAATCATAAATTCTCATGTTGTCTTTCCATAGCTCCCTAGCTTGAATTTCATAAATTCTTTGTGTGGGGTAATTGAATTCTTATTATATGTTGTTTGCCTATTTTTCTCTACCTGCAGGAAGTCATGCTTTCGATTTGGATCAACTCTGTGGTGGATGGTGGAGAGAACATAATGAATGAGCAATTAAAAGACTATTTGGAAAACACTATATAATGGCAACAAGTGTGTATGTGCTTTTTTTTTTTTTTGGGGGGGGGGGGGGGGGGGAGGATGTATAAAAAAAGAGCGAGAACTTACTTTGTTGATTACCTTGGTTTTAGAGTTAAATTATCATCCGATTCCTCTTTTGTGACCTATTATTATGGATTTGTGAAAGCAATTAAGAATTTATCTTGTGCATAGACAGGTTGATTACCTTGGTTTTAGGGACATGTCGTTTTTAACTTTTTGACCAACATTAAAAATGGATTGGACAATAATTATATTGAATATATGGACAATAATTGAAAAAAACGGATAATAATTGAAAAAATGGACAATAATTTTGGGCTTTTCAATGTCGGTTTAAAATCGACATTAAAGGTTTTAAACCGACATTAAAGCCCATAATTCTTGTAGTGTTTGCATTCTCGTTTGTACTTAATTTTGTTGTTATAGGGTAGTTTTGTCATTTATTAATTAGTATTTTCTATTATATAAGTTCGTTTTACTATTTTTTTTTAATTTTGATTTTTTTTTCATTTTTCTAAATGAAAATTTAAATTTTGTTTCTCTTGTCAGTCCTAAAAAAATTCGACCTAATTGGGTAGTCTAGATTGTTTAGTTGTCGGATCATTTAAACATTTCAGAGGTTTGATTATCTCCCCCCTGTATTGTTTTAAAACTAAAAGTAAAAATAAAAAACAACTTTATGTCTATTCATTTCTTAAACTTAAATGTTTATTAGGTTTTTAAACTTTTGATGATGTGTGTTTTGTTATCAAAGAAGAAATTTGGCTTTATCAAATTCAACCACAATTACGGATCATGATCTACAATTTGGCTAGCATCTCAATTGGGCCTAAATTGTAAATTGGATAGAGATGACTAAATTAATTCACTTGGGCTCAATCTCCAATCCAATTCAAACACATGATATAAATTTGGAAAATTACATTTAATGGCCAAAACGGACCTCTATTTGAAATACTAATAATTTTTTAAATTCGTAGTTTTATAACCAAAACTTGATGTGGAGGGCGGTTGGGTATCCCCACAAATTTAGCTACATCCACAACAGATCTTTTAGCTTATTCAAAGGAGATTTTGTTGGGATTTAATTTTTAATTAGGAGTGATGGTTTAAAATTTTATTTAAAATACCGTGTTGGTTTTTTTTTAACAACAAAAAAAAGCTTCCATCACACCCATCACACCAATAGTTAATCGTGTCAAGGGTCAAGATTTGAATTGCAATCAATATGACAATAAGCTTCTACAATTAAATGTTAGATTTCTTTTTTTTTAACTTAAGCTATGCAATGGTGTAAATCTCTAACTTTAGATATTTGTTTAATCAATACCACATTATAATCCACCAATCAAAGCTAAGACAATGTCTGTTCAAGGGGTTTGGGACTAGATTCCATATGATGCATCTTTTGAAATAAATCTTCCCTAGTACATTCCTCCTGAAATGTAACTACCAGGAGGTTTTTCCGAGTTTACGGTATTTATATGGTTCAATTGATGAATATTTTAGTTATTTTCAATACAAGGAATTTGCATACCATAGTACAAAATGCATATTTAGATGACTCGTCTTAGTTGTTTTTTTAGCTACTAGGAGGTCTTTTTTAGTTGTTACAATGTATAACATTTAAATTGTCTTAGATATTTTGTGTTGCTAAAAGTGTGATGAAAATTTAGCTAGTTTTAGTACAAGATATTTGTGTGGCAAAACTGTCAAGAAAATTATAGTATTTTTCAGTAGAAGATACATGGTGAAATGCTATTGATATAGAGTAAAGGAATTGGGAACATAAGACAAAACAAAAATACCCTATTTATAATTATGAAAAATAAATCATTAATAAGACATAGAGGTTTGCTCATTAATATCGGAGTTGGGGCGAGTGAGTATATGATATATAATAGACAATCTCAAATTAGGTTTTATTCTTTATATGCATAGTTGCATACCAAATTAGATATATACTTCGTTCTTCACAATTCAATACACGCGAATTTTATGTTAGGTATTATATTTTTTTAATGTGTTGTTAATAACAATATATTTTGCTTGTTTTAGGAATTGTTTTCAGGATTTGTTATCAAAAGTTGGTTCATTAAAATAAATCACCTAATATTCTTTCATATGAGAGATTAGTTTGTTTTTATTTGAATTTTAAATTTGTTAGTATTTTCCTTAGATAAGGGATATCTTTTATATTTGATAAGTTCGATTAAAAATTCTAAAACAATCATTTGACCACTTATTTAAGGAAAATGTAGTCCAAATAACTCTATAAATTTTGGGCCAGAAAAAAGCTGGACCCAGACCAACTTTGAGCTAAACCTAAGTCCAATTATTAGGCCGAAAAGACCGTTAGGTCCAACCAAACCCATCTAAAGCATTTAAGATCCGATTTATGGAAAATATAAGGGAAACCACAATGGGTAGCAAAAAAACATAAGGATATTTGTAAATATAATTTCCTAAAATTACAAAAAAAATATAAATAAAAATGCTGGACTCAAGAGATAATTAGGTCGAAGTCCACGAAGAACCTTGGAAACTCTTTGAAAATAACACGTATCCTTTATTTTAGGAGAAATTGAAAGAATTGGAGACCGAAACTTAGAATATCCGAATATTGCAGCTTTGAAAATATGAAAAATATACATTTCTTGAAGATCTCGAAATTAGAAGACTATGTGATCTAAAGAGTGGGATTAAGTGTAAAATTAGGGTTATTTAAAAAATATTAGAAAAAATATGGTAGTTTTGAAACAATTTACAAAACTAGGGCACATTTTTCGTTTTATGGAATCAAATATGACTTGTGTTTGGTTGTACATGATAATGCTATCAGAATTTCATGGACAAAATTTGTGTTTGCACTTAATTTACAAAATTAACCATGAAAATCCTTTTATAATTGTAATAGATTAATAAATTAAAGAATAAACAATATTCATGATCAAAAAACAATTAATTATGCATTAATAACAAATTTAATTATAAATATTTAAAGATGGAGTAATTTATAATTAAAATTAACCAATTAATGTATTTAATGAACTTCATATTAATCATTTTTATAATTAATTAAGTTCAACATTAGTAATTTTAATTAAATAATATAAGAAAAACATATTTTAATAAACAATATATTATCTAAAAAGTGAAAAAAGAGATAAAAAATATGAGATATTAATAAAGAATACTAAAAAGTGTTTTTGTAAATATGACAGACCAATAATGAAAGGATTAATAAAAATTAATCATAACAAATAATTAACTTATTATAAATAATCAATAATGATTATATATTCATAATGAATAATCAAATTAGAATTCATCTCAATAAATAATTATTCGTTTATTAAAAAAACAATAAAACAATAAATTATTATTATTAAAAAATTGAAATTTTATACTAACTAAATTTAACTCATCTTAAGTTGCTAATTAAATATATTTAAGATGTAAAAGTAAAATAAATTTACGAGAGGATAAAAAAAATTAGGGTATTAATTAAATATATAAAATAAAATTTAAAAAACAGTTGGAAAAAAAATTAAAGGCAAAATTAATCACAAATAGAAAAACTTAACAGAAAAAAAAACACACACACAAGAGAGAAAGAAATATAGGGAAATACATTTTTCTTATTTCTTTTTATTTCTATGGTAAAGAGGAGAGGAACATGATGGTTAGGGACAACCTAAGTTGTACCTAGCCATTTCTCTATTTAGAAATGGAGGGTACAAGTGGAAAGTTTTGAAGGGTGGGATTTGAAGTTTGTTGACGCATACCAATTTTTTTGTTTTTAAACCAAAGTTCAGTCTTTTAAGGAGAGTGAATTTAATAAAAACAAAAAAATGTGCTCTATTTTTACCCATTGTTTCAAAACTGTCACATTTTTGCTAATATTTTTTTAAAATTAAACCTAATTTTACACTTAATCTCTAAGGGATCGTTTGGATTGAGGTTTTCTCAATGTCCAGGAATTAAGGATATCTGGGAATTATATGTATGGGAATAAAATTAGGATGACTATGTTTGGTTGTGTATGAGAAAACAATGTATGGGAATAGTATGTGTAGGAATAGTATATGAGAATTTAAACAAAAATATTGAGAGTGTGAAAACCAGTCCATGAGGGTTTATGCCCAAAGTGAACAATATCATACCATTGTGGAGATAGTTTGAGGGTCTTGTCCCTATCAAGCATTTGTTGAAATGCCTTGAATCTGTTTGTTGGCGCTTCGAACAACCAAGTACGGGGTCTCGCTACCCGGTCAGCGAGTCAGGGTCTAGGGGCGTATTTAGAATTCGTATTCAACATATTTATTTATTTTTAGTTATTTACGATTATGACCTTAGGGCGCGTCGTAGCTAATACACTGTTAGTGAATCACGTATATCTGTGTGTCGATCTTCTCTATCTCTATGTTCCCTTTTTTTTATGTGTTCTTTAATTTTTGATTTCATAACAAACGACCGTTTAAATTATCTACACGATTGTTTACAAAATACTATACGACCGCTTAAATTATCTATATGATCGCTGAGTAACAAAACGTTATACGATTGCCTACCCAATGCCATACGATCGCTTACCAAATGCTACACGATCGTTGAGTAACAAAATGCTATACGATCGCTTATCAAATGCTATACGATCGCTGAGCTCAGCTACACGATTGCTGAGCTCTGCTAGACAATTGAGTAACAAAATGCTATACGTGAAGGATCTCATATCTAAAAGTTCCATGATCGTGTTTGGATCGCTCCGATCTCACAGTGACCGAAATACAATAAAATACATTCAACATACATTTATGTAAATAAATCTTAATTAACAGCATGCTAAGAATAACATAAATAACACGGGAGAGAGTTCCATACCAGTTGAAGACGTTCTTCACACTTTGGAACTCCAACGCAGTGGAACCTTCCAAGCGATCTACCAACGCCTAGCAGAAGCGTCGACTGCAGCAGCACAAACAACCGCAAACTCACGACCGCAACGAGGACGACACCACCATTAAAGAGCCCCAGGTATTCTCGGAGTGAAAACTCAAAGAGTGAGCTTTGGTGAATTTGGTAGAGGAAGGAGGAAACACGAATCGTGTAGGCGATAAGCAAGTGGGAGAAAAAAAAACGCTATCGTTATTTAGGTGCGAGAGAACTATCGTATAGGCTCTCGATTTTCTTTAAATGATCGTTTTCTATTCTCAACAATGCGCTCTTTCGAATTCTTTGGGCGATGGACGGACGACGCAAAAATGAAAACTCTTTTAATTTTTATTTCATCGGTTACAATAACTGACTCATTCCCACTAACCCACGTCTAAACATGATTTTTGGCATAATTATCTTATAATTAACCAATTAATTAATTAATAAATATAATCATATTATATTTTTATCCTATAGTTTGATATCACATGTATCTACTATAGTATTTTCTCCTCTACTTGATATAAATCATATTTATATCTAATTTCCTCCAAAATAATGTATCTCATACATTTAGTCAATTATATCATATATAATTAACTAGTCCAATTATATCATATATAATCGAACTTCCTCTTGTCAATTTGAACATTTCAAATTAACCCAAATACTGGTTCTTGATTTTATCCAAGCTACCCATGGGACCTAATGGACTTGTGGCTCGAAGCTCCAACGGTACGTGAATAGTTGACTATACTCTTTAGCCACGAGATTCACCATCCGTTAACTATCAGACATTCCACTAAAGACCAACAGTTGAACTCTTCTTACCACAGATATATTTCTGTGTCCATCGGATATAACCAATCATGAGTATGATGACCCTTCACAGATGCTCGTAAGTACAACTAGGCCAAATTACCGTTATGCCCCTATAGTTACATCTCACTCCTTAAGTACAACTGATTCCTCTAATGAACAATACAACATAGTCCAACTATGTGTGAACACCTCTCGGGCCAAGAGAAGATGTGTGGCGCCACATCGTTCAAGCCCCTAAATCAGCCCTTAAGGGAGCCATCCATCTACTTACCCCTGCCTCGGGGAAGGAGTGAATTTCATCTTGTGTAACTGAGTTCCCAGCTCCCAAATCAGACGAATCCCCAAAATGAGAGGTTTGAATCGGCGACCTGGCCACTCGCACCCATACAATATGATCGCCTACCTAATGCTATATGATCGTCTACCAAATGCTATACGATCGCTTACCAAATGCTACACGATCGTTGAGAAACAAAATGTTATATGAACGCCTACCAAATGCTATACGATCGCCTACCAAATGCTATACGATTGCTTACCAAAATGCTATACGATCGCCTACCAAATGCTATACAATCGCTTACCAAATACTATACGATCGCTTACCAAATTCTATACGATCACTTACCAAAACACGATCACTGAGTAACAAAATGCTATACGATTTCATGGTTGGAAGGAAGGAAAATCGTGGTAGGAAGCGGAAGAAGAAATGAAAACCCACACTTCTCAATGGGTATACAATTCCTTCATTTGTGTGGGTAAAAGATACCTAGGAATTTCTTTTTCCAAGATAAATAAACAAATCCCACCAACCAAACATGGGCTTTGTAAACCCATTCCCATTCCCACCCTTTTTTCCCTCCAACCAAACGGCCCCTAAAGAGTGTAACTATCATGAAAATATAAAGACTAAAGACTTAAAAAAGAAAAGAAAAAATCTTTTCAAGTTCTCAAAGGCTTTATTGATAACTTCGAGGTTAAAAACTCCAAGAATATTTGGAGTGAAAATTTAGGTTATCTAATACACGACCAAACTTATCACACAATATGTTACAACATTTTCAGAAATATCATAAATAAAAACAGAAAACTAAAATCAGAACAGAATACATAGTTGGGTAACCCAGTTCGGTGCAATACCACCTACTTCTAGGTGGTAGTGTGTCGTGCAAAGATATATTCGCTAATATAAAGTCAAGTAATTATAACGATGCTGTAAATAAACGACAATTATAGTGACAATAAAATAGTCCAACCTAGAGAACGACCACTTAGGCTCTCCTAAGTATAAGACTCATTCTCAATGAAATTTAGGCTCCCCTAAGTGTGAGATCCCCACAACTTCAACGTACTTTGCTCCCCCTAAGTATAAGAATATTAGTGAATATTCACTTAAGCTCCCTCTAAGTGTGAGATTCTTTCTCTACTAGTATATTTCCAACTTGTGAATATCTCTTCACGTCATGAATTTATGCTCCCCATAAGTTAGAGAATCTCTTCTCAAGAGATGATGTCTTAGGCTCCCCCTAAGACCAACCAATCATCTCACGAAGCACGCTTCAACAACAAACAACGACACAACTTCAAGATCAACAAAGATTCTAAATCAAAGTTTAACCACCACCAAAATAGAACTCATTTTGAACAAATTAATAAGATTTAGAGACACTCAAGATCAACAATAATAAAAGTTCCACAATCTCATAGATTGACATATTTGTATTTTTTTTTTTTTTTTGCACAAACACGAGACAATGGCTTTAATATTTTTCAAAATGGCCAACCCTGAAATTGAACAAAATCATCATGTATATTTGGGTATGGTTGAGACTATATTCAAGGAAAGAATAAATCATTCTACAAGGAAAAATATAGCAGACTATGAAATATAGAAAATCCTACTGACAGATAAGGAAAGATGTTTTGCAAATTTTTCTATCTGTCACGTAACAATGTCACATACAATGTCACGACACATTGTATGACATATCGCAGAGTGTTGGGATATATGCTCTAAAGTCTCGTAGTTATATATTATTTGAATCAATGGTTGATTAGTTTTATATGCAATAATTTGTTAAGGAAAGATCTAAGATTATTTTATGTAACTTAAACACGTGTAGGTGATTGACATGTAGGTTGATCGTGTTTAAATAATAACATAAAAGGTCTGTAGTATATGGATAAGATTGGGTGTCTTATCCTGGTAATACTACTGATACAACCTGCTTCGTAACTATTACAATTTTTCTAAAGTATTACAAATGATATGATTCCATTCATTCATGTGGAGACATGTGAGCGGGGATGTCCTATACAAAGAGTTTATATAAGGCTGGGACACGAAATGTTGAGTTTCTCTTTATAATATCGTTGCTAGAAGAGACTTACATTTCACCAAGATAACCATAGGTGACTTTACCTTAATCCTGAGTGAGTTATGAACTTTTGTCTATGAGGGCGGTCATTTGATCTGCATGGGTGAAAGTGGCCAGATTCTCCAACTTAATATACCTACTATTTTGGGGATTCATCTGACTAGGGAGATGGGAACACAACTACACAAGAAGAAATCTACTCCTTCCCAACTGTTAGGGTAAATAGATAAATTGCTCCCTTAAGGGTTGATTTAGGGGCTTGAACAATAAGGCACGCTCACTCTTTTGGCTCGAGAAGGGTTCAATTACAATTAAACTATAACTAATTGTTCATTAGAGGGATTAGTGGTACTTAAGAAGTTAGATATAACTATAGGGGTAAAATGGTAATTTTAACCCAATTGTACTTACAAGCAATTTGTGAAAGATCAACGCACTGTTGATTGATTATATACAATGAACCTAGAAATATATCTATAGTGTAAAAAGTGCAGTTGTTGGTCTATAGTGGAGTGACTGACATTTAATGAAAGTTGATGAATTTAATTAATAAATCAGGTATCATTAGAACTTCAATCTATAGGCCTATAAGATTCTTTTGTGAGCTCAATAAGAACTATTAGGAGTCAAATTAATTTTGGTTTAATTTGAATTTTTCAAATTGATGGAAGAAATACATGCGCAATGGAAGAAATAACAGATCTAAAGTATTCTAATTAAGTTAATTTCAAAAGATAAACATGAAAATAAATTAAGAATAAAGGGTAAGAAGATATACGACCTTTGTAGACTAGAATCTTCTCCAAATAAGCTTCAATCTCCTCACGAACGGTTCGTAGACCACCACATGATTCTTCCCGACTATTCTCTGTCCTTAGAATGGGATGGTGGGATCCGGTGAGTAACTAATTTGGAGAATAAAAAGTTAAGGATTTGAGAGAAAATAATTTTGAGATTATCAAATAATCTCATAAAAATCCACTTTTGTCAAGAGTTTTAATATTCATAAAACTCTTCTTTTTAAAAGTCGTTTCATGCAAAACATGCAACTTTGAGTTTGATGAGAATTTTATACGAGTAATCCACTAACTCAAAGTGCAATTAGTGGGACAAATGTCTTCAATTGAAGACAACACTTAGCAATGAAAATGTTGGAATTTCCCACTAAAAAATGTTGGATCTTTCCATTAACTTGGTTAAAGGTCAAAGTTTGACTCTCAAAGTCCAAAGTCAACAACTTTGACTTTTTGACTTTCAAAGTCAAAAGTCAAAAGTCAACATTTTGACTTTCATTGCATTTTTTACCTAGTCAACAATTTTAACTTTTGATGCAATTTTGATTAATTCCATTTAATTTTAAATTAAATTAATATTAAATAAATAATTTAATAATTTAATTTAATATTAAATCCAACACTAATCTCAATCAATATGAATCCCTATTCATAATATTGATATTTAAATCTTATTTAATTATCTCTTATTTTCTCTCTATTTATGTTTAATTCACAATTAAACATTAGGTTAAATATATCGTATATATATAACACTTTGCTCCAAAAATCAAATCTGAACACTTCAAATTCGTTCGTCTCACTGTTCTAGGGTTTAGTCGGATATGAGCTAGTAAGGGGACTTCATGAATCTACAGATCATGGACTCCAACGATCTAAGATTAATCGGTTAAACTCTTTAACCTAATTGACCACCATTCGTTAACTACCAAGCTATTCCACTAAAGCCTAATAATTACACTCCCCTCACTATAGATATGTTGTGTTCACTCGATATAACCATGATTAGTGAGTTAACCCTTCACAGGTTGTTTGTAATAATAGCTGGGTCAAAAGCTGTTTTATCCCCGAGATTACATCTTGCTCCTTAAGTCCCATTGATTCTCTAATGAACAATTGGTTTGTGATCCAATCACTAAATCGAGTCCCTCTCGGGTCAATGAAATGGTGGAGCCCCTAGTTTAAGACCCGAAGTCAGCACTTAATGAAACAACCTCTTTACTCACTACTACAAAATCTACATTACTTGACACTGGTAGTTTTTAATTACTTGACGTTTATGTGGAAAAACGTCAAGTAATATGATTTTGGACAAAAAAAAGGTTAAGTAAAAGGGTTAAAAAAGCGGAGATTGACGGATTATTTCAAATATTTTCACGCGAACCATTACTTTCGTGTCAAGTAATATAAGCTCTTACTTGACATTTTTCTCGTGTCAAGTAAAAGGGTTAAAAAAGCGGAGATTGACGGAATATTTCGGATATTTGATAGGCCTCCAATTTGGTAGGCAAATCATATAGCATTTGGTAGTTCCGGGTAAATGATCGCGGGGTCTTCGTGGGCGATTGTTTAGTGTTACTCAACGATCGTGTAACCGAGCTCAGCAACCGTATAGCATTTGGTAGGCGATCGTATAGCACTAGGTAGACGATCATATAACATTTTGTTACTCAGCGATTGTGTAGCAGAGCTAAGTGATCGCGTAGCCAAGCTCAGTGATCATGTAGCATTTAGTAGGCAATCGTATAGCATTGGGTAGGCGATCATATAGCATTTTGTTACTTAACGATCATGTAGCCGAGCTCAATGATCGTGTAGCATTTGGTAGGCGATCGTATAGTATTGTTACTCAACATTCATGCAGTAGAGTTAAACGATCGTTTAGCAGAGCTCAGCGATCTGTAGCAGAGCTAAACGATCGTGTAACTGAGCTCAGCGATCATGTCACATTTGGTAGGCGATCGTATAACATTTTGTTACTCAACGATCGTATAGTAAAGCTTGGCGATCGTGTAGATAATTTAAGCGATCGTATAATATTTTGTAAACGACGTTTGGACTTGTTACACGATTGTTTAGTCTCTGTTTGTCTATTAATATTTTCACGCGTACCTTTACTTGACTTGTTTTAGTGTCAAGTAAAATATAAAAAAAAAATACCTAATAATATATTTTTTTTCTTACTTTAATGAAAAGCCCTAGATTTATAACTTTATTTTCTCCATTTCTCTTCTTGCCCAAACCTTTGGCTGTCCGCATTTAGTCGCCTCCGCCCACATTTCTCTAGTCCATTAGTGTTGTCGTCCGTGGTTGTCCGTTCTCTCGTCGCTTCGCCTCTGTTCGTGGTTGTCTGTGGTCGTCCGCTGCCGGTTGTGTCGTCCGGTGAGTCGTCAGTCCGTGGTGCCGTTGGGATCGTTCGCTGTGAGCAAGTATTTCATGCAAACATTTTCGTTATGAGTATATATATTTTTTTAATTGAAATGTGTATATATTTTTTTTATGTGTATGTTTCTTTCTTTTTTTGTTTGTTTATTTTTTAGTTTGAGGATGAATTTTGTGATTAGATTAGATGATATAGTTTAGGGATGCACTTACGGATGATGTTTCTTTTTTTTAGTTTGAGGATGCACTTACGGATGCAGTTTTTTTTTAGTTTGATGATGCAGTTTGTTTTTAGTTTGTGATATTTTGCTGATCTGCTTGGTTTTAAGGGTTTTTGTGATTCTGTTAGAATATAATGTTTGATTATTTGGACCAAATTTTGGTGGATTGTTTATGTCTTAGATGTTAATTTTGCTGATCTGCTTGGTTTTTATGTCTTCAATCATCTTCTGCGAATAGAGATTCTTAAGTTCTCTATAAATATCAATTCCATACAAATTTTATAAGTTGTATGAGTTATCTAGTTTGAATTATTGTAATATTTTTTTGTAGTTCCAAGATTAGCTTATTATAAGTATGAATAAATCATGGATGACAAAGAGTAGATTATCTAAAGAGTTTGAGTTAGTTGTGGAAAACTTCATTAAATTTGGATTTTCCAATACAAATAATACTACTATACGTTGTCCTTGTTTGAAATGTGAAAATTGTCAAAGTTATAATGGCAATGATATTAGAGATCATTTATATTTTAATGGGATTGATGTAATTTATAAGATTTGGTTTTGGCATGGCGAGGAACTTCCTTGTTCATCCTTGCATGGAAAATCCTCTGAGTGTAGGTATGAAGAGAATGATGTTGGAAATATAAAAGAAAGAGTTCAAATAGCTCATGAACAATATTCAAAAGATCCCAATGGATTCGAAAAGTTGCTTAATGATACTGAGAAGCCATTATATGAAGGATGCAAAAAGTTCACCAAATTGTCAACATTAGTGAAGTTGGAGCTCCTTCTTTTATTTTATCAATGTTATTGTTAACTTGTACAGTTCACCCTCTTTGGCTCTACCCATGAATTAGCTAGTAATCGGTCTTTCACAACGAGATCTATCTATACAGTAACGATATTTAATTATGAAAATTATTTGGGTAGCTGACCCTCTTAGTCCGTTCTTGGAAGAATAAGGCCATAATCCTTCTGTTAAATAGGATTTCCTCTGCTTAATGGATAAGCATTTGTTACCAATGGGAAATTCTTTCTTATCTAAAATTGAAAATTGAGATGATTGGATTTGCACCAATAGAAACCATAAATTTTATGCACAATAAAAGAATAAAAGGATACGATAAATCTTTATTTATTTATTTATTTTTAGGTAGTGAATGGAGTTCTTCCATTCATTCTATCCTATTCACTGGTACTTATCACTGATACGGAAAAAATTTTGTACTTTCTTTTGTCCCGGTCCATGGTCTAAACGAGTCGCACATACACCCTAGTACATGTTCCTCGACGCTAAGGGCATCCCCAAAGGGCGGGCAATTTGGTAAACTTAAAAGTTAGACATGGATGGAGTGACATTAGTTTCTCAGAACTACTAAAAGTATTAAAGGATATCTTACCTTCTACTAATGAACTCCCTACATCAATGTAGGACGCAAATAAAATATTAGGTGCACTAGGAATAGAATATGAAAAGATTCATACATGCCCTAATGATTGTTGCTTGTATCGAAAGGAATATGCCAATGCAATTGTGTGTCGTGAATGCGGTGAGTCAAGGTAGAAATATGGTAAAGACATAAATAATAAGAACAAAATCCCTGCCAAAATAATGTGGTATTTTCCTCCTATACCACGTTTTCAACGGATGTTTAGAAATGTTGAATGTACTAAAAATCTGACTTGGCATGCTAATAAGAGACAAATGGATGATAAATTACGTCACCCTACAAAAACTCCCCAGCTTGGAAGTTAGTTGACACCATGTGGCCGAACTTTAGTTCTGAACCTAGGAATCTTCGTTTAGCATTGTCAGTAGATAGAATAAATCCACATAGTGATATGAACTCTAAGTATAGTTGTTGGCGAGTTGTTATAGTCATTTATAATCTTCCTCCATGGTTGTGTATGAAAAGAAAGCTTATGATGTTATCGATATTGATTTTAGGTCCAAAACAACCAGGGGATGACATTGGGATATACTTAGAGCCATTGATTGATGATTTAAAACTTATGTGGGAAAGTGATGTACAATGTTATGATGCATATAAAGAGGAACTATTCAACTTAAGAACAATTCTATTGTGGACGATCAATGATTTTCCAGCATATGGAAACCTTAGTGGATGTAGTGTCAAAGGTTATAAGGCATGTCCAATTTGTGGAGATAACACAACTTCATTAAGACTGAAACATGGGGAAAAAATGGCATACCTTGGCCATTGAAAATTTCTAGCACAAAATCATCATTTTCGACATAAAAAAAAATCATTTGATGGTCAGAGAGAACTTGGAAGTATTCCAAAACCTTTGTCTGGGGAGGTTTTATTTGAAAAAAACTAAAGATCTTGATTTTCAAAGAGGAAAAAAAGAAAAAGAAAAAGGGAAATATCATAAAAATTATCTACACGATCGCTCAGTAACAAAATGCTATACGATCGCCTACCCAATGACAGATGATCGCCTACCAAATGCTACATGATCGCTGAGCTTGGCTAAACGATCGCTTAGCTCTACTACACGAACGCTGAGTAACAAAATACTATACGATCGCTGAGCTCGGCTACATGATCACTAAGTAACAAAATGCTATACAATCGCCTACCTAATACTATACAATTGTCTACCAAATGCTACACGATTGCTGAGCTCGGTTGCACGATCGCTTAGCTCTGCTACACAATCGCTGAATAACAAAATGCTATACGATCACTTACCAAGTGCTATACGATCACTGAGCTCGACTACACGATCGCTGAGTAACACTAGACGATCGCCCACGAAGACCCAACGATCGCTTACCCGAAACTACCAAATGCTATATGATTCGCCTACCAAATTGGAGGCCTATCAAATATCCAAAAATATTCCGTCAATCTTCGCTTTTTTTAACCCTTTTACTTGATACGAGAAAAATGTCAAGTAAGAGCTTTTTATACTTGACACGTGAAACATGTCAAGTAAGACCTTATATTACTTGACAAAAAAATCATGTCAAGTAAAGGTTTGCGTGAAAATATATGAAATATTCCGTCAATCTTCGTTTGTTTTAACCCTTTTACTTGACACGAAAAAAATGTCAAGTAAGAGCTTCTTATACTTGACACGTGAAACATGTCAAGTAAGACCTTATATTACTTGACATGAAAATCGTGTCAAGTAAAGGTTCGCGTGAAAATATCCGAAATATTCCATCAATCTCCGCTTTTTTAACCCTTTTACTTAACTTTTTTTGTCCAAAATCATATTACTTGACGTTTTTTTTCACATAAACGTCAAGTAATTAAAAACTACAAGTGTCAAGTAATGTAGATTTTGTAGTAGTGAACATACAATGTGGTCTACATACCAAATTAATATACAATGTGGTTGTTGTAAAGTGCTACAAATGATCCAAGGTTGTTTAAATTAGTTGAAAGAATTTTATATTAATATGATTAATATACAATGTGGTTAATTATAGATGTGATCTATAATCCAAATTATGTAAGAGAGAAATATTTGAATGGGATTCGAATATTAAATTCATGTGTAATTATAATGTTAGAGAGGCGTATGCATATAAATATGTGATATTTATATGTTAAATAATTATCTATATATTAAATTTGATTTAATATATGATTATTTAATTTGTATGCCAATTAATTAAATAATGGCTATTTAATTAATTAGCTTTAAAGGTGGAAAAGAAATTTTTGGAGAAGGGTTAATCCTTCTCCATATAAATATATCTTTATAGCCTATTTAGGGCAAATGTTTTCATTTGGCAAAAAGAAACATGACCTACATACCAAAAATTCTCTCTACCTCTTTCTCTTCTAAGTGTTAGAGACCATACACCTAACCTTTGGAATCCTGGAGAATTGTTGAAGTTGATGCTCTAAATCTCATAGGTTCTGTAGTTTGTAATTGTAATGTACAAACAATTTATTTATTTAATAAAATCTGAGGTATTTTATTGAACATTTAGTAACATTGACCCACAAAACCAATAAACTAACATCCAAGGTTATCTTTTATACCTTAAACATGTATGTAGAGACATGCAGGTAGATCATGTTTAAGTAATAACCTAAATGGTCTGTAGTAGATGAATAAGACTGGGTTCCTTATCCTGGTGACATTACGAATATAACTCGCTTTGTAAATGTTACAATTGTTGTAAAGTTCTATAAATGATCTGATCTTGATCATTCATGTAAAGACATGTGAGCAAAGGTGTTCTATACAAAAGGGTTTGTATAAGACCTGACTACGAAATAAATAGTCTTATTATATAACGTTGTTAATAATAGAGACTTACATTTCACCAGGATGACCATAACTGACATAACCTAAATCCTGAGTGAGTTGTGAACTTTTGACTATGAAGGCGGTCCTTTGATTTGTAGGATGAGAGTAGCCAGATCGCCAACTCAATATGCCTACTATTTTGGGAATTCATCTTATTGAGGAGTTGGGAATACAACTATACAAGATAGAATTCACCCATTCCCTAATGTCGGGATAAGTAGATAAATTGATAGGCTGTTTCCGGGGCTTAAACAATGTGGCGTCACATCCTCTCTTGGCCCGAGAAGGTTTGGTCATAGTTGGACTATGACTTATTGTTCATTAGAGGAATCAGTGGTACTTAAGGAGTTAGATGTAACTATAAGGGGAAAATGGTAATTTTTAGCTCAACTGTATTTACGAGCAATTTATGAAGGGTCATCGCACTGTTGACTGGTTATATTTAATGGACAAAGAAATATATTTGCAATGCGAAGAGTGCAGCTATCGATCTTTAATGGAGTGACCGACAGTTCAAGAATGTTGAATAATTTAATTAAAAAAGTTTAATTAATGATTCAAGTACCATTGGAGTTTCAATCTACAGATTCATCAGGTCCCCTTAGTAGTTCAACTGGCATAATTGATAATCAATTTAATTTTGGATTAATTTGAATTGCTTAAAATTAATCGAGAGAATTAATTATATATGATATAATTAATATAATATATTTGATACATTATTATATAAATTTTAATTGAGAGAAAATAAATATGTGAATATGATTCAAATATTGATTATGGATTAGATTCATATAATTAAATTTAATATAAATTTGGTTTATATTAAATACCATAAATTATTGAGAGAAAATACAAACTATAGGTTATATTTGATATAATATAAATTATAGGTTATATGTTATATTTTGATATAACATATGGTTATATAATAAATTGGTTATTATATTATTATCTGAATTAAAATCAAGTTTTAATTTAGAATTAAAGGGAGGGAGTTATTAAATAACTTCCCTCCCCTATTTTCTCTCTAAAATAAGGTGTGGTTATGGAAAGGTGGCATAGATCAAATTTTTCCATCTTCTTCCCTTTGGTTCTTATGCAGAGAACTCTGGATTTTTTTCCAGTAGCACACAATAGATTATTGTTGAATGAGAAATTTTATACTAATCACAAGTTGCCACGTCATTTACTAAATTAATGATGAAATTTCAAATCATTAAATTTGGGCTCTATTAGAAGCTGACATATGTACTAAATTGATGTTGAAGACAAATTTCGATGACGCCACATGGTTTTATCATAACCGTTGAATCAGATAAGATTAATTAGACCCAATTTGATATTATTATTTAGGTCGAAGTCCAACTAAGTCCAAAAATAGGCTGAATTTGACCCAAATGTCAAATCAGGCCTAAATCTGATTAATTTGGCCTAAAGGCCAACCCCATGGACCAACCAAGTCCAAGTCCAACTAATTGGGCCCAAAGGCCAGATCCATGGATCAACCAAGCCAAAGGCCACCTGTGAACTCTATAAATAGATAAGCTCTCCTCATTTGAGGGGTCATCAATTCTATACTCTAGAGAGCTTATAGAGAATTCTCTATGACCAAAAGACTCCTTGACTCCTAAAGCTGATCACACCTGAAAACTGAAGTCCTTTGAAGATACAAGCATTCTGAAGACTGAAGTCCTTTGAAGATGCAAGCATTTTTAAGACTGAAATCCTTTGAAGATATAAGCATTCTGAAGACTGAAGTCCTTTGAAGATACAAGCATTTTCTACATTCAGAGAGTCCAGAGAATTCATCAACAAGCAGAAAACTTCTAAGACTTTACTTCTAGAAGACAGAAGACCCTTGAAGACACAAAGAAGACTTTTCCAAGACTTCTGCTTTAAGAACGTTCGATACTTTTCTTCTTCAAGTCAAGCACATTCACCAACTGAGAGAGAATTAGAGGATCAAGTATTAGAGATCGAACCACATCGCATCAAATCAACTTCAAATCAACTTCAATATCAACATCAACTCAAATTTAACTCCACGAAACAAGTTTCTTCGGAAGCCTCGTGCAAACACTGATCATCCAAGAAGACTAACAAGTCTAAAGTTCGATCATCTCAAAAGATCATCAAGCCCAAAGGTCAATCATCCAAGAAGATAAACAAGCCTAGAGGCCGATCGTCCAAGAATATCAACAAGTCCAAAGGCCAATCGTCCAAGAAGATGAACAAACCCAAAGGTTGATAGTTTAAGAAGATTATCAAGCCCAAAGGCCGATCATCCAAGAAGATTAACAAGCACAAAGGCCGATCATTCAATAAGATCAACCAACTTAAAGACTATAGTTTATTTTGAAAACATCAAAATACTATGTATTAGAGATTGTACTCACTTTCCACAAAATTAATACAAGTACAAAGTTTCAGTTCCACGAAATAAATTTCCCTTGAAATCTCGTGCGAACAAATTGGCACGCCCAATGGGACTATCTCTACCTCTCATCTCTCTCTTAGCATCCAAAAAAGGAAAATGACATCTAAGAAGATGGCATCAAAGGCTTCATCCACAAACGACTCATACATGGGACCTGTCACCCGCAGCCGCTCAAGAGAAGTCATGCAGGAGCAAGAACAAAGCTCCCTTATTGCCCATAATATCTTGAGGCAAATGATGGAATCCCCACAAGGCAGGGTTGTCATCAAGGAAAACCCCTTGTTTGACAACTTTATTTCTGCCTCTAGCAAGCCGAAAAGAGATTCACCGCGAGATGTGATCTTTGTGATGATGGCAGATGTGACTGCAGAAGTGGCCATGGTAGAAATGGAAAGGAAGATTAACTTTCTGATGAAAGCCGTTGAGGAGCGAGACCATGAGATCGCTACCCTGAGGGAACAAATGCAGTCTCGAGAGGCTGCTGAATCCAGCCAAGCACCTACGGTCAAAGCAACTGACAAAGGCATGCTGCAAGAAAACCAAGGACGATAGTCAGACTCGGTGGCCTCTCTGTCGGTCCAACAACTGCAAGACATGATCATGACCTCCATAAGAGCTCAATATGGAGGGCCGGCTCAAACTTCCTTCATGTATTCTAAGCCATATACCCAGAGGATCGACAATCTAAGAATGCCTCACTACAAGAAAAACGAAAACTCTCGATATCGTTTTAAGGCATCGGGAGTTAGGTCGTCGGGAGAGACGGTCTCTCCCGGCGAAGTAAAGGACCATCGAAAGTTCCCAAGGAACTCCCGACGTCGTAAAGGTTCGTCGGGAGTTCTCCGAAAACTCTCGACGCATCTAAACTGACGTGGGAACTCCCGACACATTAAAGCAGCGTCGAAGGTGCCCGGGGAACTCCCGATGGTCTCCCAAGCAGCATCAGGAGAGTGGTCTGGTTTAAACCAGACCCCTCTTTTTCTCATGCACATCAAAAGATTCTTTTCTTCCAAAAAAACCCTAATCGATTTCGTTGCCCCATTTTTCTTCTTCCCTTCACCCCCCCTTCACGCCGCCGTCTGCCGTTTGCCACCGCTCCCTTCATTACTTGCAAATTTATTCTTCATTTTCAAGCTTTCATCAAGGTTCGTGCATATCTATTTCATTTATTTTCTCTTATTTTGTATCTTAATTTAAGCCATTGTTTTTAATTTCTAGCATGTTGGTAATGTTTAATTTTTAGCATGTTACTAATGTTGGTAATTAATGTTGCTAATGTTTAATTTCTAGCATGTTGATAATCTAATGTGAATTATGAATTATGGATTGTTGATGTTATTGTGGATTGAGTTTTTTTTTTCTTTTAATTCTTAAGGTTATGGATTACTTAATTTAGAAAAAAATACTGTACTTAGTGCATTTAATATTTAAAAAAAGTTTAAAGAATCTACTAGACATAAAACTAAATTTTGTGTCTAATAGAAAATTGAACTTTAAAGTTTGTATCCAATAGGCTTGTAAATTTTAGAAGATGTTGAATAGATGAAAGACCTATATTAGACACAAAATTGAAAGCTTGGAGATGTACTAAATAAAACATTTGAAAGTTGTTAAGACAATTTAAGCAGTCTGGGGACCTATGTGTTTATTTTCCCTTAAGAAATGAAAATTATGGAACTCAATGCTTAATAATACTTTGTACTTTGTCCTCTAATCCAGGTTATTGTTTTGGATTATAAGTTGGTCAGAAAATATTTATTTTTAAGGATAAATAAAAAATGGATTAAACTAAGGAATAAGTTATCAGTGGAGTATAGAGAACGAGTATCACAGTTCTTAGATATGGCAAGGTTTCATGTAAATGATTCCGGACGAATAAGATTCCCATGCAAGAATTGTATGAATTCAATTTGGGAAAAGATAGATATCGTGGAACGACATCTATTAACATATAGAATATCTCCATCATATTGTGAATGGGTATATCATGGAGAGCCAGTAAACTTATCTATAAGTCATACAAGTCATTCAATAGAGGATGTTGAAGTAGATAGTATAGAGAGTAATGTTGTCGAAGAAAATGAGATGTTGAATCTTATAAATGATTTACAAGTTCCAATTGAAAACGAAAATGCAAATGAAGGAAGGATTGAGAATGAAATGTCCTTTAATGGTCAAGAAAGAGATTTAATGACCGAAGCACGTAATGAATTTACCCTGGGTGTTCGCAATTTTCGTCCTTAAACTTTTTAGTGAAGTTGATGCATATCAAAGTTCTGAACGGCTGAAGTAACAAATCGTTTGACATGTTGCTGGAATTGTTAAAAGCAGCGTTTCCAGCTGACACCTCTATACCTACTTCTTTTTATGAAGCCAAGCGAAAATTGCATGATTTAGGCCTAGATTATGAGTCTATTCATGCGTGCAAATATGATCGTGTATTGTATTGGAAAGAATTTGCAGATTTGCAACAATGCCTTGTTTGTGGTGAGTTTCAATACAAAGTTAATGATGGCAAGGGTAAAAAAATACCACATAAGGTATTGCATCATTTTCCATTGATACTGAGATTAAAATGATTGTTTGCATCAAAAGAAGGCGCTTCTGACATGAGATGACATAAAGATAAGCGAGTTGAAATGGATGATGTATTGCGACATCTAGCTAATGCAGAGAGGTGGAAGCATTTTGATCGTGAATTCCCTCATTTTGCTTTAGATCTACGAAATGTTCGTTTGGGATTAGCTTCAAATGGCTTCAATCCGTTTGGAAATATGAGCACTTCTTATATTATGTGGCCAGTGGTGATAATTCCTTATAATTTGCCCCTTGGAAATGCATGAAGGAAACAAACTTCTTCATGTCTTTGCTTGCACCTAGTCCAAAATCTCCTGGAAAGGAAATTGATATTTACTTGCAACCGTTGATTGAAAAGTTGAAAGAGTTGTGGACAATTAGTGTGCAAACTTATGATTCTGTTGCTGGTGAGTTTTTTCAACTATATGCTACCTTATTATGGACGATTAATGACTTCTCTACATACGGTGACTTATTTGGGTGGAGTAAAAAAGGTTATCAAGCATGCCCAATATGCAAAGAAGATAACTCGTCCTTCGGGATAAGAGGGAAAATATCATTTATGGGACATCGACGTTATCTTCCGGAGAATCATAGTTGGCGTCGAAGTAGACAACGTGATGAAAAAGTTGAACCTAGACCTCCACCAGTCATAATGAATGGAGAAGAGATATTACAACAAATAAATACGCTAAACTTTTATGTGCTTAGCAAACATCCATCGAAGCAAGATAAAAAAAGACAGCGAATTCTAAACTGGACTAAAAAAAGTATTTTTTTCCAACTTCCATATTGATCCAGACTATTGTTACGACATAAATTGGATGTAATGCATATTGAAAAAAACATATGCGACAATTTAATGGGCACATTGTTAAATATTGAAGGAAAGACAAAGGATACAACGAATGCTCGATTGGACTAACAAGATTTAAAGATAAGAAAGGACCTACACTTGATACAGGTGGAGGATAGATTTGTAAAACAACACGCAGCATACACATTAACAAATGGTTAATGGATTTCGTTTTGTAAGTATTTGAAATTAGTGAAATTCCCTGATGGATTCGTATCTAATATATCACGATGTGTCAATGACAAAGATGAAAAAATATCGGGGCTGAAAACACACGACTGTCATGTGTTGCTTCACAGACTACTCCCTATTAGTATTCGAGTATACCTACCGAAGAATGTTCCACTGCTATTGTTGAGTTGTGTACATTCTTTCGCGACTTATGTGCAAAGACAATATGGGTAAGTGATTTGAACAGACTAAAAGCAGACATTATAGTCATACTTTGTAAATTGGAGAGAATATTCCCACCTGCTTTTTTCGATGTATTGGTACACCTTGCAGTTCATCTACCATATGAAACCAAAGTCGTGGGTCTAGTTAGTTATAGTTGGATGTATCCTATTGAAAGAAGTTTACGAACATTAAAACAATTTGTACAGAACAAAGCACGTCCCGAGGGGTCTATAACGGAAGCATATGCAATGAATAAATCATGGAACTTCTGCTCGCGATATCTAAGTAGGATTGAAACGAGATTCAATAGAGATGAACGAAATGATGATAACATTCCCGATCACGAGATTTTTGGTGAATTTGAATTATTTAGGCAGACGGTACGACCATTAGGGGCGTCAACTTTACGGACGCTATCAGCGGAGGAAAAGCGTATTGCACATTGGTACATTCTCAACAATTGTAAAGAAATAAAAGACTATCGCAAGTACATTTCAAAATTTTTCCTTTTCTAAATTCTAGGGTATCTCCTTTGATATAACATTTAAATGATAAATATTGTAGACAACATTTGAGGTTAATTCGTCGTGAAGCTCAAAGCGCCTTTGACTTATATATAAAACATCAACGCAAATTTCCCGATTGATTCAAATCTCAGGTATACATAGTTATTTTGTAGGCAACGGTTGAGGGATGATTCATTTTTCGTATTCATTTTTAATGTATACGTAATTATCAGGTTCTACAACGGCGCGAGAGTGAAGATATCTCCGATGGTTTCTTTTCACTTGCAATAGGATCTTCGTCTGAGGTGCGCTCTTACAATGGATGCATTGTTAATGGGGCACGGTTTCACACTGTAGAGCGTGATAATCGTCGAGCTACACAAAATAGTGGAGTCCTAGTGGCTGTGGAGATCAGTGAGAACAAAAGTGTGGATAACAATATCTACGGTATTGTAGATGAAGTATTAGATTTGCAATATGCGAACAGAAGACGCATATTCTTGTTGAAGTGTAGATGGTTTGATACAGATAACAACAAAAGTAATAGGATACATGTGGATTTAGGATACAAATCGTTTAATACATCACACTTTTGGTATGTCGACGAGCCTTTCATCTTTGCTATCCAAGCACAACAAGTCTTTTACATTGTTGACATCAAACATGATAGCAAGTGAAAAGTTGTTCAAGTAGTCCAAAATAAACAAATATGGGATGTACCGGAAGTGGATGATGTTGAAAACGCACAACTAGATTTACTAGAAATTATTGGTGGCGTCGGAGTGGATGAAACCATTGAGGAGGTTACTTTATACAGAGTTGAAGTTGAGCCTACAGTTGTGGAAAGACCAATTACTTTACGTGGTGATCATGACTTCATAAACGAGGATGGTGAAGAACAATTATCTCCCAATAACAGTTCAAGTGCTGATGAATAATTTGAATTGTTAATTTAATATTATTTTCTCTCTTTTGTGTTTGTATAGATACGATGTCAACCCCTAATAATAATTTGAATTAGATTACAATGATGAGTAATGATGTATCTACTAAATTCTCTTTTTCTCTAGCTTACACGTATTTATTGTTAATTTAATATTCTTTTATCTCTTTTGTGTTTGTATAGATATGATGTCAACCCTTAATGGGCAATGGGAGGCTGATGAAGAATTCCAGGAGTTATATCTAGGCAACACGATATCTTCTGTGGGTGATACTTTAGGATAGTATATTTTGAAATATATTCTGTTAACTGAAATACATCATAAAATGTTTTAAATTCTTTATTCTTCAGATAGTGGCTCAGCATCCAATCGGAAGAAGCGAGAGCATTCGCAGAACATCGAGTTAAAAAAATACGTACAAAAACATGGGAGAATCACAATTGTCATAAATGAGGGGGAGATAAAACCGATATCTCAACATTCAGTTCGTTTTAGTAATGCTATCGACATCGCCGTGAGATCCGCATTTCCATTACGGTGTCGTACTTTTGCTGAGGTTCAAACGAGTTCATAGAATTGGCTAAAAGTCAATTATTGGTAAGTAATTATAAGTTTATTCTTTTACAGTCATGAGCATCATCTATGTTAATTCTTCCCTCCCTCTTTTGTAGGCTCATTTCGATCTTGATCTGTCTAGTCAATGACTTAACCGTTTCATAGAACATCAAATGCAAAACTCGTTCAAAGAATTTAGATCCAACTTGCACAGACATTATAAAAAATGTGGAGATCTTCAGCAAACACGTGCTAGTTTGCCTAGTTGGCTTAAAAATAGGCCAAAAGATTGGTACTTTTTGTGTGACCACTTTGAGAGTGAAGCGTTTCACGTACAATATTTATGGCGTGTATCATTTGCTACATTTACTAATACATCACACTATTGACATATTTTTTTCTTCAAATGTAGGAAATGTTCTTGACGAACCGGAAGAATAGAGAGAAATTACTGTTCGACCACGTAGGTGGATCAAAGTCATTCCTGCAAATTCAGGCAGAGTTGCAGGTAAAAGAGGGTCGAGAAATAGGACGTGTTGACCTATTTAGGGAAACACACTCTAAAGGTGGCAAGTTTGTGAACGAGACAGCTAAATATGGACATGTAACATTTTTTTCTTTACTGTCATGTTCTTTTTTCACTTTTAACTTTAGTCGCTTGTTCTTACCCATTTAATTATTATGTCTAACATCAAATGTTGGAATTAGAATCCAGCTCCACTGTAGAAGGTTCTCAACCACTAACAGAGGATGAAATCTGTGAGACGGTTTTGGGTAGACGACCCGAATATTCAAAAGGTCTAGGTTGGGTCCCTAAGCCTAAGTCAAGAAGGAGTACCATGTCATCAAGCTCGTCATCTACTTAAGGAACGGAGGTGAGAGTGGATGAATTGAGAGTCAATTTCCAACAGTCTCAGTCGAGGATTAAGGAACTCGAAGACGCTTGGAGAAGAATGCAAGAGGATCATGCAAGACAAATGGAAGAAATGAAAAAGATGATTGAAGACATGGTACGATCACATAGAGGAGACCCATCAAATTAGGTATGATTACTACATTATTTAGTTATGTAATATGTTGCTATCCTATAGTTATGGTAGCAAAGTTTAGTTATATCTTAAGTAGCTTTATGCAGTTATGGTAGCAAAGTTTAATTATGTCATTTAAAGCTTCAACACTCTCATACAAATTAGATAAGCATCCCACCATGCATTGATGTTTCAAAAGCCCAATCACAGTCCCTCAGTGTCATTCTCTCCATCAGTATCGCTCTCTCCATGAATGTCACAGCACATGTATAACTTCATTTGATTAGCTGAAGATTCAAATATTAGGCTTCAAAAGTGTGTCTTGCTCTGATTTGGTTGTAAATATGTGTCATTTAAAGCTTCAACACTCTTATACAAATTAGATAAGCATCCCACCATGCCTTGATGTTTCAAAAGCCCAATCATAGTTCTTCAGTGTCGCTCTCTCCATGTATCTCGCTTTCTCCATGAATCTCACTCTCTCCATCAGTGTCGCTCTCTCCATGAATGTCACAACACATGTATAACTTCATTTGATCAGCTGAAGATTCAAATATTAGGCTTCAAAAGCGTGTCTTGCTCTGATTTGGTTGTAAATATATGTCATTTAAAGCTTCAACACTCTCATACAAATTAGATAAGCATCCCACTATGCCTTGATGTTTTAAAAGCTCAATCACAGTCCCTTAGTGTCGCTCTGTCCATGTATCTCGCTTTCTCCATGAATGTCACAAGACATGTATAACTTCATCTGATCAGCTGAAGATTCAAATATTAGGCTTCAAAAGGGTGTCTTTGCTCTGATTTGGTTGTAAATATGTGTCATTTAAAGCTTCAACACTCTCATACAAATTAGATACGCATCCCACCATGCCTTGATGTTTCAAAAGCCCAATCACAATCCCTCAGTGTTGCTCTCTCCATGTATCTCGCTCTCTTCATATATCTCACTCTCTCCATGAATCTCGCTCTTTCCATCAGTGTCGCTCTCTCCATGTATCTCACTCTCTCCATGAATGTCACAGCACATGTATAACTTCATTTGATCAGCTGAAGATTCAAATATTAGGCTTCAAAAAGGTGTCTTTGCTCTGATTTAGTTGTAAATTTATGTCCTTTAAAGCTTCAACACTCTCATACAAATTAGATATGCATCCCACCATGCCTTGATGTTTCAAAAGCCCAATCACAGTCCCTCAGTGTCGCTCTCTCCATGTATCTCACTCTCTCCATGAATGTCACAGCACATGTATAACTTCATTTGATCAGCTGAAGATTCAAATATTAGGCTTCAAAAAGGTGTCTTTGCTCTGATTTAGTTGTAAATTTATGTCCTTTAAAGCTTCAACACTCTCATACAAATTAGATATGCATCCCACCATGCCTTGATGTTTCAAAAGCCCAATCACAGTCCCTCAGTGTCGCTCTCTTCATGAATATCGCTCTCTCCATGTATCTCGCTCTCTCCATGATTGTCACAGCACATGTATAACTTCATTTGATCGGCTGAAGATTCAAATATTAGGCTTCAAAAGGGTGTTTTTGCTCTGATTTGGTTGTAAATATGTGTCATTTAAAGCTTCAACACTCTCATACAAATTAGATACGCATCCCACCATGCCTTGATGTTTCAAAAGCCCAATCACAGTCCCTCAGTGTCGCTCTCTCTATGTATCTCGCTCTCTCCATGAATCTCGCTCTCTCCATGTATCTCGCTCTCTCCATGAATGTCACAGCACATGTATAACTTCATTTGATCAGCTGAAGATTCAAATATTAGGCTTCAAAAGGGTGTCTTTTCTCTGATTTGGTTGTAAATATGTGTCATTTAAAGCTTCAACACTCTCATGCAAATTAGATACGCATCCCACCATGCCTTGATGTTTCAAAAGCCCAATCACAGTCCCTCAGTGTCGTTCTCTCCATGTATCTCGCTCTCTATGAATGTCACAGCACATGTATAACTTCATTTGATCAGCTGAAGATTCAAATATTAGGCTTCAAAAGGTTGGTCTTTGCTCTGATTTGGTTGTAAATATGTGTCATTTAAAGCTTCAACACTCTCATACAAATTAGATAAGCATCCCACCATGCCTTGATATTTCAAAAGCCCAATCACAGTCCCTCAGTGTCGCTCTCTCCATGTATCTCGCTTTCTCCATGAATCTCACTCTCTCCATCAGTGTCACTCTCTCCATGTATCTCGCTACCAAAGATGCCCTCAGCAGCTTCAAACCCTGATTGACTTCCAAAGTAATAATCAATTCAAAAGGTTGCCATGCCTTGTCATGTCAATAAACTAAAGTTAGGTCACCCAAATCTTATTAGGTTTTTGTTTTTGTTTCTTTCCCCTTTCCAACAATATTACTTTACTATTATTCTACCCCATTATCCTATCCATGCACTAATATTATTTTGAGATGAGCTAACCCTTTTTACATACTTCTCATGAAAATCTTCTTACATACTTCTCATGAAAATTTAATTTTTACTAGATTCCAATCTAAAAGATCATATAGGACTTTCAAAAATTGAAAAATAGAGGAAATTGAATTGTTTATCCATATAACATTTCAATGTTTTTGTTTTTTTGTAGAATGCTGTTCGGAGATGAGCTAGGACAATTGTTGAAGATGTTGTGTTTAAGAAGTGTTCTAGATGTTGTTCTCATTTTACTTCTTTTATGTATTTTTGAATATAATGGACAAGTGTTCTAGAGCTGGGACAACATTTGGATATTGTAATTTTTTTACTTGTTATAAAATGGACTTCATTTTCTTTTATGTGAATCTTTATTTGGTATAATATGTTTCACAGGATTCCAGATCAAATTTTAAAAATTAAAAACGATATATTAAATTTTATCCATATAGGAAATTGAATTGATTATCCATATAGGATCCCCCGATGCGGCATCGGGAGTTAGGGGAACTCCCAACACTTAGTATACGGTGTCCGGAGTTCCCCCTTAACTTCCGATGTTGTTTCAAAAGTTCGTCGGGAGATCCTCTTTCGATGGATTTCTTCCGACCAAACTCCCGACGACCGTTAATGCGTCAGGAGATCCTCTCCCGACGAATTTTCCACACTTTCCCGATGAAATATGACGTCGAGAGAAGCCAGAATTCCTGTAGTGCCTGCAGTGTACCAGCCCCCAAAGTTCCAACAATTCGACGGATAGAGCAACCCAAAGCAACATATCGCCCATTTTGTAAAAACATGCGAGAATGTGGGAACAAGGGGAGATCTACTAGTCAAAAAGTTCGTCAGAACCCTCAAAGGAAACGCTTTCAACCGGTACACAGACTTAGAGCCTGAGGTGATTGATAGTTGGGAGCAACTTGAAAGAGAATTCTTGAATCGCATCTACAGCACTAGGCGCACTGTCAGCATGATGTTGTTGACAAACGCCAAACAACGGAAAGGGGAGCCGGTCGTCGACTATATCAACCGATGGAGAGCTCTGAGTCTGGATTGCAAAGATCGACTTATCAAATTATCTGCTGTAGAAATGTGCACATAGGGTATGCACTGGGAACTTCTCTACATCCTGCTAGGAATAAAGCCCCGTACCTTTAAAGAATTGGTGACCCGTGCCCATGACATGGAGCTAAGTATCGCCAACAGAGGAACGAGGGACTTCCTGAGCCACGAACCGAAGAAAGATAAGAAGAAAGTGAAGGGCACCGAGAAAATTGTGAAATGTGCCACAAAGGAATCAATGGTCATTAATACAACCCTGTTGAAGTTCTCCTCGAAAGGGAAAGAGAAGAAGATAGAAAAGAAAAACGAAAGAGGCGAAAGACATCGCCTAACCCTGAAGGAACGACAGGAAAAAGTCTACCTATTCCCTGACTCTGATGTTGCGGATATGCTTGAGCAACTACTAGAGAACCACCTCATCCAGCTATCAGAATGTAAACGATCGGAACAAGCCAGCAAAGTGGATGATCCCAACTACTGCAAGTATCACAGGGTCGTTAGCCACCCAGTTGAAAAATGTTTCGTACTGAAGAAATTAATCCTCAAATTGGCTCGTGAGAGGAAAATAGAGTTGGATCTAGAGGAGGTGGTCCAAACGAATCATGCTACAGTGACGATAGCTCTAAGCGTGGTGGCACCAATCATATATTATGAAGAAAGGGAGACCTCGGTCTAGTTTGGGACCTTCGAACCTATGGTAGTGCGATTTCAGTAGGAGGTCCAAGTTACAGATCCTTAAAACGGAGGAGAGCGCGTTGATGATGACGATAACGAAGGCTAGATTCTTATGGTGCGTCGTAAGAAGGGAAGACTGAACTCTACCCAAAAAGAGCTACGCTCTCATAGAAGCTACAAGAGAGGGAGCAAGACACAAAAAAGGAAGGGTAGAAAGAAGGCTTGAAGGCCCAAAGCTGTTGACACGAGAGACGAGAATGTTTCTCGTCCCAGATGACAGATGACGTTAACAGATTTCCTCCCGAAGAACTTCGGCAATTGGGGTTCAGAGGAGACACCAGAGGTTGCTACATGTCATGCTACCAGTATCAGGGAGGACGAAGATACCGTTCCAGGCCCATTAAAGTCGACAGAAGAACCAAAGGGTTTGTCACCATTCAACATAGATGACCTACTTTCACTCCCGCGAGAAGCTAAGACGACCCTTATTGAGGCACTGTTAAAATCCAATGCCTCTGGTGCATCAATCTCTGCAGCACGTGCTTATGCCTCGTGTTGCACATCCATAGGCTTTTCAGACGAAGATCTGCTACTGGGATCCAAATTGCATAATAGGCCTTTGTACATCTCTAGATACATTCGAGAACAGAGAGTGGGTCGAATCCTCATCGACAACGGATCCGCCGTCAATATAATGCCTAAGACGACTATGAAATAGTTGGGCATACTCATGGAAGAGCTATCAAACAGCAAATTAGTAATTCAAGGTTTCAATCAAGGCAGCCAAAGGGCGATAAGCATGATACGCTTGGAGCTTTTCATTGGCGATCTGGAGGCTGATGCGCTGTTTCATGTGATAGATTCAAAGACCACCTACAAGCTGCTATTGAGACGCCCTTAGATTCATGGGATTGGTGTGATTACATCGACACTACATCAGTGTTTCAAGTTTTACCAAGGCGGGATTAAAAAGGTTGAAGCAGATTCTAATCCATTTTCCGAGGCCGAGTCTCACTTCGCATATGCAAATTTTTACCTAAAGAGTGAGAATTCCGGTGAGACTATGCCGGCAGAGAACTTACTGGTAAAGAAAGTAGGTGGATCTTAGTCGAGGTTGCCAATAGACACAAAGGAAAGGGTGGGTAGCAAGGTACAAGCCTCCAACCCTAAAGAGAGTTGAATATCCTTTGGCGTTGGAGAAACACCCGTGATGAGGGGCGAAAAAACCTCAAAACCTCCGATTCTACGCTATGTCCCTTTTTCAGACGAAAAAAGGGCGAGTCACCTTTTACGAAATGCTCAAAAGGTTTGCAGGTTGGAGACATAGAAATTCTAAAGGAGAGTTTCGTCACACCCCTCATGCCGATAACGAAGCAGGAAATCCATAAGCCGGAGGTGGAAATGACAGGGTTAAAGTTGCTCGAGAGGCAAACTAAAGACAAATTCGATCCCAAGGCTTACAAGCTGTTAGTGAAGGCGGGCTCACAACTCACACTGAGTTCAAGAGTTTGAAGATTTATGAGCAACCTCGACTCTCGCCAACCCAAAAGAAGCTTTTGCAAGACGGACACGCTATACCCACGTCGAGGGTGGGACTCGGATATGAGTCGTCAGAGCCAGTCCGCATAATCAGAATGGCGAAGGGGAAAGTGGCCAACAACAATCATATCAATGCAGGAGAAGTCGACGATACAGGAGAAAAGGAGGGCAAAAATAAAAGACCCTCAACCTTTGACCGTAATAGACCGTCTGCCGCACGTGCCTTGGTCTTGGAGAGGTTAAGCTTGACAGAAGCAGAAAGGGAAAGCCCACATACTATTCCCAGAGTTACTCGACATTCAGTTTTTTGAAGGTTGACTCTGCCAAATGAAGGAAATGAGGAAATCATCTGTCAATCGTCGGTGGTAGAGCGACTGTAAACCTTCGAAAGACTAGGCGTAGTTCCGACGGAGAATAAAGAAGAACCCCGCGCTCCTGTTTTTGATCGCCTGAAGCAAGAGGGCTGAAGATCCCCTCGACCAATATGTCCCTAGTAAGACAAAGGAGAAGGGAAAAGCCTATGCTGACGCCCCCGAAATGACCATAAGAAAAAGGGAGCCGATACACCGAGCGTCCATCCGACAATGATTGACCTTAAAAATGTTGAAGCGTCATCGGACCAGAAGCCATCAGGAGAGGCAAGAAGTGATGGAGAAATCCATAGTACCATCCCCTCACGCACGAAGAGAAAGACCTTCGTTACTCTAAATACAAGTGAGGGCACGCTCAAAGTAAAGAGGCACGACATTGTTTTCACCAATCCTCAAAATGGAAATTTAGAGCAGGAGGAAGGCGAAACTTTGTGCCACCATATCACAAACTGAAGAATCAAAAGAGGGTATGACCAAACAGGAAGTGGAGGACGCTCCGCAAGGTCTAGAGGACGGTGGTCAATCCACGGTGGTCGAGCTAAAAGATGTGAATCTGGGTACTATAGAAGAACCGCGTTTGACTTTCATCAGCACGTCCCTCTCGAAAGAGGAAGAGAACGAGTACATGAGTCTGCTCACCGAATACAGGGATGTTTTCGCCTTTTTATACAGATAGTTGCCAGGACTAGATCCAAAAGTAGCAGTCCACCATCTCGTGATCAAACAGGGGTGTCGACCCGTTAAGCAAGCTCAACGACGCTTTCGACCAGAACTTATCCCCCAAATTGAGGTTGAGGTGAATAAGTTGATTGAGGTCGGGTTCATTCGCGAAGTTAAATATCCAACATGGATAGCCAACATTGTCCCGGTTAGAAAAAAGAATGGATAACTTCGTGTTTGCGTAACTTTCGCGACCTAAATAGCGTATGCCCGAAAGACAATTTTCCATTGCCCATCACAGAGATCATGGTCGATGCGACAATGAAACATGAGGCCTTATCCTTCATGGACGGATCTTCTGGGTATAACCAAATACGAATAGACCTCGCAGACGAGGAAATGATGGTATTTCGAGCCCCAAAAGAGATATATTGTTACAAGGTAATGCCCTTCGGGTTGAAGAACGCTGGCGTTACTTATCAACGTGCCATGCAAAAGGTGTTTAATGATATGTTGCACAAACACGTGGAGTGCTATGTGGATGACCTTGTGGTCAAGACCAAGCGGCGACATGACCATTTGAAAGATCTAAGAACCGTGTTCGATCACCTGCGAAAGTACTAGTTGAAGATGAACCCCCTCAAATATGTGTTCGGCGTAACTTCAGGAAAGTTTTTGGGCTTCGTTGTGAGACATCGAGGGATAGAGATAGACCAATCCAGGATCGATGACATCCAGAAGATGCCAAGGCCAAGGAATCTACATGAGTTGAGAAGTTTGTAGGGACGTCTGGCCTACATCCGGAGGTTTATTTCTAACCTGGCAGGGCGGTGTCAACCCTTTTAAAGACTAATAAGAAAGGGAGAGAAATTCGAATGGGATGAGGCTTGCCAAAATGCTTTTGATAGCATAAAGAGGTACCTGATTAGCCCTTCTGTGTTAGGAGTCCCAGTAATGGGCAAGCCATTGATACTGTACATTGCAGCGCAAGAGAGATCACTAGGGGCATTATTGGCACAAGAAAGAGAAAAGGGAAAAGAACGCGCTTTCTATTACTTAAGTAGAACCCTGAATGGAGTCGAGAGAAATTATTCCCCTATAGAAAAGACGTGCCCTGCGCTCTTCTTCGCCATAGATAAGTTAAGGCACTACATGCAGGCCTTCACAGTCCACTTAATTGCGAAAGTCGATCCCATCAGGTACATCTTGTCCAAGCCGATCATCTCGGGACGTTTAGCCAAGTGGGCAATCCTGCTTCAATAGTACGACATTGTTTATGTACTGTAAAGGGCAGTTAAAGGGCAGACATTGGCTGATTTCCTGGCAGATCACCCAATTCCATCGGATTGGGAGTTAAGTGAAGACTTGCCCGATGACGAAGATCTCAGAGCCGTGGGTCATGTTCTTTGACAGTGCGGCACGAAAAATGTGCGGGGGTAGGTATTGTCCTCATTCCGTTAGAAAAGCACATGTTGCCTTATAGCTTCGCACTTACCGAGTTATGCTCAAAACACGTCACTAAATACCAAGCCTTGATAATTGGTCTCCAAATGGCCTTAGAGATTGGAGTAGCTTGTATAGAAATCTTCAGTGACTCAAAGTTGATAATCAATCAACTCTTATACCAGTACGAGGTGAAGCATGACGACTTGAAACCCTACTTCACTTACGCTCACCAGTTGATGGAGAAGTTTGAAAGCATGGTGTTAGAACATGTCCCGAGGACAGAGAACAAGAAAGCGGATGCCTTGGCAAACCTAGCCACTGCCTTAATGGACCTGGATAATGTGCCCCTTAATATATCGCTTTGGCGGAGATGGGTTGTACCTCCGGTTGGGACTACATATGGGGAAACAAATGTGATATCATTCTATCTAATCGACGAAGAAGACTGGCGGCAGCCCATTATAAATTACTTTGAGCATGGAAGGCTCCCAGATGACACCCATCGTAAAACCGAGGTTCGTAGGAGGGCCACGCATTTCATTTACTATAAAGAGGTCCTATACCGTCGATCCTTTGAAGTACTTTTCCTTCGATGCCTCAGTAAAGAAGAGTTAGTGAAGGCTTTGGAGGAAGCACACTCAGGCATACGTGGCGTGCATCAAGCTGGACCAAAGCTACAATTCCAGTTGAAAAGAATGGGTTAGTATTGGCTGGGAATGATCCAGGACTCAATGGATTATGCAAAGAAATGTGAAGCCTATCAATATAACGCAAATTTCATTCATCAACCACCCGAGCCTCTACATTCGACCATAACCTCGTGGCCTTTCAAAGCATGAGGGCTTGATCTGGTCGGCCCTATAACACCTAAGTCATCAGCAGGGCACTCATACATCCTCACAGCCACTGACTACTTCTCAAGATGAGTTGAGGCTATCGCGCTAAGGGAAGCTAAGAAAGAAAACGTGGTGGATTTTATCAGCACTCATATCATTCATCGGTACGGTATTCCCTATCAGATCGTGATGGATAACAGAAGACAATTCTCCAACAGTTTGATGGACAGGTTGTGTGAAAAATTCAAATTCAAGCAGTACAAGTCATCCATGTATAACGTTGCTGCAAATGGGTTGGCTGAGGAATTTAACAAGACATTGTGCAATCTACTGAAGAAAATTGTTTCCAAGTCGAAGAGAGATTGGCAGGAGAAGATCGGTGAACCGTTGTGGGCTTATCGCACCACTCACCGTACCCCTACAGGAGTCACCCCCTACTCTTTCGTTTATGGGATAGAAGCTGTCCTTCCTTTGGAAAGAGAAATTCCATCACTAAGAATGGCGGTGCAAGAAGGGCTCACTACTGAAGACAATGCCAAACTACGGCTCCAAGAGTTGGAAGCACTGGATGAAAAATGATTAGAAGCTCAACAAGCATTGGAATGTTACCAGGCGTGAATGTCTAAAGCCTTAAGCCTCGGTCCTTTCAAGTCGGTGATCTAGTGCTCGCCGCAAGGAGACCAATTATCACAACAAGACATACGGGGAATAAGTTTACACCTAAATGGGATGGGTCCTATATCGTCAAAGAAGTTTACACAAATGGCGCTTACAAGATAGTTGATCAAGATGGGCTAAGAATTGGCTCAATCAATGACAAGTTTCTTAAGAAGTTTTACGCTTAACAAATGTAAAAAAAAAAAAAAAAAATGTACGAACTACGTTACGACTTGATCCCTATCATTATAAAGGGTACGTAGGCAACTTAAAGAAATTTAAGTTCAGTCGCGCATAAAAAAAAGAATCTTTTTGAACTACATTATGACTTGATCCCTATCATTAAGAAGGATATGTAGGCAGCTTGAAAGAAACTTCAAGTTCAGTCCAGTTAAAAAAAACTTGAACTACGTCATGATTTGATTCCTTTCTTTAAAGGTACGAAGGAAAATTAAAGAAATTTAAGTCTAGTCCATCAGAAGAGGTACGACAACCATGCAAATATGATACTAGAAGATTGATGTTGATCATCCCCACTAAAGAATGACACTCCAGATTGAAGATGTTAATCCCTATTGGGGGCAACATAACGGATTGAAGAAGTTCATCCCTCGTAAGGAGTTAGCATAGTAAATAAAAGGCACACGCTTGGAATGCACTTTGCTTCCTCTTCGAAATCAAACTCGGATGCTCTTCCATCTTCAAGTTCAGAGGTTTCATCGATGCTTCATCTTCATGCTCAAGTCTGGAGGCTTTTCAATGGCATCTTCATGCTCAAAGTCGCGAAGTCGAGCTCAATGTGAAGATTCATTGATGCTTCATCAAACTCAAGTGCGGAGGATTTACGGATGCTTCAAGCTCAAATGCGGAGGATTCACCGATTCTTCAAGCTCAAGTGCAGAGGATTTACCGATGCTTCATCAAACTCAAATGCGGAGGATTTGCCAATGCTTTGTCAAACTCAAACGCGAAGGTCTCGTCAATGCTTCTCCATTTTCAAGTTCAGATGCTCCATCGATGTTGCTCCATCTTCAAGTTTAAGATTGGTGTGCATGACCCCACTTCCATCTTCAAATTCAATATTGACGTGCATGGCCCCACTTCATCATCAAGTTCAAGATGGCCCCACTTCATCATCAAGTTCAAGATCGATATGCATGGCTTTGCTTCCATCTTCAAGTTTAAGATTGGTGTGCATGGCTCCACTTCCATCTTCAAGTTCAAGGTCGGTGTGCATGGCTCCGCTTCGTCTTCAAGTTCAAGGTCGATGTGCATGGCTCTGCTCCATCTTTAAGCTCAATATTGGTGTGCATGGCTCCGCTTCATCTTCAAGTTCATGGTCGGTGTGCATGGCTTGGCTCCATCTTCAATGAGTCAGTCTATAAAATCATGACGCAGCTTCACTTCATCTCCAAAGTCTGGCGTGGTTCGCTTTATCTTTAAAGTCATGGCGTGGCTTTGCTTCATCACCAAATTAATGGCGCGAATTTGCTTCATCTTCAAAATGTTGGCGCAGTTTTGCTTTATCTCTAAAGTCTGGCGTGGTTCGCCTCATCTTCAAATTTGTGGCGTGGCTTCGCTTCATCTCCAAAGTCATGGTGCAGTTTCGTTTCCTCTCTAAAATGTTGGTACAACTTCACCCCTTCTCCAAAATTGGTGTAGCTTCGCTTCCTCTAAAAAAATGTGGGTGTGATTCCACCTCATATGCGAGATCAAGTTTGGTTTGCTAAGCTCTACCTCATATACGAGGACAACTCTGGTCCGTCTGGCTCCGCCTTGTACGCAAGATCGACTCTAACCAACTTGACTCCATTCAAAAGCTTGATGGCATATTCTTCTCATCTTCAAAGTTTGATGGCATATCTGCCTCATCCTCAATACTCAGTGGCATATTTCCCTTATCTTCAAATTTTGATCAAGGAGTATCATAACAAGGTAGACCTTATCGGGATCCTCCTTAGGGTGAAAGCATGGGAGAGTTGTAAGCCTTGCAGGACCCCTCCCATGACGTTCAGGATATGCAAACGGTGCTACAAGGTAGACCTTATCGGGATCCTCCCCTAGGGTGAAAGCATGGGAGAGTTGTAAGCCTTGCAGGGCCCCTCCCATGACGATCAGGATATGCGAATGGTGCTACAAGGTAGACTTTATCGGGATCCTCCCAAAAGTGAAAGCATGGGAGAGTTGTAAGTCTTGCAGGGTCCCTCCCATGACGATCAGGATATGCGAACGGTGCTACAAGGTAGACCTCATCGGGATCCTCCCTAGAGTGAAAGCATGAGAGAGTTGTAAGCCTTGTAGGCCCTCCCATGACGATCAAAATATGCAAACGGTGCTACAAGATAGACCTTATCGGGATCCTCTCTAGGGTGAAAGCATGGGAGAGTTGTAAGCCTTGCAGGGCCCCTCCCATGATGATCAGGATAAGCGAACGGTGCTATAAGGTAGACATTATCGGGATCCTCTCTAGGGCGAAAGCATGAGAGAGTTGTAAGCCTTGCAGGGCCCCTCCCATGACAATCAGGAAGCATGAACAAGTATATAGTAGATAGACCATACCAAGGTCATCCTACAAAAGACACGGTTGTACTCTCTTGAGTTGCACTTTAGCTCCTACAAAAGAGTAAAGGGGATAAATTAGTAAATCTATGCAAAAATACAAAAAAAAAAAAAAAAAAAGAGGCAGGGGCAGTAAAGAAAAAAGAAGGAAAAAAAAGAGAGAAAAAAATATGAAATTTTCTTTAAAAAAAATTGAAAGAAGAAGAGGAGGGGGATGAAGATAATGGAGGGGTTTGGGGTCCTATTTATAGAGATTCTCTAGGTTCCATAACAACTTAGGAAATCCAAGTCAAATAAAAGATTTGATTTAAAATATTAGATTTTTTATCAGATTTTCTAATTTGATTCTATCCTAATTTCAAATTAAATTAAACAAATTTCCTATTTAATTTAATCTTATTAGATTTTGTCCTCAAATTTATCTTCAACTAAGACTTGGACATATTCCAAATTTTATTCAAAGTCAAATTAAAATCTGACCATATTCCAAATTTTATTTAAAATAAAAATTATTCAACATTGAGATTAAATTGCAAATAACATCTCAAACTAAAATTTGAGCATATTCCAAATTTTATCCCAAATCTAAATTATGAGACTTTTATGCTCAAGCCAAATTATTAAGGATAAAATCTCAAATTAAAATTTGAGCATATATCAAATTTTATCCCACCTAAATCACTAAAGCATACCTTTATCCCAAATTATTAAATCAAATTAAAATTTGAGCATATTCCAAATTTTATCCCAAATCCAAATCATCAGACTTTTATCCTCAAACTAAATTATTAAGGATAAAATCTCAAATTAAAATTTGGGCATCTTCCAAATTTTATATCAAATTCATCTAAATTTAGTTCTAAATCAAGTTGTGGAAAAGATCTAAAATTCATTCCAAATTAAAATTTGGTCATATTCCAAATTCAAGTATCCTATTGAGCGGATAAGTAAAAATATATATTTTTATTCAAATTTGGGCATATCCCAAATTTTATCTTAATCCAAATCAAATTAAATTGAGACAAAGCTCAAAATTTTTCATAAATTTGGCGATATTCTAAATTTTATCCCAAATTCAAGTTAAACTTATGTACTAAATTCATAATTTGACTGACACATCAATTGAGGTCAAACTTAAGAACAAATATATTTGGATTTTGATTCCAACTTTATATTTTTCGAGATTCATCCACTCATGTATGTGCATAAATCTCGAGAGGGGGTTTGAATGAGAAATTTTAGACCAATCACAAGTTGCCACGTCATTTACTAAATTAATGATGAAATTCCAAATCATTAAATTTGGTAGGAGTTGACATATATCTTGAATTTAAGTTGAAAACAAATTTCGATGATGCCACGTGGTTTTATCATGACCGTTGAATCAGATAAGATTAATTAGACCCAATTTGATATTATTATTTAGGTCAAAGTCCAACTAAGTCCAAAAATATGCTGAATTTGACCCAAATGTCAGGCCTAAATCCGATTACTTGGGCCCAAAGGCCAACTCCATGGACCAACCAAGCCTAAGTCCAACTAATTGGGCCCAAAGGCCAGGCCCATGGATCAACCAAGCCCAAGCCCACCTGTGAACTCTATAAATAGATAAGCTTTCCTCAGTTGAGGGGTCAACAATTCTATACACCAGAGAGCTTATAGGGAATTCTCTATAACCAAAAGACTCCTTGATTCCTGAAGCTGATCACACCTGAAGACTGAAATCCTTTGAAGATACAAGCATTCTGAAGACTAAAGTCCTTTGAATATGCAAGCATTCTGAAGACTAAAGTCCTTTGAAAATACAAGCATTTTCTACATTCAGAGAGTCCAGAGAATTCATCAACAAGCAGAAGACTTCCAAGACTCCACTCCTAGAAGACAGAAGACTGAAGACACAAAGAAGACTCTTCCAAGACTTCTGCTTCAAGAACGTTCGGTGCTTTTCTTCTTCAAGTCAAGCAAATTCACCCAACTGAGAGAGAATCAGAGGATCAAGTATTAGAGATCGAACCACATCGCATCAAATCAACTTCAATATTAACACCAACTCAAGTTCAACTCCACGAAACAAGTTTCTCCGGAAGCCTCATGCAAACACTGATCATCCAAGAAGACCAACAAGCCTAAAGGTTTATCATCCCAGAAGATCATCAAGCCCAAAGGTTGATCATCAAAGAAGATAAACAAGCCCAGAGGCCGATCGTCCAAGAAGATCAACAAGCCCAAAGGCCGATCACCCAAGAAAATCAACAAGCCCAAAGGTCGATAGTCTAAAAAGATTATCAAGCCCAAAGGCCGATTATCCAAGAAGATCAACAAGTACAAAGGCCGATCATTCAATAAGATCAACCAACTTAAAGACTATAGTTTATTTTGAAAGCATCAAAATACTATGTATTAGAGATTGTACTCACTTTCCACAAAATTAATACAAATACAAAGTTTCAGTTCTACGAAATAAATTTCCCTTGAAATCTCATGCGAACAATTATCTCTCCCTAGAAAATTATTCTCATCCCTATTTTCTCCCTCACTCCCAAAATTAAATATACCATAGCCCACAAATTCTATTATTCTCACTCTACCCTAAGGAGAATACAGAGGATTGCCTCATGGGGGTGTTTAGCCTTTCTGGTTTTAGGTTGTTATTTCTATTCGTGATCAAAAGGAGAATTCGTGACCCATCAAGAGGAATTCGTGAAGATTCATTTGGCTTCAAGGGTAGATGTGATTAACCCTGAATTCCTTCTGTAATGTATCTGAAGCATGATGTAAATTTTGTTAAAATACATAATGTAGTTCTTTGAAAATTTAATTCTCTGTGAATAAAAAAAATTGGGACACGATCCGCGTTTCCCATCAGACCTTATAGTCCTTCAATAATAATAAGGTTACTCTTATGGTGGTGTCCTTTTTCGTTGAAGAGGCGTTCGTGAGAAAAACAGGAGGAAATACTTGAAGATCGGGATTCAACAAAGGCGAGATCATTTTCTCCTTTACTTCTTCTTTAATAGCATCCTTAAACTTGATGTTTATCTTCTATTTTTGTATAATTTTTTTTTATTGTTTTTGTTTGCTATAAAATCGATTTTGAATTCCATCGCGATTACACGCTTCCATGGGATTCGATTCCTTTCAGACATATTATAAAGTATAATGTATGTTGATACATTATATAGTTTAATGAGAGAGATAAATATTTGAATACGATTCAAATATTTACTATATGAATGAGATTGATATAAAAACTATATGTTAAAATTAATGTGAATATGATTCATATTAAATCTGTATAGTTTTATGAGAAAATAATAGGTTATATCATGTGTGATATAATATAATGTATAGACTATATGTGATATAACCTATAGTTTAATATGTCTATATATATATATATATATATATTAAAGTAGTTAATACATATTAATTAAATTCAAATTTTGAATTTTAAATAATAACTCCCTTGAGAGTTATTTAACTTCTCTCATTTTAATTAAAATAATAGGGAGTTAATTTTGAGTGAGATAAGAAGGTGAAACAGTTTCATAGAAGAGAATCATCTTCTTTATCCCTCTCCCTATGTTCTAAGATTTTCTCTCAATGAGTTCTCAAAGAAAACTCCTCTCCCTTCTCACCAAAATTATTCCAAGCGAGCCTGAGAAACTCCACCTTAATTCTCACCTTGAGAATAACGAGAAAAATGTTGTGGTGGTGTCCTTTTGTTACTGTTATATTCGTGGCGGTGCTAAGTTCGGGAGATCGAGAGAAGCAGTGTTCGTGCTATGGAGAGGAAGGGAGAATATGATGTTCTTCAAGGGTGAGTTTCTCACAATCCCTTCTCCTCTCTAATTTTATGTAGAGTAGCATGCTTAATTATTTTGTTTATTACATGTTTCTGTCACTCAGTGTGCTTGATGTTCTGTAAAATAAAATCAGGACACAACAACAATAATTTGCTTCAGCTTAGGGCATTCAAAATTCCTTCACAATGGACAAGAAAAATATGCCAGCAAATATGCATTACACATATCAACATCTAAGAAACCAATTTGAAGGAAGAATTAACATGACATGAAACATGTTACGTAATATATTGTTCAAGTTTTACCTTTAATAAATAAGCCAATCATACTCCAATAATAAATACCCTGATATGGAGGATTTAAGCTTCCTTCAACCTTGGAAAATGATCCTTTATTAGAGATTTTACTCACCGTACCATACCATGCTAAAGTCGATATAAATTCAAAGTTCACTCAACGAATTAATTTTCTTTGAAAATCTCATCAAACACATTGAACTTTAATGAGTGTCTAAAACTTTCAATTTTGAGTCAAAAGATACATGAATTTTCTATTTTACGTATAATATGTTCTTTAACTCTTAATAAATCTTAGATGTAGTATTTTAAAGTTAAAATTTTATTAAATTTGATTAAATCATAAAATATTTCTCATGCAATAAAATATACTATACAAATATATTTTCATAATCTACAGAAAAAATGATAATACAATTCGTTTAAAAAAATAAACAATAAATTTATGAGAGGTTAATTTTAAGATCTATTGAAATTATATATTACGTAGATCAAAATTGTATTTTAATCTAACCTAAAATATAGTTCAAGCAACTAAATATTAATCTCTAATTTTAAATAGTAATTAATCAAGGACATGTTTGAAAGCGATGGGAAGAAAAATGCAAATGATTCACCCCACAATCTTGCCTCGTTTGTTGGCGATGATTAATTAATTATACACGTTTTGAATGCAATGTTCAAAATACAAAACTTTTCTTTCTTCATAATGAGAATGCAATAATCTCATATGAATTCTTGCCTGTTGAAGCCCATTACGTCGCATCTCTTGGCACTTTTTCTTTTGTTTTTCTAACCAATATCAATTTATACTTCTAAATTTTGAGAATTATCAATTACAATTTATATAATCTTTTATGTGATATTCGACGAAAATATCATGTGAAACTTATAACTTAAGTCAGTTGAACTTCTAAATTTTCATAAACCAATCAATTTAGATACTTTATCATGGTTACCTTTGAAAATCATTCACACATTAATTCTCAAACTCGTGTAGATTTTTCAAATGTCAATATTACAAAATGGATGATTAGAATAAATGCGTGGATAATTTTCAAAAGAAGTTTTGTCTAAGAGTATATATTGATTTATTTATGAAAATTTAGTGGTTTAATTGATACAGTTATAGATTTCACTCGTAATTTTTCCAAACAAAACGTAATGAATGGTGTAAATTGATACATTCACTTCACAAAAGTTGAAGGTTTAAATTGATACCATTTATTAGTTCAGGGTTTAAATTGTCTTGGACTTTACCTCATAAGTTCAGACTTTTTTAATACAATAGAGGTGAGAGGATTCATATCATCTATATTTTGGCTACTAGCACATACTTTATATCAATTGAGTTATGACACAATACTCTTTTATCACTGAAAATATAAAAATTAATTCTAAGATCTATCAGAAGTATAAAAACTTAAATTAGACTATTATGGGGCATTTGGCTCACCAACAAGAGTTGAGTCGAGTTAATATAAGATACCAACTCAATATTTGGCCCACCAACTTTAAATGTTGGTAGAATTGAGTGGGTATATTTTACTAACTCACCCCAACCTTCCCTTCTTTCAATGCTTTTAGTGACTTCATCCATCGGCCAATGTCAACGACTATCATTGCTACACTCGGGGAACCCATTACGGGTTTCGATAACCACCTTCGACGACAAACTCCGACGACCAATTTTGGGCTCTAGCAAACACCTCTGATGATAACTCTAGTGTCCTAACTCTGATGACCACTTTCACACGACCAAGTCTAACGACCAATTTTGGACCCTGGCAACCACTTCCGACAACCACCTCAACAACCACCTACTCCGACGAAAATCACTTTTGATAATCACCTTCTAGTAAACAACTCCGGCAACCAACTCAAGACTTCAACAACCACCTACTCGACAAAAACTCCAACAACCAATTCAAATACCACCCTCGTGCGACCAACTTTGAGCTCCAATAGCCATCTTCGACTACAAACTCCAACGAAAATCATCTTCGATGATCAACTTTGACGACCATCTTCAAGCGATCAATTTCAGTGATCAACTTCAGGCTCCAAAAATCACCTCTGACGATAAACTCTGGCTACCAACTCCAATAACACCTTCATGCGACCAACTTCAGACTCCAACTACAAACTCTAGCGAAAATCATCTTCGATAATTAATTTCGAGAACCACTTTTGACTAGTATAAAACCAATGACGGTTAAGTATATTGTAGGGTTGTTGATTATATAAATAATAGTATTTTGTCTACATTAAGTGCAATATTTATACATAGAAATTTGTAAAATATACTTTTATTCAATTGACTTCATATATCAAATGAGTGTTAATATTTGGAAAAGTATGTATATGTAGTTGAATAGTATGTAACACATACAAAAGAAAGAAAAACCATAAAATAAAGATTTTTTTTTTCTAGAAATTTTTTTGGAAAGAAATAGTGATAATGAAGATTTGTTCTCTAATGATCCTCCAAATTTAGAGGAAATGAAAGTGAAACTGTTGAAGAAATGTGGTGGCATTCCATTGGCTGCTGAGATGATGGGGGAGATTCAATTAAAAAAAAATCATGATAGAGTAAAAATATATAATAATAAAAATAGAGAGCAACAACAAATTAATAAGAAGAAAAATAAGAAAATGTTGATGAAATTCATGGAGAAAAATTAAGAATAAAAAATTTTGACTTCTCTTTGGTTTCCCATTTTATTTAACTATATTCCTACAAGAAATGTAGTGAGTTAATTGTTGTTCATTACCAATTTGTTTTAAATATGCAATGGAGTGAGTGTCATGTAATGTCTTATTAACATATTGTTTTACCTAGTTAGACCCAAGTGTAAACTAGAGCCCCGATGAGTGCAGGGTCGAACTCAGGGATTACGTTCTATATTTGTGTTAGCAAGTCCTGTTTCAATCTTGACGTGAGTTATTTACTAGATATGCGATGATTTTGATCCTATTCTATTGCTAAAATAAAGAGTGATGAATGTAATAGAAATCACAATTGTAAGTGAAACACTATATGCGAGATGTGCAAGATTCGAATGAATAAAGGTAGGGTTGAGAAAAACATTCATTATCATTCCTAAATAAATGCATAAATCATGCGTTCAAGCAAACTACTAAAAAATTACAACCTATACTTCTCAGTGTATTTAGCCACCATATCCTATCTCTAGGATCCATGCGATGAGTATTTGATATAAAAGATGTTTCTTTATTTCTAAAGTGTTGGGTTTTATGTCCTAAAACTTGTGGATTGTAAACAATAAAACTTATTCTGAAAATTCAATAAAGTTGTTATTGAATATATATGAATTACTTATTTCGTTTTAGAAATAAATCCAATAAACTAAAAGATCTAAGACTATTACACAAGTACTTGAACTTTATGTGAAGACATAATAGTGGATTAGGTTCGAGTAAATAGTCAAAATGATCTATAGTATATGAATAAGGTTGGGTGCCTTATTCTGGTAACACTATCAAATGCGGCTCACTCTATAGTTGGTACAAGGAGTTGTAAAGTGCTACAGACGATGTGATCCTAATTCGTACATGTGATGACATAAGGAGTAGAAGCGTCCTGTGCAATGAGTTTGCACAAGATCGGACCATGAAATAAGTCACTTTTACTTTATAACGTTGTTAACTGTTTAAGACTGATTATTTCATAACAATGGCCTAGGTAACTTAACCTGAATCCTGAGCTAACTATGAATTCCTGTTTATTCGGGATTATCCTTAGATTTTCATGAGTGAGGGTTGACTCAACAGTGCTGGCTCAATAAGCCTCTCATATCAAAGGTATGACTGGGTAGATAGCTGGGGATATAGAGTGTAAGATGGAATTCACTCCTACCCGCTTTTAGGGATAGTAGAAAGGTTGTTTCCTTAAGTGTTGACTTCGGGTCTTGAACAAGGGGCCTCACGAGGGACTCGGTTTGATGATCGGATCACAAACATATTGTTCATTAGAGAATCAGTGGAACTTAAGGAACAAAAGGTAATATCGGGGGTAAAACAACCATTTGACCCAACCGTTATTACGAACAAACTCGTGAAGGGTTAATTTACAAATCATGGTTATATCGAGTGGACACAATATATCTACAGTGAGAAGAGTGCAACTTTGGGCTCTAGTGGAGTGACCTAGTAGTTAACGAATGGGGGTTAATTCGGTGTAAAGAGTTTAACCAATTAATCTTGGATCGTTGGAGTCCATGATCTATAGGTCCACTAGGTTTCCTTACTAGCTCACAAACGGATTAATCTTATAATAGTGTGATATGTTGATTTGAAATGTTCAAATTAGAATTAAGGGAATTGGTAATTATATGTGATACAATGACACGTTTAATTTTGGAATTAAATGGAATTGGAGAGTTAATTAAATATTAAAAAATCTAAAAAATCATGTGTTAAATTAAGCAGGAAATATTCCATGAATTAGTTTGATTTTGAAAGCGAAATCTGATGAGAATTGCCTACATCCATTTTAGTAGAAAAGGATCTTTGGATTCATGATAATGAAATTGGTGATAAATTAATGTAAATATTTGGTATTTAAATTCATTAGAAAAATTAATTAAATTATTTAATTAATTATTAATTATTAATTTTGTTAGAAAAATTAATTTTGAATTAATTTTTGTAAAATTAATACAATTTCAGTTTTAAATATAAATTAAAACTGAAATTAAGTTTTAATTTGAAAAATAATTTCAAATTAAAAAGAAGAAAAAGAAAAATTGGAAATGGAAAAGTTGAGATTTTTCCACTTCTTCTCCAATTAGCTTAGTCATTAATCCATTATTCCTGAGCTCAATTAATTCAAGTCGGAACTGTAATTCATGCAAGAGGAGTGTTTGCATGAGAGTCATGCATTAAAACCATCCGAGTGGAAATCAGATATGATTCAGAGGTGAATTAGCTAAAAATTTCAAGGGTTAAAATCTGGGTTTCATCTGCAAAACCAGAAGCTCATCTCCTTTATTCCCTTAATCTAAGCTTGTTAGACCTTGTGGTGATCCATAACAAGATTTGGAGAAGATTTGCAGTTGGAAATGTGATTCAAGAAAATCTTCAAAAGTTAGTTATGAAACCCTCCTTTTAGTTTATGAGCATGCTTAATTTAAAGCTAAAATCGATGAATTAAAATGCTTAATGATTCGTTTTTTTCTTCCTTTGCTTGCTTTCTAACTCTATCATAAAGATACTCTTTTCTTATTTTATGAGGTTTAAATCTTTGGCTTTTTCAAACCTAAATTTCATCTACTTGGAATAATCTTTCGACTTATTCAAATAGTTTATAAAGCATACATAAAACAAGTTAAACGCATGATTAAGCCTTAGTTAGTTTATGTTAGTTGCAATGTTTCTCAATCCATAAAGAAATTAGTTGTTCATGGTAAAAATTGAGGAGATGGATAAAAGATAAATCGTAGATGCATTCATATTGAGAAACAAGAGTCTTTCAACGTTTTACATAATACAAATAACTATTATGGAAAAAAAGAGAGAGATAGAGAATCAAGCCGTGGTATGTAATTCCTTGCTTCCTCCGGCACTATAGATGACTGCTTCATAGAGAGTGTGTTGAAGGTGAGGTTTCCTTCTTGCTTCCAGAGAGAAATCCTAAGCTTTCATTTAATATTACACGAGGGCTCGAAGGAGAAGTGTTTTTGAAGTCAAAATTTAGGCAAAGTTTTTATCCAATGTCTTGGCTCTTGGCTATCAGCTATCCTTCTCTCTCTTTTTTTTTTTTTGCACAAAAATCTCATTGGGTATTTATAGCCGTCATGAGTAACTTTTTCTTCTCTCACTAATGATTATGTTGATTAGGTGCATTAATTTATATACCTTGATCCGCCGCCGGCTCCGCGTCAGAAGTTTATTGGCTCAGCCGTAAAGCTTTTCTTGTCAGCTACCAACTTAGTCTCTGATTTGACTTCCATCGCCCATACGTCATGTCATCCTCTATCGCATAAGGCTACCAACTTGTTCAACTATGCGATTCTAATGTTGGTGTCGAGAATTCCTTGCGATCGCATAAATAGATTTCATGCACCCAAAAAACACTATTTTTATATCTTTCGTAGATAGTGAGACTTTGTGTATGTGGTCGCACGATACAATTATTTTTATGAATTCCTTATCAAGTTGTCGCATTCTCAAAGTTTTTTCCTAATTGTTTTTAGATAAAAGAGGTAAAATAACTTGTATTTCTATAAGTTATCAATTACCAAAAAAAAAAATGAATGAAAGAAAGAAAGAAAAATAAAAACTTCAAAAATTAAAAGGAAAAAATTGCAATCCACATATTTTATTTGGTAGAATTATTAGAATTATTGAATAATTTTTTAAAAATAGTCTATCATAAAAGCCCAAACATATATACTCCACCAAATACACTAGATACCTCACTCTGCATCCCATACACAGACATATAAATTTCGACATATGAACTCAGATCAAATAATTATACACCTCGAACACAAACATATGAACCCCACACATATATAAAGATATATGAACTTCAAACATCATATCTCAATTCAATGTCTCACACTACCCTTTAAAAGTAGGTAAATCAAAATATAATAAAATTCAAAACATAGGAACTAAAATAATATTTTAACAAAAAAAAAAAAGCATTAAATTAATCTAAAATGATAAAAAAAAATAGGAGAATTTTTATAAATAAAAATATCCCAAAAGTATTTACATTTTATAGCAAAAAGGTTTCATGGGTTGTTTGTATTTTTAGAATTTTTGTTATAAAATATAAATATTTTTACATAGTTTTTATATTTAAAAATGCCCCAAAAATATGTCGTAATTGGAGCCAGCAGAATGTTGTGTCACATGGAATAATTTTTTTAGCAAGCAAATAATAATTTGGGGGCCAGCTGCAGGCAAAAGCAATTGATCGTCTCTTAAAAGTCATGTCCAACCAAAACCATCTCTTTTACACATTCGACATTATACGCTAAAAGAAGACAGACAACCATATTTTCCATTAACATCAAACCATCAAACTAAACACTCAATTACAGAATATGTTAAAACTTAAAAAGGATAATGCACATTGTGACATTGGGCATCAAACGCAGCAAGAAAATAAAAATATAAAACAAATAAAACGTAGAAATCACAAACCCAAATCTTAATCATCGTAATTTTATTGGAGGAGGCACCAAGGAAAATAAAAGAAAAAGTAGTAGTAGTAAACAATCAATGGTGCGGATGAGGCCTTTCAAGCGCCGCATAGGAGCGTGGTGAAGGAGGAACCATATTCTCCACAGAAGTAACAGCAGCCGCATTGAGTTGCGCCGCCGTGGGAAGTGTACATGGGACATAGTTGAACGTGTTGGCTCGAGGGCAGCTCCTGGGCTTGGCAAAGAACGTGGCGCATTGGGCTTGTGTTTTTTGCAATCGGAAGCCCGGAATGCAGTTGCCTTGTACGTGGAGCCTTTGGGCTGTGACTAATTTTCGGCACTGTGGGCCGATTCTTGTGAAGTAATTGTTGCTTAGAGTGATGTTGTAGATATCTGGAAGCCTACAGAGGGATTCTGGGATGGGTCCGTAGAACTGGTTGTTGGCCAAGTTTAGAATCTGGAGGCTAAATAAGCAGCCGAAAGATTGCGGGATTGGACCTGTTAAGATGTTGGTGTTGGCGTCGAATACTGTGGCTTTTACCAAATAACCTATCTCGAATGGCAAACAACCTGAGAGTTTGTTTTTTAAGAATAATACTTCCCGAAGAGTTCTCCAAGCTCGCCCGATGGTTGGAGGGATTGGACCTGTTTAAACCATATACACCAAAATCAATTCAGATCAGGTGCAGCCTACCTCATGTATTCCCACTTTTTTACCACACAAACAAAGTTTTTAAAAAATATTTAAAACATAAAATCTTGGACTGTACAGGAGATAGGTGTAGTGGATTGTACCTAAGTTTTTCTCTTTTAATAATTATTTTTTTTATATATATGACTGTCGAAGTAGTTCCTCATATATAATATACTTAATTACCTACGTTTTCTATATAATAATAATAATAATCTCTTTTCTCTCTCTTTGTTTCTAAGATTATATTCTTTCTTAATTGTAATAAAATACAATGGTGTAGTTGGCCAAAGTGATTCTTACTGTCTCATCATTGTTCTTCCTCTATAATTAATATTTGTAGTCATCTTTTTCACTTTTTGGGCTTTGTGCTGTGTAATACAGCTAGACTACACATATATTTCATGCATCCATATTTGTTACATTGTATGAAAATTTATGTTTCTTTTTCAAAAATATATTTTTTAACTATCAAATTTTAATGGGTTAACTGACTGAGTTGCATTAACACCTAAGTCTTTTTCGTCACATAATTATTGAATGTACGCTTAGACATTTATATGTCATTTTAAGAATATTGTAACTGTTAAAAACTTTGTAATAGACTTTCAAATTTAAACCGACAGTGTTGGACTATACTTAGCACACAAAATTAAACCTTTAAAAACTTGAATCGAAAGATATATAATAATTAAATGTTATAGAGGAATAGAACCTGTAAACTTGTTGTTAGCAAGTGTGATGTAAAGCGCGGGCGTGTTACCGAAGGTGGCTTGCGGGATCCTTCCACCGAACCCATTATTGTTAATGAACAACACATCCGTATCAATATTAAACAACCGATACGGAACCGACCCGTTATAAGTATTGAAACGGAAGTCCACAAACGACAATTTATTAGCTCCAAGGACGTATCCAGGGAACCCACCAAGGAACTTATTGTTACTCAAATCCAACTCGTATAAGAACCGTAATTTGTTGATGTTGCGGTTAATAACGCCAGTGAAGTTGTTGGAATTGGCATGAAAAAGAGCAATGTCCGGCAAATTACGAATGAAACGATAGAAGTTCAAGAAAGGGCCACCAAATCTAGCGCCACTGAAGTCAATGGAGGATAGGCCAGTGATGTTAAGATCAGGAACCACGTCGCAGAAGAAGCCTTTGAAGAGGCAGTAATTGTTGCCAACCCATGTTTTGGTGTACCCTTTAGGGTCGTAGGTGATGTTTCTTTTTAGCTCTTGAGTTATGTATAGGATTCTGGCTCGGTTGGCTAGAGGTCCCGGGTTGTTATTTGGGCGCCGGGGCATTAGCTTGACGCCCGGTGGGATCAGGGACGGCCTTGGTCGAATCCTCGTGATAGTGGGGTTCGGCCGCGGTGGTCCGGTTTGGGCAACGACGCCATGCAGGAGGAACGACGACTGTAAAACCAAAAAGACGGTGAAGAGTTTTAGCCACATTTATTATTATTATTTTTTTTTTTTTTTGTAAGAGAGAGGGGTGTGTGAAAGGGGAGCTGAGGTAACACCCATTTATAATAAGAAAAATACTTGGATTGGGTTGGCTTGGCCCACCAATTTGAAGTTCACTCATTTATGGAGTAACCCAATTTTTCATATTTTTCAACTTTTTACATAAAACTTCATATTCTCCTATATTTCTATTTTTCGTCATCTTTCCCTCAAACTTCATCTAATAACTATACATCCAAATACAAATTTACTAACTTCAACATATTAAATCCATTTAGTGAACCAAATGCTTTCAAAGTGTTTCTAGGATTACATCTATCTTTTTGTAACCCGCTCAAATGCTCGATTCACAAATCATTGTGTGTGACGACAAACTTTTCATCTTTTTAAAAAAGTATTTTTTTTATATATTTTCTTTATAATGAAAGTGATGCATGGAGATGAATGTTACATTTGTAATAATAAGAACAATACTTTGGTACATTCAATTACGTACTATCTTTGTGCATCTCACTCTAATTATACAAAAAAAAAAAAAAAGTTCAAAGATATCTTTAAAAATAAGTAAGAAAAGTTTGTCATATGATAAATTATGATGAATAATTTTGTGGAATGTATAAAGATGAGTGTAGCATATATAATAAGCACAAATATTTTTTCATGGATAATACTTTAGGTGCATCCCAAGATACATCCATCTCTATACTTCCTCCCTCATCACTCACAACAATAAGAAAATTAAAATATTTGAAAAAAATAATTTGTCACATGATAACTTATAATTGGACAACTTTAAAGATAAATAATGTTTGGGTACACCTAAGTATTTTCCGTTCCTCGTATGTGTTTATATAATTATTAGATTTCGTGATCCATGACTTTAGTAGAATATTGTTTTTGTGTGGCCACCTTAAAGTGAGAATTAAAATTGTGGGATCATAAGCATATGTTTATATATACTTTTCTTTTCTTTTATCATTTTTTTTAAAGTGAGATATAAGAATTATGGGGTCTAATCATCAATTTTGTTTGATACAACTTTAAGTTAAAGTTGAAATGGAAGTTTAAGAGAAGATAAATCAAAGTTTTAAGTATAATTTAGTGAATAAGACATTAATTACGGTTTTTAAAAATAGAAAATTTATTTGTTCAATATACCTATAATTAAATATAGAACTAAATGAACAAAAATACCTCTCGTCCCACGTTTGGACAAATAGTTCATACAAACTGGCAGTTTTGTTTGTATGAATGCAGGGATTGTTAGGTACCAATATTATTAGGAAAAGGTAGATGGAGAGGGACATGTATGTAATCCTTATAATATTCTATCAACCTATTTCTTTTAGTATATGGTAATTAAAAGTAAAAGTAACGTCGGTGGGTCAAGATATCACATGATCTGCATGACTTTTATTCCCAGATACCGACCAGCCTTTTCCTTTTGATTTCTTTACGCTCCATTAACTATACTTTGTATTGGGCGTAGATAAAAAGACTGTGTCCCCCCCCCAATATGGCATCGACCAAGCACCCTATCCCTATGGTTGCTTTCAATGTGCCTCGTTTTGTTTTAAATTTATTTAAGAACGTATAAGTTGGAACATGTGGGATTAGAGATCATTAAATTAAATGGAAAGGTTCTAAAGAAATTGTTTGGTAGGAGAGACTAAAGATATATATGCTTTTAAGTTCAAACATATATAATGTTAAATTACAAACCTAATCCTATCGTATGGACTAAATTCTAAATTTTTTTTTCAAACCATACAAACCAATTTTATAATTTAATCGGGAGATTACTTCTTTTAAATGTACCTATGAGTATTTTTTAGGTTTGTCAAAATAGGAAAAAAAAACATCTTCTTGGTCCTGTTTTTATTTTTGAGTTTTGTTTCAATTTGGTTTACATATTTCGATAGTACGAGCACTATACCAATTGAGCTACGTTCTTATTGACCCACACTTCCGTCTTTAGCATTAATATCTATTAATTCTTTTAATTCTTTTAAACTAATTAATAGACATTGACACTAAAAAACAAAAGTGAGTATGTAATGAATATTGAGGTTAAAAGTAGAAATCTTAAAACCTAAGAACCAAGTTAAATTGAAACAAAATTCAAACTTCACAAGTACAATTATTAACATTTGAAATTTAACAATCAAGTTAAAATTAAACTCTATGACTAAGGATTAAGAGTGTAACATTTTGAAACCTAATAACTAAATAGAAAAAAGAAAAGAAAAAAAACTATACCCAAAATTGATGGATCAAAGTAGATATTTTTTCCTTAAAAATACTAAAGTTTTTATAATCATACATGAATATTTGATATCAAATATATTTATTTAACTAATAATAAAATTATGATACACATATATACAAGATAGAGTCTAGCTAGAGAGACTACACATGGACATGTTATAAGCTATCATAACGCCATAGCTAATTAGATATTATTATAAAAGGAATGGTTTGCTATTGAATTAAAAGACATGATACTTTCCTTCTAAGTCTACCCTAAGTTATTTTTCTTTCACATTATTTCGTTATTCAAGAAGGCAAACTTCTTTTTTCTTTTCCAGTGAGCTAGTTATTGGATTAGAGCCACGTGGTAAAGTAGGCTCATTAAAAATTCATTACTTAAGTTTTTTATATATATAAAAAGGACAAAGGCATCATATCCATTGTAATTTCTGAATCAAAAAAGTTATTTGCTCTGTGGAATAAAGGCAAAGCTTATGCAAAAAGTCCAAAACCCTACTCCCAAGGTCTCTCTGAATTATTGCTCCTCGACACTAAAGCAATCTCTTTTAACATTCAAAATATTTCTACCCAACTCTTTGTGATTTATATTTTACCACAAAAGTTAATAGTTAAATTAAAGGAAAATAGTTATAAATAGAAATTTTTTAAAATTATTTACGAAATAACGATAACTTATAAGTGGGAGTTTAGTAACTATTTCATTTTTAATTTTTAAAAATTAGGTTTATAAACATCGATTTATATTTTTTTGGTGCTTGCATTCAAAACTCCTAATCATAGAAGTTAATTCACTATGCAAATATATAACTTAGCAAAATGGTATAAAGTATGAACGAAAAACTAGGCCGCAACTTTATCTATTTATCTTTTTAGACGGGGACTTAACTCATCTTTAATTTCCTTTACTTTTTACCTTTTAGTGTTATGTACGGATTTTATTTTATTTTATTACTTTTAAAAAGAAAAATAGTAATGAGCAGGCATACCACAATAAAATATAAAAATTAGACCCATGTTCACACAATTTAAAGTTCACAAAAACAACAAAATCGGTCCGTCCAATCCAATTTAAATGGGACATTGAAATTAAAAAGTCAAAAATGTCCTCACTAATTCACTGACCGGTGGAATCTGATTGCTATGTGATTGTTATATGATTTTTATTTGACATTGATTGTTATACGATTACTAATAATATAGATTGCTATCTAATTGCTATGTGTTACTATCACATTTCATTTTCGATTACTTGAATTTTAGTTCATTTCTCTTTTACACATTTTGTCATTTCAACTCTGCTTTTCACTCCCATTTTTTTTTCCAATTTTTCCATTTTTACAGCGACTGATATATGATAGAACCCGAGACTTATGTCATTAATAAGTCTCAAACTTGCTTAAAAAAAAATTTATAAACACCGAGCTACTCCTATTACTATTGAAACATAGTAACAGTGGTAAGTGCAGGGTCAAACCATAGGGAAACGAAGAATTAATTTCTTTTAAATTAAATTTGACTGTGGAAAAACAATAAAAACGAGATTTTAGTTTTTTTGTTGAAATTGAAATATGCAAGAAAAATAAATTGCAAGGGATAGATGAAACGGTAATTGGTTTATCTAGTTCTCAAATCAAGAGGCGATTCAATGTAATTTAAATCATCGTTTTCCGCCAATGAATTTATGTCATCGGATTATACATGCATAGCTACTCAATTGATGCGAATTAACTGATCTCTACAAAGGCCGGCAATCAATTAATTCGAAACCAATCAAGCATCCTAATTAATGATTAAGGCTGGAAAGACCTTGCCCTAACTAACTTACATGCTCCTAGATTCAATTGGGTTCTTAGCGGCCATAAAGAACTAGAAACACATGCATTAAGATTTAGGATTCAACTATGTCAATTAATCAGGAAAAGCCATATTCAATTAACCATTTATTCTTCAAACCTAAATTAAACATGCAATGCAAAGATTCAAGGTCAATCTATAAACCTAAACATATACATTCAATCGATGCTATCGGGGTAAACTCAAAGCATAGACGAACTACTAGGATACATGCGAGCTCGAGATTAACTAGCAATAAAATTGCAATCATGATAGGAGCATCAATCCAACACACAAATGCAATTCGAAATCAAGAAAGATTCAAAGAAAACACAATTCTGAATTAAAACACAAAGTTGGGCAGAAAACTCAATAAATTACATGAATGCTCAATCCAAGAACTAAATAAAAGAATTATCTCATTGATTCATAGACAAACCAACAAGGTACAATCCAATACACGTTCATCATCCAAAATCAAAATAAAAACTATCCTAATGATACTGAAAAATAAAGAGGGAAAGGAAGAAAATAAGGCCTCTCCTCGACCTCCATCAAATTCAGCATGTCCCCAATAATTTTCAGCATCCTCCTGACCTAAATCAGAAAAATTATATTTATAGAAAAAGGGATAGCATCGCAACGCGCAACGCTATGTGAAACATTGCAATGCTGGATCTGAGCATGTGAGAATTTTGAACCTAACTTAGATGGCCAAACAGAACGCAAACAATCAACAAAATAAAACGAAAAACAGTAAAGAACGAACACCAAGATATATAGTGGTTCGACCCATTTCGTCTACATTCACTTTGAGAACCAACTTGAATCAATTTTATTACGAGCAATAATAAATTTACAATTACAGATAATCAACAATAATCACCAATCTGTAATTTTAATATCTACCGATACTGAGAGATCCGCACACAACGTCACCTCTGAAACCGAGAACAACATGCTAAAGAACAAATCAACCTTTGGCCGGCGAACCACGCACAAACCCGCGTGTCACTCTCTGTCGCTGACAACCGGCAAACCCATGTCAAAATCAGAACCCACCAGAACCAAGGCGGCCGCCCAGATCGAACCAGACACCCACTGCGAAGGATGAGTACTCGCGCCGACTCCCTACCGCTGACGTCAAAGCCGAACGAGGTGAACGCTGACTCCCTGCTGCTGACATCAAAGCCGGAGGGAAAAAGTGAACGCCGACTCCCTCGGTGGTCTACTTGTGCGTGAACGGCTGTTGTCTTCTTTTTGTGTCTCTCAAAATTGACTGCTTCCTCCTCTTTTTTTTCTTCCACCAAAAACAGCTGCAGCTCTCCTCTTTTTCAAAGTCACAATTTCTTCATCCCTCTGGAGAAAGATGGATTTAATTACAAATATGCCATTTACTCATAATTACTAGAATGCCATTAGGCTTTAATTTCACCAAAAAGCCCAATAAAACCCACTTAAATACCTTGTTATTTTCTACAAATCTCCCTCATAACAAGAATATTTAAGTGCCAAGCTGATTCTCCAATCTCCTATCATCCAGATTTAATATTCAGCCCATCTAATAGGTATTCAAACCTATGGGCTGGAAGAACCTTGACTAACATATCTGACAAATTCTCAACTGTGTGAACCTTGACCAATTCAACATCTTTCTGGGCCACAACTTCTCTGATAAAATGAAATTTGATGTCGATATTATTAGACCGTTCATGATGAGATGGACTCTTCGCAAGATGAATAGCACTCTGGCTATCACAACGAACGATAGGAATGAACTCCTGCGATAACAACTCGACTCAGTAGTACACAAAGCAAAAACTGACTGTAGAGCAACCTTCCAACTGACCACATTACCAAACACACGAAAAATGTGACCTGATAGAGACCTTCTTTTGTCAGGGTTTGCAACATAATCTACATCTGTGAAGCCTTCCACTAGTGCTGATTTATCACAATCCCTGCTAAAACACAATGATACACTGATACTACCTTTCAAATATCGAAGCACCCATTTAACTGCATTCCAATGCTCTTTTCCAAGATTTGACATAAACCTACTTATCATACTCATAGCATATCCCAAGTCAGGCCTAGTACAAATCATCAAATACATAATACTTCCAACAACATTACAATAGGGAATATTAGACATCTCTAACCTTTCTTGTTCAGTAACAGGACACTGAGACGAAGAAAGCCTAAAATGAGATACTAAGGATGTCGAAACTGCCTTCAACTAGACATATTATACTTCTCAAGCAGTTTATGCACATAACTCTCTTGCGAAATGGTTAACAAACCTTTCTCCCTATCTCTTTTCACATCCATTCCTAGGATCCTTTTCAGGTCACCTAAATCTTTCATCTCAAATTCACTACTCAACCGTTTCTTGAGATCATAGATTTCAGAATAATCCTTAGACACCAGGATCATATCATCTACATACAGAAGTAGATAAATATATGTACCTTTCTGAGATAGTTTCCAGTACACGCAGGCATCATATGAGCTCCTGTGAAACCCCTACTTCAGAATAAAGGTGTTAAACCTGATATACCACTGTCTTGGCGATTGCTTCAGTCCATAGATGGACTTGCGAAGATGACAAACCATGTCTTCCTTTCCTTTCACCTCATAGCCCTTAGGTTGAGCCATGTAGATCACTTCCTCCAATTCTCCATGAAAGAAAGTTGTGGTGATGTCCATCTGTTCAACAAACATATCAAAGTGAACAACAATAGATAAAATTAATCGAATGGACGAATGCCTCACCACCGAAGAGAAAATCTCATGAAAGCCAACTCCCTCCTTTTGAGTGTAGCCCTTGGCTACCAGTCAAGCCTTATACCTAGGCTTGCTATCACCTCCTGTACCTTGCTTGATTTTATAAATCCACTTTGACTAAATGAGTTTCTGATTAGAAGGCTTTGGAACCAATGACCATGTCTGATTCTTCTGCAATGAGAACAACTCTGCTTCCATAGCATCCTTCCATTATTCCTTTAAATCAGATACAATTGCCTCCTCAAAAGTAAGAGGCTCTGCTTCAATATTGTCAACTCCACAAGTAAGAGTATAAGCAACTAAATCAGCATAACCATACCTCGTAGGAGCCGGGTGAGAGGCCTGTCACGTGTAAGCTGATAGTTTTATAGGTCACTGCTACTTGAACTTTCTTCACCGAAAGCTCCCTCATCAATCAAAGTCCTCTGCAGTTGAGGCTGTCTACCATCAGAACTGAATGACTGATCACTGGATTCGCCTGAACTAACTGATGGTCGTGCTTTAAAATCAATTCTAACCTCTCCCTCAACCTGATCAACTGTCTACTGTTTCTGTTGCTCTTTGATACGAAATGCCATCTCTGTTTCATTAAAGGTCACATCTCTGTTGATAATACATTTATTTCTACCCTCTTCCAAGCACCAAAGTTTATATCCTTTAACACCTTGAGGATAGCCAATAAACATACATTTCAGTGCCCTCTTATTCAGCTTCCCTTCCTTAACATGAGCATAAGCTGAACTTCCAAACACTCTGAGATGATCTAAACTTGGAGCTTTTCCTGTCCATATCTCTTAAGGAGTCTTTAGGCCTAAAGTGGAAGATTGACTCCTATTAATAAGATAACAGGCTGTTTGGGCAGCTTCCCCCCAAAACTTCAAGGGTAATGAAGCATTTGTCAAAAGACATCTTATACGCTCCATAATTGTTCTGTTGAACCTCTCAGCTAAACTATTCTGCTGTGGAGTATACATAACAGTGAAATGACTCGTAATTCCCTCAGATTTGCAAAATTTATCAAATTTGTGATTCACAAATTCTAAACCGTTGTCTGTTCTCAGATACTTTACCTTCCTGTCTGTTTGGTTCTCAAACTGCTTTTTCCATTCAAGAAATTTTCCAAAAGTTTCATCTTCTGTTTCAGTGGATACATCCATACATTCCTTGAAAAATCATCAATGATTGACATGAAGTATCTCGAACCACTCATAGAAAGGACAAAACGTTCAAACTATCTTTACAATGGTATGATATTGTACACTTTGGGCATAAACCCTTATGACTTTGTTTTTGGTTTCACCACAAAAGGCCTCATACCAATGGAGATAGTCATACTCACTTATATACCCATGATTCTCCTCGTATCTAACCAATGTGGGATTTTGGTCGCATTCCTAATAATCAATATGGTTATTTCAGTATTAAGTTTTTGGTCATCGTATGTGCAGATGCTCGTTTTTCCCACCTCTTAAGTTTTTTTAGGGCATATTCTGTATACATGTCCCCATGATCGAGTGTTTCACTAATTTCTTGTCTCCGACGTTCAAAATACAATATTGTGCGATAGAATATTAGCCTAACCAAAGAAGTAATTGGTAACATTCTAGCACTTTTGAAAACACCATTCATGCATTCAGCTGCATTGCTTGTCATCCACCCATAGTGGTACCCACCGTCGTGTGACTGTGTCCATTTTTTCAAGTCAATGTCTGAAAAAAATTCAAGACATTCAAGGTGCAATTGTTTCAATTCTTTCATGCACCGAATGAACTTATGCCTTTGGTATTGATTTTTGGCCTTAAACACCAAAATTTTTAGTTTCTTTGATTTGTATTTCATATTGAAATTATTGGTAACATGGCAAAGACAATATCGATGGAATGTTCTGGATTCACTCCAACCAATTTCTTCATTATTAATTGCAGCAAGAATGCCCTTATGTCTATCAGAAATCAAGCAAATACCCTCTCTTTGGGTAACAATTCACGCAATGCCCACAAAAACCATGACCAATGATAACTGGCAGAAATGCCAGTTATTATAAGCCTTTTCTTTAGAATTATGAGGGCTAATAGGTAGAAAACGCAGTGATAGTACTTAGAATTTGTGAAAAATTGAGTTTTGCATCGATAAGCACCTAAAACCTTACTGGCCCAATATTATGCGTTATTCTGTGCCAAAGTGTCTATTTTTTGTAGCTATCGCAGGAATCAAACGCATGCGTTTGTAATAAGCAATCACAGACAAATGCATGCGCTGAAGCCAGGCGACCGCAAAAGACGAACGCAGACAGCAACCCCATGTGTCCAATGCATGGAAGTTGCAGTAATCGCATGCGTCCAACGCATGGAGAATGTGGTGAACAAATAGAGATTGTGGCCACATATTAACAGCCATAATAGAAGATCGCAAGATGGGTAGAACGCATTGATAACTTCAGCTAAATTCAGCTCGGACGCATACCTTGGGAGTATCAATAAGATAAGGTGATGTGATAACACCCATACCGCGACCAAAAGCAGCAGTGAGCCATACCTCCATCATTGCAGCTGTCGGCGTCCAAGTTCTATAAATAGCCCTTGAGACCTTCATTTTGAGACATCCGAGCTTCTGCCTCAAGGAAAAAGTTTGTGATCACAGATGAGAGCTTGAAAGAGATTTCCAGTGAGAATTCTTCATCACCACAACCTAGACTAAGTGACGATTAGAGCAATCGCTGGAGATAGAGCTCAAGAGAGACATCTCCACCATTCAACCATGGCACCATCGGCAACCTTGATGCAGAGTCCTTCATCTCCCTTCTAATCTCTTTTTTGTATTACATTTTAGCTTGAGATATTAAGATATTTTGTGATCAATGCAAATCTTAACTCCTTCATTACCGTCTTCTTCATCATCTTCATCTCTATCATAGTTTATCTTCAGCGTTTATTTATCAAAGTCAATCGCATGCTTAATCGTGTAGCCTAGAGATAGGACGCATATAGCAACCCACCGAGAGGTGTTCGTTGTACAAGTATAGTAAGTTAATCCTCTTTGCTTGGTGAAAGGCTGTGGCAGCGCCTGTCTATGGGATGCTGAATTGCTTGTCTATAAGTTAAGTAGTCGCGTCTAACTGCCTGAGAAGGTAAGGGATGGAACGCACTAAGCAAGGTTCGTATTGTTCCTAGAGATACACACAATCTTATGCTCGACACAACTATGCACTATAGAGATATAGTCATGCGGCTGACCACCCAAAGGTGTGATGCGTTAGTACAACGAGCTGGGATTACTCGGGCGATTTAAGATAGTAAACATTACTATGCGTTAATGGTTGTTGTGTCTCTACCTATTCTCATTACAAGTCTTCTATTGCTCAATCTGTTTAGTTAGGAGTAGAGTAGTGTGTAAATCATTTTTAACCTTCTTCGCTTTATTGTTATTCTTATTTATCGCCTCAAACGCATCACTTCACAAATATTATTGAGTGACAAGTCCCCGTGTTCGACCTTGGATTACTCAAGAAACTTGCGTTTGTGTTATACTCGACGCAAGCATAAGAAAACTTGTGATAGGAATGCGCGATTATTGCATGCTAAGATTAACACATCACCATTCCGATGCATGACCTCAGACGCATGGGAGCAAACGCATCAGTTATGTCTAACACATGATTTCATGTTCAAACCCATCCGTCCTTAAATGATAAAAACAAAACAAAACAAAACGCGCCAAAAACTTGTTGGGAATAATTTACAAAAACTTGTTGGGAATAATTTATGGGCGCGTTTTGTTTTATTTTATTTTTATCATTTAAGGATGGATGGGTTTGAACATGAAATCATGCGTTAGATATAACTGATGCATTTATTCTCATGCGTCTGAGGTCATGCATCGGAATGATGATGCGTTAATCTTAGCATGCAATAATTGCACGTTCCTATCACAAGTTTTCTTACGCTTGCACCAAGTATAACACAAACGCAAGTTTCTCGAGTAATCCGAGGTCGAACACGGGGACTTGTCACTCAATAATATTTGTGAGGTGATGCGTTTGAATAACAATAAAGTGAAGAAAGTTAAAAATGATTTACACACTACTCTACTCCTAACTAAACAGATTGAGCAATAGAAGACTTGTAATGAGAATAGGTAGAGACACAACAACCATTAACGCATAGTAATGTTTACTATCTTAAATCGCCCGAGTAATCCCAGCTCGTTGTACTAACGCATCACACCTTTGGGTGGTCAGCCGCATGACTATATCTCTATAGTGCATAGTTGTGTCGAGCATAAGATTGTGCGTATCTCTAGGAACAATAGGAACCTTGCTTAGTGCGTTCCATCTCTTACCTTCTCAGGCAGTTAGACGCGACTACTTAACTTATAGACAAGCAATTCAACATCCCATAGACAGGCGCTGCCACAGCCTTTCACCAAGCAAAGAGGATTAACTTACTATACTTGTACAACGAACACCTCTCGGTGGGTTGCTATATGCGTCCTATCTCTAGGCTACACGATTAAGCATGCGATTGACTTTGATAAATAAACGCCGAAGATAAACTATGATAGAGATGAAGATGATGAAGAAGACGGTAATGAAGGAGTTAAGATTTGCATTGATCACAAAATATCTTAATATCTCAAGCTAAAATGTAATACAAAACAGAGATTAGAAGGGAGATGAAGGACTCTGCGTCAAGGTTGCCGATGGTGCCATGGTTGAATGGTGGAGATGTCTCTCTTGAGCTCTATCTCCAGCGATTGCTCTGATCGTCACTTAGTCTGGGTTGTGGAGATGAAGAATTCTCACTGGAAATCTCTTTCAAGCTTTCATCTGTGATCACAAACTTTTTCCTTGAGGCAGAAGCTCGGATGTCTCAAAATGAAGGTCTCAAGGGCTATTTATAGAACTTGGACGCCGACAGCTGTAATGATGGAGGTATGGCTCACTGCTACTTTTGTCACGGTATGGGCATTGTCACATCACCTTATCTTGTTGATACTCCCAAGGTATGCATCCGAGCTGAATTTAGCTGAAGTTATCAACGCGTTCTACCCATCTTGCGATCTTCTATTATGGCTGTCAATCCGTGGCCGCAATCTCTATTTGTTCACTGTATTCTCCATGTATTGGACGCATGCGATTACTGCAACTTCCATGCGTTGGACGCATGGGGTTATTGCAACTTCCATGCGTTGGACGCATGGGGTTTCCGTCTGCGTTCGTCTTTTGCGGTCGCCTGGCTTTAACGCATACGTTTGTCTGTGATTGCTTATTACAAACGCATGCGTTTGATTCCTGCGATAGCTACAAAAAATAGACACTTTGGCACAGAATAACGCATAATATTGGGTCAGTGAGGTTTTAGGTGCTTATCGACGCAAAACTTAAATTTTCACAAATTCTAAGTATTATCACTGCGTTTTCTACCTGTTAGCCTTCATAATTCTCAATAAAAGGCTTATAATAACTAGCATTTCTGCCAATTATCAACCAACTGGACAAATTCTCACCTTCGACGATAGCAAAAGCAAAGGGAAATATATGTTCGTTTACATCAATAGATAAGGCTATCAATAATTTCTTCTTATACTTTCTGTAGAGATGAGTTCCATCAATCTGGATTAATGGCCTACAATGGTTGAACCCTTCTCTTGCAGAACCAAAAGACCAAAAAATTTGTCCAAAAATAGTCGTACATGACATATCAGAGGGAAGGAAAAATCAATCTGTTCGTGTTCCTAGATTGTAATGAACAAGAGCACTCACCCAATACAGAAGCTTCAAATATGATTTCTCCCAATCACCAAACACAACAATCAACGCTTTTCTCTTGGCTTGCCACATCCGTCTATAATTGACATTATAGCTATATTGTTTTTTAATGGCTTCTTGGAGTAGGGCCACAAGTATTCCAGGATAAGGTCTAACCAAAATTTGAATTTCAATACTCATGAAATTTAATCAAGCTGTGAATGATCCTGTGTCAATTAGGAAAACAAACATGAGTGTTCTCCTTGAAGTTTGGTGATTTCAAACATCCCATGAGTTTTACACCGACATGCCCGTAACCTCCAAGCACAACCGTCACTCCATGATTTACATTTAACATACCAAAGATCCTGATTTGATTCCACTACAACAATTTCGTAGTGTTCTGTCACACAATATTTTTTTACAACAAGCTGTAAATCTTCTTTGGTATTAAACAACATTCTTTTTGTATTAAACTACAGTTATCTATACCTATATTCCTTTCTTCCAAAGTAGATCCTAGTTCACACTACTGTCGTTTCCAAATAATTCATCAACTTCAACGTCAATATCACTATCTCCATCATTTCCAGGTTCAAGAATAACTAAATCTTCAGGACGCATCAACCTATTTAATATGATTTTTTCAATTGTTATAATTAACAAAAAAAAATATGTTAATAAGTCAACCCAACAAAATCCAATTTCTAATTTTAACATATAAGATCTAAATATTATATATTTAAATCAGCCCAAATCTAATCATAAACTATATATTTAAATCAACCTAAACAAATAAAAAAATATATAAGATCTAAGATTTAAGATTTATAAACATATACATATAAGATTAGCCCAACAAATACATATATTTCTAAGTTTAACATACATATATTTCTATGTTTAAATCAGCCCAAACAAATAAAAAAATATAAGATCTAAGTTTGGACGATTATATATTGAAAAACAAAGAATTTTATCACAGAAGCGTTCAGATGATTTTGGACGGACGAACAAATGGAGGACGATTTCGAACAATTTTGTACGGACGGAGGCGTTTGGAGCAAATGGAGAAACGCAACTGTTATATGGACGAATGGACGAACGATTTCAAGCAAATGGAGGCGTTTGGATGCACAAGATAGAAGCAAAATGAGGAAGATTTCAAAATTTTGGACGGAGAAATGCAACAAAAGAAGCAAGATTTCGGAATTTTCAAGCAAAATCTTTCGGAAGGCAGAAGGCAGAAAGCTCTCAATGAGGAAGAAGAAGGGGCGGGCGACAATTTAATGGAGAGAAAGTCGTGTATCAGGTACACAACTTAAGATAATCGTGTACCGCTCAGTCAACCCTACATGACTGCCACGACAGAGTGCACGTGCTAGATGGACAAGGACTCGTGTACCCAGTACACAATTTAGAGCTAATCGTGTACCCAATACACGATTAAGATGTAATCGTGTACCTGGTACACAATTTAAAAACCTATTTTTGGGAATACTTTCCCTCCAACCTTATTTTTGTCATTATATATTAAAAAATATTGTTTTAAAAAAAATCAATAATTTTACCAATCTTTATGTTGAATAAAATATGGATTGCAATTTTTTCCTTTTAATTTTTAAAGTTTTTCTTTCTTCTTTATTTTTAGGTAATGAACAACAATTAACTCACTACATTTCTTGCAGGAATTTAGTTAAATGAAATGGGAACAAAAAAAAAAAATCAAAACTTTTGATTCCTAATTTTTCTCCATGAATTTCATCAACATCTTCTTTTTCTTCTCATTCCTGATGTTACTATGTATTTTTTACTCTTTCATTAATTTTTTTAATTAAATCTGCCCCATCATCTTAGCAACCAATGGAACGCCACTACATTTCTTCAATAATTTCAATTTTATTTCTTCTAAATTTAGAGGATCATCAGAGAACAAGTTTTTATGTTTCACTATTTTTTGCCATAAAATGCTCTATGAAAAAAATATCTATTTTATGTTTTTTTTTATGTATTACTTACTTTTCAACTGAATACATATTTTACAAATATTACTAACGCTCCTTTGGTATGTGAATTCAATTAAATAAAAGTATATTTTACAAATTTTATGTATAAGATGTATTACACTTAATGTGGACAAAATAATATTATTTATATAATCAACAACCCTATAACATACTTTAACAGTCATCGATCTTATAATAGTAAAAAATAGTTGTCGAAGTTGATTATTGATAATTTTTATTGGAGTTTGTAGTTGAAGATGGTCAAAGTTTAAAGTTGGTCATGTGAAGGCGGTATTAGAGTATTGGTCGCCGAAGTTTGTCGTCGAAGGTGATTTTTGGAGCCCGAAGTTGGTCGTCAGAGTTGGTTGCGCAAAGGTGGTTGTCGAAATTGATCATCCAAAATGATTCTTGTCGGAGTTTGTAGTCGGAGATGGTTGTCGAAACTCGAAGTTGGTCGCATGAAAGTGGTATTGAGTTGGTTTTCGTAGCTGCTCACTCGAAGTTGATTATCGAAGACGATTTTCGTTAGAGTTTGTAGTCGAAGATGGTTGTCGAAGCCTACAAAGGTGGCTGATGAAGTTGGTCATCAGAGTTTATTGTCGGAGGTAGTTGTTGGAGTTGGTCGTGCGAAGGTGGTCATCGGAGTTGGATTACCGGAGTTGTCGACGAAGGTGGTTGCTGTAGCCCGAAATTGGTCGTCAGAGTTGTCATCGGAGGTGGTTGTCGGAGTTGCTTGCTCGAAGGTGGTAATCTAAGTTGATTATCGAAGGTGATTTTTATCGAAGTTTATAGTCAAAGGTGGTTGTCAAAGTTTACAAATGTGATTGTTGGAGTTGGTCATCAGAGTTTGTTGTTGGAGATGGTTGCTGGAACCTAAAATTGGTCGTTGGAGTTGGTCACATGAAGGTGGTCGTCAGAGTTGGGTCACCAGATTTTTCATTGTAGGTGGTTGTCGAAGTTCGGAATTGGTCGTCGGAGTTGGTCGCCAGAGTTGTCATCGGAGGTGATTTTCGGAGCCCAAAATTGGTTCCTAGAGTGTGGTAGCGATAATTGTCGACAGTGACTGACAGATGGAGTCATTGAAAACATTAGAAGAATAGAGATTGGAGTGAGTTGGTAAAATATACCAACTCAACTCCATCAACATTTAAAATTGGTTTACCAAACATTGAGTTGCATATTATACGAACTCAACTCAATTCATGTTGGTAAACCAAACATCTCCAAATATTTTTTATATCTTCTCTTTCTAATTTCAGTAGTGTCTAACTTCATCTCTCTCTAGATTTTTTATGCCATCTTTCTCAATTTTTTACTCCAAAATTTTGCAACTTTCTCTAAACTTTTGTACCTCTCTCCACAATTTTTTTCTAAGAATATGATTGATGAAATCATGAGTTTGTTTCAAATAAATGACTAAATTCTAATATTTCTCACTAAAATTTTTATCATCCCCTGAAGTTTTCTTCACCTCTCTAACACTATCTCTCTTTGAAATTTTGATCTCTCCATAAATTTGTGTCAAACTGTATGTCCCCCCATGTGTCTCTAAACTGTTCTCTCGCTTTTCTTTCTTTTCTCTCTTATTTTTTAGTGCTCTCGCTTTTCTTTCTTTTCTCTCTTATTTTTTCACCGTCAAAATCACTTCTAAAAGTGCAATAACCAAACATTAAATGTATTAGATAAAATTCATTTTTAATAAATCGCTTATAAGCATTTTTTTTTCTTTTTGCTAAAATCACTATTATTAACGTGACTTTAGTCATTGAATTCTTCAATATTAAATATTATCTATTTAGGGATTTCAAAAATAGAAAAAATAAAGAAAATTATTTATACGAAATAACAAAATTTTAATTTTTTTTAAGAGAGGTTGATAGAGACTAATAGAAACATATCAATGTTTGTTAGTGATAGAAATTGATAAAATTTTATCAGTGATATCAGTGATAGACGCTGATAAAAATCTATCCGTATCTATCAATGTTTTTTTACTAATTGCTATAAGTAGCTCGACAGTTTTTCTACATTTAATTTTTTTTTTATCTATTTAACTATGCTCATTTTTAGTCTAACAACAAGAAGAAATAAAAATATTTAAAAATATAATATTTTCATGGAGAGAGTATATGCTTCATCCATTTAATTATACTCTGGTTATCTTTTTAACTAATACTTATCAATGATCGGCCTTAGATGTTAATATATGTCCTATTTAAAAGAAAAAAAACTTAGGTGTTCCTTTAGATACACTTATTTTGACGCATCCCAAATATTGTCCAATAAAATTTTGCCATGTGGTATTTTTATTTTTTTTAAAAATAATTTATTTTCTAATTCAATTTTTGTGTGGTTAATAAGTGAGGGAGTATGAGGATTATGTGCGACTTAGATAGTATTTAATCATTATTCCGTTTAAAATATCAGGTAGGGTTTTTTTAAAAAAAAAAGTTATAAAAAAAGGAAACCAATAATTGTGTGGAAGGAAGACCAAATATATTTTTTTTTCCTTTTTTCTTTAATTCTAAATCAATGGTGGGGCAGGACATTTCGCTAGCTTTTTCTTTTAAATTCTTTTAATTGCTTTATGTTCCATTGGCTTTACTTTTGTGCTGCAAGAGGGGGAAAAAAGAACAAATGCAGCAATCCTGAATCCACGTATGAAATTTAAATAATACTAAAATAAATTATTGATTATAAAATGACCACGAAAAAAGGTTAAAGCAAAGTCTATATATGAATTCAATTAAATAATATAAATTGACCTCGTTAATAAGTTAATTCCATTCCATTCCAACATTATTGATGCAACCAAACAAAGTGGTGAATGATCTTGCTTTTATACTTTAATTTCCCACTTTTGCTTAAAATGGACTATTATTAATTTGTTCTTCCCTTACCCTTAGGCCTCATATGCCACTTTTATTTTTAAATAACATGTGCCTTTTTGTTTGTTTTGCGATAATTAAATTCACTTTTCAACTAGTTTTTCTCTCTTTAAATCTAAATTAAATGATGTCAGTAAAAAAAAAAAAAAAAAAAAAATGATTTTTTCTGACTTATTTCCATGTTTTTTTAAAAAAATTAACTTTATTAACTCTCGTACTTTTTTTTTATTATTTTTTCAATTATCGTCTTACGAGCATATTTGAAATCTAGACTACGCAATGTAAAAGTTACATTTTTTTTTTTTATATATTCACTCTTTTTAAAAATTAAAAGTTAGTTTATAAAACTAAACCAAATATAATTCAATTGGTATATGGGTATATTAGAAACTACGAGGTTTGAATCTTCTTACCTCTAATTGTACTAAAAAAGATGACTTGTAAGCCTAATAATTTCTTATTTTTAAGAACAACAAATCATGCTTGATTATTTTTAATTTTAGTTTTTTTAAAAGTTTGTTTAATTTGTATTTGGCAACTTTAATTGATTGTAACATATACTTTTCGATTATGATATTTGAATTTTGCTTTATTTGATTTTTAAAATTTTAAATTAACAACTTTTAGTCATTGAGATTTGAAATTAACCATAGACAATTGAGATGACTTCTCTGTAACCACCTTATTCTATTTGATTTTTCACTTAAAAATCATTAAAAAAAAATAAATAACTAAGACTTTGTTGGGTAACTATCTCATTTTTTTGTTTTTTGAAAATTAAGCATATTTTCTCCCCATTTTTCTTACCATAGTTTGCAACTTTATTAAGTACAATGGTTGAATTCTTAGTCAAATTTAGAAAAACAAAAGCAAGTTTTTAAAAGTTATTTTTTTTAGTTTTCAAAATTTAGCTTGATTTTTTAAACCATTGGTAAAAGTAGATAACAATAAAGAAATTTCAGGTGGAAGTACTGTCTATAGGCTTAATCTTCACAAACAAAAACTCAAAAACCAAATTATTACCAAATGGAGTCTATTTTTTAAAAATAAATATTGAATGAATACATTTACTCCGTAAATAATATATATATATATATATATATATATATATATATATATATATAAGACTTATAATATATTGACATTACATTGATAATTTATCAATGTGGTCCCATTGGATTTTATTGGCTATTCTAAGTGAAATCGCATAAACCGAACCGATTTTCAAAATTGAACCGAATTATCAACAAAACCAAAAAATTTGGTTCAATGTGGTTCGCTAGAATTTGAAAACTGAAATTAAACGGTTCGATTCGTTTCAGAGTTCGAAAACCGCATCTGGAACAGAACCGAACCGTTTTAATATATATACTTCTAAGGTTAGGGTTTTTAGTTCAATTTCTCTATAGAAGACTTTTTTTTCTCAATTCTCTTCTCTCTCGACCTCCATCTCGAAACCCTCTCAATTCCACTCGGTCACCCCTACATCAACACCTTCTTCTCTCTCGACTTGACCCTCCATCTCCTGCATCAACACCTTCTAATCTCGATTCTCAAGTCTCTATTTTGATTTTTAATTTTTTGTTATGATTCCACCAGCCACCCTTGCATCAACATCTTTTCTGTTTTGATCCCACTAACTGCTGTCGTCCACACCAGCAACTCAAATTTTCCGATCCTCAAGTAAACTTTTGTATCTCTTTTTCTTAGTTTTATTTTCTCTCTATTTTGATTTAGATGTGATTTTTAATTTTTCTTTCTCATTTGTCCTTATCTCAATTAGGGCACAAAATCACGATCTTTGTTTCTCAATCGGACATCTGTCCGACTCCGATCTATTTTTCTGGTTCATTCCTATCTCTCTCATTTATTTTTTGATCCATAATTACTCATTTTGATTTTCTATAAGTTCTTTTTCTTGGTGATTCATTCAAATTTCAATTGGCTTGTGACTGATCTAGATTCATTCGTTTATTTTATGATGGATTTGACATCTCTTCGATCTATTATTTTAATTTTGATACTTAGCTTTTAATTGGTTTGTGACTGAGAATTATTCAAATTTTAAATTTCATGTTTGATACTTAGCTTTTACATGGTGTTATTCTAATATTCCCTATCCAAATTAGATATCTTTTCAAGTTTCATTCGAATGTTTGGTACTTAACTTTTACTTGGTGTTTTTCCTCTGTTTCGAATTTCAAATTTCATGTTTGATACTTAGTTTTGATACTGCTTTTACGGTTTGGCTTGTTTCTATCTAATTTGTTTGATAATAATAAGTTTTCTCTCTGTTTTCCTTTTTTAACTATCTGAAAATTTGTCAATTAGCCTAAATATTAGTTAGATTTTCATTTGATCATATATGTGAAGAAGAGAAGAGAAAAGTGTATTAATTCGATAAAATTAAAAAATATATATATATGTGAAGAAAGTGATATTTGAGGAAATGGCATACCTTATAGCTTCTCTGGCTAATGCAAAGTTGATCACATGAGTTATGTTGTTTAGTTGTTGGATAAAAGCTCTGAAACAAAATAATTTTAAGTATTACCTAGATTTGGTTGCTTTTATTTTAGGGTTTTGGAATAACTTTAACATTTTGAGAATGACAGGAAAGCTTAACTAAAGACTAAAGATCAGTGTCATTTCTCAATTTTATTTGGTTTCAATTTATTTATAGTCATCCTAAATGAATTTAATAGGAGTTATCTTTATTTTATTATATGCATTTTATAGGCACCATCACAAAATTTACCTATAACTACTAGTGATTCGCAATGAGCAAGAGCAACGATTCCAATGATGATGTTATTGAGATACCTTCACCACCACCAAAAGATCATCAAAGCCTGCAAATGGAAGAAAGAGGAAAAACTAATCTATAGTATGGGATCACTTTACTAAATGTTCTAAATATAGTGATGATATCCTCATGCATGTCATGTTGGGTTTTATGTCCAAGAACTCGCAATTTGTAAATTAAACATATTCTTTTATCAATAAAGATATTGAATCTATTAATTGCATTCATAAAGTCTAAATCCTATAACTAAGATTATGGCTATTACATGAATACTTAGACATAAAGATGGATCAAAATTTGAGTAAATAGTCAAAACGGTCTATAGTACATGATTAAAGTTGATACCTTATTCTGGTAACACTATTGGATGTGACCTACTTTGTAGCTGTTACAAGTTATTGTAAAGATACTACAAACGAAGTGATCCAGATTCGTTTATGTATTGACATAAGGAGTGATGGTGTCCTATGCAATGAGTTTGCATAAGATCAGACCAAGAAATAAGTCACTCTTAATATATAATGATGTTTACGGTTTAAGACTGAACTAACTATGAACTTTTGTCTATTCGGGATTATTCTTAGATTTGCATGGGTGAAGGTTGGCTCAACAGCGCTAGCTCAATAAGCCTCCCATTTTAGGGACAAGACTGGGTAGATAGCTGGGGACATAGGGTCAAGACGGAATTCACGCCTATCCGATTTAGGGATAGGAGAAAGTTGTTCTCTTAAATACCGAATCCATGTCTTGAACAATGGGCCCACTCTCTTACTGGCCTAAGAGGGATCCGATTAGATCATAAACCAATTGTTCATTAGAAGATCAGTAGGAGCTTAAGGAAGAAGACGTAATATAGACGTAATATCAGGGGTAAAACAACATATTAGCTATAGTGGTGTGACTTGATAGTTAACGAATACTGATTAATTTGATGTAAAAAGTTTTAACCAATTAATCTTAATCGTTGGAGCTCATGATCTGTAGGTCCATAATGTCCCTCTATTAGCTCGTAAAATATGAACACCTTGAATTATTAAATTGAGTGAATTTGGAATGATATCAATTTGAATTGTTCAAATTGAATTAGAGTTTGAATTTGAATAAGTTCAAAAATCAAATTAGGGTTTGTTTAATTATATTCAATATAATTAACATTTAATTTATTGAAATTAAACGAAATTGAAGAGTTTATAATATTTAAATATTGATTTAAATATTACTTGCATGAATAGGATTCATATTTAAAATCAATTATGTGATTAGTTTAATATTTGATATTAAATTATTTAATTAATTAAAAATCAAATTAATTTCCAATTTTAAATACAATTTGAGAAATTGAATTTTTGAAATAATTATGAATTAAATCAAATTGGTTTTAATTAATTTTGAATTAATTGGAAATTTGAAAATTAAGAAATTTAAATTTAAATTTTAAATATGAGAAAGTGGGGTTTTCCCATTTTTCTCAAACATGAGGTGCTTCTCATACACAATCACACAATTTCCACTTGAATTGGGAAGTAGTTGCTGGCCATCAATTAGATTGAGTGTGGTTGCATGTTGAGATTAAAAAAAAAACTCAAATTTAAAGACGAAAGTATCGTTCTTGAGCCGAAAAAAGAGTTTCAGCTACTTCATCTTTTTCCTCACAAGAACCCTTAATTTCCTTCACCAAATTCAATCAAATTCGAGTTCTACCACTCAATTCAAGGTTGAGAATAGTAGGGAAGATCTCTTGGTGATTCACTATCAATTTAGAGCTGATTTGGAGTGAATAGTAGCTTGGATTTGGGAGAAATCATCAAAGGTATGTTCATCTTGAAACTCTCTTCAATTTTCTGAAATAGCATGCTTTAGAACTCAAATTAAATATGATTAGAGTGTTTATTAATTCTGTTTGCTTCCATTGCATGCTTGTGAATTTCATCGTGTCATCCTAGAATGAATGGAAATTCAACTATGAAAATGCATAGTGAAAACTACTGTAAAAAAAAAAAAATCATTATCAGATTAAGAAGTGTAAGTTAGATGTAACATAAATTAAGTTGGTCTTCAAGAAGAAAGAGAGTGTTGGAGATAGTTCACATTCATTTAGTTATAAGATATTTACTATTGAGAGTGCTAAAAAATTACTTGCTGAGATGATTGTAAATGATGAATTTCCATTTAAATTCGTAGAGAACCAAGGGATTTAAGAGGCTTGTGAAAAGGACTTTGACGTTAGTAGAATCAAATTTTGTTCTTCCTTCTCGAAAAACAATTGCTATGGATAATTGGGAATATATGATAGCATGAAGGAGAAGTTGAAAGACATTTTTATGAATCAATGATATAGAGTGTCACTCACAATCGATACCTGATCATCAATCCAAAATATGAACTTTTTGGTTTTGACTGCACACTTTATTGATAAAGATTGGAAGTTACATGAGAGATTCTTAATTTCACCCAAACCGTAGAGGGGAGACGATAGGAAAAGAGGTTGAGAAATATCTAAAACAGTGGGTATTGAAAGAGTTATTACATTGACAGTTGATAGTGTTTCGTCAAATGATATTGTCATTGCTTATCTGAAGAAGCGTTTTGAGCATGGGTTGGTGTTAAATGGTGAGTTCTTGCATGTTCGATGCTATGCACATATATTGAATTTAATTGTATGTGATGGCCTAAAAGATGTTAATGATTCATTTGTTCGAATTCAAGATGTTGTGAGGTTTGTTAGATTTTCTCCCACTAGACTTGCTACAGTTAAGAAGTGTATCGAAGAGGAAAACATAGATAGTAAAAGTATGTTGTGTCTTGATGTTCAAACTAGATGGAATTCTACTTATTTGATGTTTGAGGCAACTACAAAATTTAAAAAGATATTCAAGAGGTTAGAAGAATATGACATAGTCTACATGGGGGGGGGGGGGGGGGGGGGGGGGGGAATCGACCACCATTTTCAGAATATTTACCAAAGTCTTGTTAGTGTTATATAAAGTAACTGTTAGACTTTCAGGGTTTTTGTATGTTACTTCCAATACTTCCATGAGATTAGTATTGTTTAGAATCACATAAAAAAATATTCAAGTGCAACTGGTCCTAATGATGTGCTTTTGAATGAAATGGCAACAAAAATGCAAGAAAAGTTTAATAAGTATTGGGAAAAAAAGATAGAACAAATTTATTCTTGTATGTTGCCTTCATTTTAGATCCTCGTTATAAGATGAAATTTCTTTTATATTGCCTAAATCGGTTATTTGATGTTAATGTGGCAAAAGTCGTAGGAAGTAAGGTAGAGGGTGTTTTGTGAGCATTGTTCAACGAATACAATTTGTACTGTCAGTTGCTAATAAGGGTCAATCTTCATGCACCTCTAAAAGTGCTCCATTTAGAACTACAAGTGCTTCAAAGGTTGTCCATTTTGATTTTGAAGATTTGGATGAAGATGATTCATAAAGTGTGGATTCATAAGTTGATATTTACTTACTGGAGTCTCGTGTTAAACGTGAAGATAACTTTGATATCTTAGATTGATGGAAGGGAAATTCTTCTGAATATAATATTCTTAACAAAATTGCACGAGATCTTTTAGTAGTTTCGATATCCACAGTTGCTTTTGAGTCCGCATTCAGCACTAGTGGAAGAGTAATTGATCCTTTTCGTACCTCATTACCTCCAACCAAAATTGAGGCACTTGTATGTGCACAAAATTGGTTACGTTCAGAAAAAATTAACATTGATTTATGACAATACTTAGAGAAAATTGCAGATGACGAGGAAGGTTTGTATCTTCAAAACATATTTATATATTTTTTAACATATTTATTTATATATTTATTATAGTAACAACTAAGAAGTTTATCATTATTTTTCTTAGTTTCCATAGTCGGTTTGAACGAAGCAGCGAAGGCAAAAAAGCAAGAAGAATGAGGGTGAGGGGACAAATAATGGAAAGAATGTGAAGAAGACAGATGTGAAAGGCAAATGAACAAATTTGAGAATAATGATTGACAAATGAACAAATTTGTTTGTATTGATTGGACTTTTGTAATATGTTACTATATTATTATTAAGTGTTTAACTTGTTATTTGCTTTTATGTGACTTAAAACTTTGAAGGTGATGATTTGAAATTTCTATATTGTGTACTTTGTAGAACTCTTTAGTTTTTAACTTTTTATTGTAGTCATTTGGACATGTTCTTAATGTGGAATGATATTTAAATTATGTTTAGAAAAGCTTGTAAAATAAAATAAAATAAAATAAAATAAAAAAGATAAAGATTGTGTCATAGACAAGAGAAAGTGGAAGGAAGGAGTAAGATAAAAGGCAAAGGAAGCAAAAAAAAAAGTTTAAAAATAAGGAGAAAAAAAAAGGTGAAATCGATTTTTAAAACCGAACTGAACCAAATATATGTGGTACAGTTTGGTTCAATTCGACCACAAAAATGTTGTGGTTTGGTTTATATATAAAGAATTTAGTTCGGTTCGATTTGATCCTCAAACCGAACTGAACTGAACAGATTCCACCCCTATTCTTAACAAAGTCTTACCTAATAAATTATTTATGGAAAAAAAGGGTGTTAAGTTCTTAACTAAGAGCTTTTTTTTTTTTTTAATTATTGAGGAAATATTTTTCCCTTTTATTTTATGTAAACTATATTATGTTGTACATCTGAACACAGTATAATGTTAAATTTAATAAACTATACATATAGTTGATATCTTTAATTTATGAATTTTCATGCAAGTTCCTGAACTTTAGTTTACAATGATTTACTTCATATACTTTTAATTTTTTAAAAAAATTCAATTCATGAACTCTAGCATGTATTACTCAGTTTGCATACTATTAAAATTTGTAATGAATTAATCCACATAGTAAATGATATTATTAACATTTAATAGGATTACATGTGTAGGTCTAGATCAATAATTGATTAAGAACACAATATGCTCTAAACTACTAAGGCTAAGTTGTTGCTTGATAAAATTTGATATTTAATTTTGATAGAATTTTTTGCAACCCGCATTAAATGGTAAAAGATATACAAATATAAATTAACAAATATACCACAATGCAATCAAACTTAAATTATTAGCCGTTATAACACAATGTTATATATATATATATATATATAACTTTTGGAGTATAACACTGATAATAGACTTTGCTATTAGGAGTCTATAGAATCTATCTCATGTATTTTACTATATTTGCAATTCTTTTAAAGAGGTAGACATATACTTAATAATTAATCCTAAAATGCTACCTATAAAATATGTACCTTAAATTGTTAAAAATGAAAAAAAAAAATCGAGAGAAAAAATCTTGGGCCCCCATAGTGGTGTATTGTTGGGCCATTATTTTTGGACATGAAACCCATCATCATATCGACAGCTTCCGTGCCGTCTTGTCGTTGTAGCCCAAATTTGGGTACCAACAAGTACAGCATCGGATTGAAAGTCCTCGGATCCTGTACTCATCTTCCTCTTCCTTCGTCAGCGTTGTAATCTGAAGAACGCGGGCGGAGATGGAGTTTTTTGGAATGGATTTCAGCTGCGTTTTCGGATCTCTAAGCCACGGCAAGTTCCCGGAGAAAGATTGCTTGCTTCCCCTCATCTCTAAGCTCCTCGGCTATTGCATTGTCGCCGCTTCAACCACCGTCAAGCTTCCTCAGGCAACCTATTCTCTCTTCCCTCCCTACACCATATCTATATTTCTTTCACTTTATCAAGAGATCCATTTCTTTGATCTCTAGCGTTTTCTAATTAATGTTCTCCAGTTTCTTTTTGCCCTCTAATTTGTGTAATGCAATTCAAGACTCGTGAAATGTTAGCGAACAAATTTTGGGGTGTGTAAAGGGGAGTTGATAATTAGATTCAAATAGTACAGTAATTCACAAGCATCTGATACTTAATTAGGCGGTAATTTAAAATTTTATAGTCTGTAGCTAAGAATCGCAACTTGCTCTAAGTTTAATTAGGTGCCAAATCAATCTCTTGAAGATATATCAATCACCGTCGAAGAACCCTTCTTTTGAATTCAAATTATTTATGTTGTTCTCTTCCAGTTCAATGTTTCGGCCTGAATTATTCTTAATATTTGTTTTATATGCATCCTACGATGAGAAGATTGGATCCCTGTTCCATCTTCGTCGTGGGTGCTTTACTTCTTGCCATCATTATAATGCAAAATTTATTTCTGCAGATAATGAAGATCTTGAAACATCAGAGTGTCAGAGGACTTAGTGTTATATCCTTTGAGCTAGAAGTCGTAGGTTACACAATTGCTCTGGCTTATTGTGTCCACAAAGGACTTCCATTTTCAGCTTATGGGGAACTGGCATTTCTCTTGGTTCAAGGTATATTAGGAGATACTGGAATATTGCTGCCACCGAGCCATTTTCTTAACAAGCCTCATAAAATGAGTTACGGATAAAAATTGAAACATCAATTGGTCAAAATGGGAAAAAGTAAAATATATTTGATGATTAGATGTTATTCTTAAATTAGTTTAAGGTTGCGAGTTGAGTGGGTTGCTGATGAGGACAATGTTTTATAGAATACTTCTTTTATAGTCAGTCTATTAATGTCATTTAACGTTCTGTACATGGTTATACTTCTATGGAAAGTTGATAGATAAAAATAAAAATATAGTTGTATTTTAGGTGGACGCTTCACACCCTTATGTAAGAACATACGGTAAAAAAATTTCTTGCGATCTACACTTAAACAATTGATGCAACTTTGACCTACTACACTATGTCAATCAAGGGATGGCATAGGGCAGTCAGATGCTAGTTCATCTTCTTATTTTAAATTGCTTTCGATTAAGATTGGTTAATAGTTTTATCCCTGGCCATTGCCCTATCGTTAACTGAGGACCCTAGTCAAATAAGTACAACCCAAGTGTAAAGGATAACTTTTATAGCTTCTAAATCAAATATAGAATTGGTGGGTCTTCCCATTCCCTACACCACTCTGTTACAGTTGGTTGTATAGATAAATAGGTTCTTCATAATAATGGAACAAAATGGAGGTCTGAAATAACCAAATCTAACTCTTAGTTCATTATTTGCTCATTGCGCCAGGTTGCATTTCCGGAATCATTAGTTATATGCTTATTCGAATTTTGTTTACACAAATGCATGGATGCTTTTTCTATAAATTAAACCGAATTATCCTCTTCTAATGGGCATTACTTTTTTTCCTTTTTGTTTGATGCAGCTATAATTTTGGTTGCCGTTATCTACTATTACTCTCAGCCTATTGGTATGAAAACGTGGATCAGGGCATTACTGTATCCTTTTTTATTTCCTCTAGTTCAGATTCTGATTGTTTCTTGTCGCATTCTTTAATAATAAGGAACTTGCAACTGAGATCCTCCTGGGTTTTTTATTCATATATTAATTCTTGCAAAAGAATGGAGAAACTTGTTACTGCTGCCTTAATACGCTGGCCACTCAGATATTGTGCTCTAGCACCAACAGTTTTAGCCGGTCAAATTAACCCTGTTCTCTTTGAAGCTCTATACGTAAGTCTCCTACTGTTTTTCTTGTCTTTTCTTCTCTCTCTCTCTCTCTCTCTCTCTTTAAAGATTTATCGCTTAATCCATGTTTCAAGCTTTCTCAGTTTTTTTTTCCTTTTATGTAAAGAGTTCCTTAGATATTTGTTTGTGCTGTCTGTCACTAATGCATTTGTTCATTCCTTAAAGAAGGTAAATAAATGAAGAAAAATTGACGACTTACCTTTACGAGTATTGAATTCTTTCTTCTGTAATAGCGCTATACTAAAAGGTTTCCTAATTTGGAAACTACCTTTCAGGCATCTCAACATGCGATTTTTCTCTTCTCGAGGATCCCACAAATCTGGAAGAATTTTTCTGTAAGTTGAAGGTTCTATTATACGATTTCAAAATTTCAATAAATGTTATGTTGGTATTTCATTCTTGCTGTATGAACATTGCAAGGATTCAGACCAATGGCTGAATTTACTCCTATTATTTCATTTAACCCACGTTTGATTTGTTTCTCATTGGCAAGCTAGTTGCTTGATGATGTAGGCTTGTAGATACCCCGTTTCACTTCTAATACACATCCCGTTTTGGGAAAGAAGAAAAAAGAGAGAGTGGATAAAAATGTTAAATGATAATGGGATCTGTACCATTGTCATGCATAATAATTTCTCCAATTTCAAATAAAAAGATTAGGAAAGTGATTCGAAACTGAATCGTGTAATCACAAAACCAGCTGTTATCATGTTAACCGATGACAGTTCAAGTACACCTTTCCCTTGTTTGAAGATTTTGGTAAGATTTAAGAAAGTCTTATATCAGCTGAAAGTGGTCATAAAATAAATCATAGCTTTGTTGCAATCTAGTCTTCTATTTCCTGCCACCTTCGGTGTCTTTACTCTTTTGGTGCTGACATGCTTCCAAGTATTCTTCCTGTATTGTTTATTGTTACGGATAATGGCCCTCCACAAATCTCCTAATTGGTATGATATTGTCGACTTGGGGCGTAAAGTTGTCCTCGTAGTTGTTCTTTTGGTTTCACTTAAAAGTTCATACCAAATAATATTGTATGGTTGATATTTTTCTTATTTAGTCAATGTGAGACTTTGGTCGCATTACCGACATTTATAAATAAGTGTTTTCAAGCTTGATACCATGTCTTAATTGTATTTTTGTTTCATATCTCTTCATTGAAAGTTCTCATTCAAAAGAATAATATTCACTTTACAGAACAAAAGTACTGGGGAGCTTAGCTTTTTAACATCCTTAATGAACTTTGGAGGTTCTATGGGTAAGACAATTGCGTTACGAAATTTGGTTGGTTGCATTAGTTTTCTTGTGAAGACATCAATGTTTATTCCATTTTTCTTTTGCAGTGAGGGTTTTCACCAGCATCCAAGAAAATGCACCAAGAAGTGGTATCCTTGTTTTATTTTATTTTTTTAAATTTTTTCCCCTTTTCGCTCTTAAATTATTTGGGTAGTAGTTGTAGTGATAACATCATATAAGGATTCAAAATCAGTCTTAGTGCTATACTGTATTGAAAGAGCATGATATACTTTAGGAACATCTAACAAGTAACTATTTTTAGTAATTAACTTTTTACTCCAAAGTATTAGTTTCATAGATACCGTTTTTGTAAAAGACAGGAAGTTATATTTTTTTTCTGTACTTATCGGTTGCATCTTTTTTATAATTGTGAACTTGATGGCAAATCCACACCCCACCGCCCCCCATATAATCCATCAAGTTCTTTTCCTAGTTGTTTATTCGTTTTAACAAATTGTTGTCCTTAAATCTTGTCGAAGTTCTCATGGGATCGGCTCTTTCTATTGCAACAAACGGAACCATTTTGAGTCAGATAATTCTATACCAGAAGAGGGATGTAAAGAAAGAGAAGAAAACAGAGTAGAGGATGAATGCTTGCAGCTGCGGCTTTGCCTTATTGAAGATTAAAGCTTGTATATAGTAAGTAAAGGTGAACCAAAGTGAAATGTTTTTAAAAGAAAGATTCTGGACTCTCTCTACTTCATGACAATTTCTCAAGCTTAGTCTTTAGTTCATTGCCGAACAAATTCTCCTCGAGATAATCATTTTATTACAAGAAGTCCGGAGTTCTTTTCTTTTCTTTTGGAATATAATGGTACATTGTTTGCTGGAATCATTCATTAGGTTTTGACTAAGATCCCCGCCCGACTGCCGGCCCCCATAAATTTATATCTGGGGTTGTAGAGGGGACGGAGGTGGAATGTACTTCCCTTATATTATAGTTCTAATTCAATTACTACAGTCAGAATGATCATTTTCCATCTTGGCAAATTTTGTGTCATATATTGTGAATTGCATGCATTCATTTAAGGAAAGTGTTTGAAACTAGACCATTAGACTTGGAATTTTGGTAAGCAACGGAACTATATGAAATATGTCGTCCAGGTACATTTGAATGGAGTAGGTAATTACATCTCTTAGCAAAAAGTGTCGAACCTGCGTTCCCAGTGCTTACAAGACGAATTCCATTATAAAAGGAAATGTCAAATTACATACCAGTAATAGTCAGGTTTATATATGTTGTTAGAACTTAGAATGTGGAAGTAACACTACTTTTTCTTCTATGTCATCTTCCTTATTTCATTACCTCTTATTATGATCTGATATCTAGATTCGAATATACAATACAAAGGTTCAATCATCTGAGCACAAAAGGAACAATCATCTGAACACAAAAGGAATAAAGTTCATGCAATTGTCTTTGCTGGCACGGGTAATTTTATTTCTACATTCTTTTCCTGTTGACTAGTTTTACTTTCTTTTTTCTTTGCTGACTTGTGTGTTCATGGATGTTATAAGACTCGTAACTTTATAGTCCATTAGGGCTACCTAGCAAAAGTTGCTTTTGTTTCTTCAAGTTTCATGGATAGAAGGTTTTAGGAATTTTTTGTTTTGGGTGTTTTAAATCTCTCCATACAGAGCTTAGAAGCTTAAGAAAGAAAAGCAGGGTTTGGCATGAAGTTAAAGGTGGGAAAAGATTTGAAATGTGCAGTAGTCAGTGCAGTGGGGTGTTTTCACCTCAACTGGGTATCATTAGAGCATGTACTGATGTTTTTGTAGTACTTGGTTCTGAATTGTCATGATAATTCCGGAAGGGAAAGCAATGGGTTGTCAACTCATTTCTCATCATGATGTTTCTTAGATTTTCAAGAGCCATTTGGGACAAGAAATTGGTTATTATAATTCTAAGTTATTATAGTTGGATGATAGTAGCTTATGCTTGTGGTGTAGATTATTTTAGTTTGGGTAATAATAATATGTATTTGAGGTATAAACTATTTTAGTTTGAGAAGAAAATAGTAAATACTGTAGCAAATTGTGGTTTTGAAATAGTGTTGATCCTAATTAATTAGGGGTTTTGAAATAGTATTTACTATCGCAAAATGTGGTTATTATAGTCTTAGAATAATCTTTGTCCCAAATGGCCCTTTAATAGCTAACAAATGATTCCGACCAACTTATTAAGAACCGATCATCAATGTTCTAAAACTTTTTATTTCGGTCTTACGAAAATTTCATGCGGACATGTTTGGCAAAACCGTTTGAAATGAGAGCAGTTTTGAAGTGAGGTTGCAAGATTTGAAGATAATCCAAACTTTGTTAAAGAATATATTCAATTAATTGATTGAAGTGTACGATATATGTGCCATATATAATATACACACACAATCAAATGATGTATTTTTCTTTTATTCACTATGCTATTGTTAAAGGACTTACCTGACATGACAATGGAAATCAAGGGAAAGTGAGGGAGAATAATTTTTCCTCATCTAATAAAGAAGTTGATTAAAATAATTGAAAGTCATGGCTCATGTCATGCATACGTAATAGTTTCATAAAATTAAAATTGAAATAAAGGGTTTAAAAATGGGAACCGAAACAAAATAGAAAACTTGCAGCTTTTAAAAAAGGTTTTTGCATTTTTTGTTCAAAAGCTAAGTTGATGGGAGTCCAAAAATTCGAGACATATTATTACTATTACTAGCCGGCGTGTCTCAGTTGAATTTCACAGACAAAGAGCTGGCTACCATTTCTGATCTGACTTTGACCACTTAATAATAAAAAAAAAAAAAAACAAAGAAAAAGAAAAGGCCGACTCATGTCACTTCACAAATGCAATGGAGGGAAGAGAATTGAAAGTTCAAAAAAGAAACCCACCATAAATTTATATATAAAAAAAAGAGAGAAAAGTGAGTTAGAAAAGTGAGAAGGGCTTATAATAAAAATTGACGTAGTCGCAAAGAAATTTCATTAATAAATCAATTATAATGGGTTAGATTATTTTTTTATTCATGTTTGCTAAAACATAATCGAATTGATTGCCTTCCACGTCTCAAAGATTGTGTTCTGGGTCAATTTCATTACGATTATGAAATACAGGTGAACAATAATAAACGTAATAAAATGGGATATACTTTTCGGATTATCATTGATTTATTATGTTTCTCCTAGGATAGATGTAGCCTAAAATAAATTTGATTCTTGTAATTTAATATATTTATCAAACCATAAAGTTAGGGACTATCTCTTTGCTTTTAATTAAAAAAAAAAAAAAAAACTGTGTACAATAAGTGATAATTATCTTTACTTATTTAGTCGACGTGAAGTTTGGTCACACTCCGATTAATGAAGATGAATTTTAATTTTTTTTAAGTATATGGACTAAATATCAACTTCAGAAAACACTTCTTAATATGCAAAGACAGTCCTTATTATTCTGAATTTAAAGCTCAAAAAAACAGTTATGGTTATATGTTGAAAGTGGAAAGCAGAAGAAGATGAAGAAGAAGAAGCACCTTATCTTTTTCTTACATGGATTAGAATTGTATCTGCCTTTCTCGTAGATTGAGGCATCTGAAGTGCAAAACACAAGATGTTAGAAAAAGAAGAAAGCAACGTTTCAGTTTGTAGCAAATTAAACCCTAAACATACATTATATATTGACTCTAAACTAAACCTACTTCTAAAATCTTAATCTCTCTAAAAATCTTCCTTCAAATTACAGTCCTCTCAGTGTATGTTTAAGGCCATTGCTTTTGTATGCTTCTTCCAACTTATTGACCACCATTGCTCTAAAAAATATAAATATAAATAAAAATAAATAACTTTTTCGTACACTAAAGCAACACTCTTTAATTACTCACTGCAAACGATGAGCTCTCTTGCTTGCCCACTTATATCCTACCATTCCTCCACCATCACGAGGAGAGAGATAAAAAGTCCAAAAAAAAAAAAACAAAAAATGAGTGGGACTGTACCTATCTTTGTTTCAGGTTCCTGGATTGAGTTAGATTGAGTTGAATGACTTTTTAAATTCAATCCAATTATTTTAGGAATAAATTTTTTTAATCCAAATAATCTTTAGTAAAAAATGAACCTAACCTAATCCAACCATAAAATATTTTGGTTGGATTGATTGAGTTACTGTAGGTTTTTATTTTGAAAAGAACATTAATACGTAAAAAGTTAATTTTAATTATTTTCATATATTGAATTAAGACTAAAATTTCAATTTCAATGTATATAATGAAGATTTTCTTTCCAAAATGTTAAAAAACTATTTCTAGGAATTATTAGAGAAAAATGATCCAAAAATAATGAAATTAAATAAAATTAAAATAAACATATGCATATATAATTGTACCATAAGTAATATATATATATATTAAAGTTAATAATAAATTTGGGTTGGTTTGAATTATTTTAGCTTAATCAACCCAACCTAGAAAATTTTCAAACCACACAAATTTGATTGGATTGATAAAAAAAAACCCCTAATCTTTGTACAAGCCAAATGCCCAATAAAATTTTGTCATATGCCAAATATATATTTTAGAAAATTGAAATAGTTTTAATGTTTTTAATATACCAAAGGAAAAGGAAATGTTGGATTAAATATAGTCTAGACTATCCCTAATCATTAACCAAAAGTTAATAGATGTTGAAATTTTCAAGGTTATTATTTATATCTAACTTATTAAAAACTTGAATATATTAGAACCTAATAAATACAAACTTAGAAGTTTAAGAATATTAAACTATCCTAGAACAAAAATTTGAATCATCGAAAATAATTAAGTGATCGTAGTAATAGATAGTAGTTGGTGTAGCCCTACTATTAGGATTAGATAGCCAATGAGTGTAGTTTTTGTGGAGATCCTTGACCCAAAATACCTCTATTCTTTCTTTTGTGCTGCTGTATTTTTTTAAATAGTATTTTCTGTATTTTCTACGTTCATATTCTATGGTTTTTTTTTAAAAAAAAAAAACTTTTTAAATATACAATAAAAAGAGGACCTCTCAGCTACCAATCGGATGACTTTTTTCCCCCTCTTCCTCCTCCTCTCCCTCTCTCTCTGTTTTGTTTTTTTATATTTGAATTTTGTGGATAATATACCTTTTGTTTTGCTTTTGATCTTACTGAGCCTATAGGTGGGTGCTGTAAAAATAGTAGCCCTTCAAATCTTGTCTTCTTTTTTCACCACGTGATGAAAAATATTTAAGTATTTAGGGTCACGTTTACCAAATTGTAATGAAAATTAGTGTACTCGTAATAAAATGTTATTAATTGTAATGAACTTGAATTGCAAACGAGATTGGATTAATTTTGATTGCATTTACTTAAAATTATTAATTTTGTCAAATTTACGGTTACCATTACCTCTATCTCTACTTTTGAGGGTCAAACAGTAATGATAATAGTAAATATATTAAAATCGTAAACTTTTTAGCTCTAACAATAATAATGATAGCAATCGTAATGGTAACTATAACACAATGGTAACGATAGAACATACTTTTTATGCACAATCAGATTGAGTACTCTTTATTTATCAATGAGATTGTATGATTTTATTACAGATTTAGATGTGGGACCCATGTGTAAGTACAAATGTAAAATATAAGTAAACAACACAAAAGTAACCAAATAAGGCTCACTTTTTTTATTTTTTATTTTTTTATTTCAATTGATCTATTACATTTTCAATTGGGATAAACGTGACCTAAATGTATAGAACATTTAACAAACTAGAACTCTTTGTTTTGCCATTTGAATTTTGTTACGTCAATTTCTAGAAACTAACTTGAGAGACTTTGTGATTGAAATAGTGAAATTTTTCAAAACAACTTGTGTTAGTATCATGACTAGATTTGGAGCTTAAAATTTTGATAGATGTATGTAGTATTCACGAGATAAAATTATTACACTTGGTTCTCTTTAAAATAAGCTCAAAATTTCTTAAACAAAATTACTCTTCCCAAAAGTTTCAATAAATTGGTAAAAAGTATTATCGCGCATAATTAGTAGGTATAAAATAGAAAGAGAAGATGAAAATTGCTCATATTAATGAAAAACCACTAATATTTATTTGATTCCAATATTTCTCTTTAATTTGCAGTAATATATGCATTTTAAAGAAGTTTTATACACCTAGATAAACGAAATTCTAACTAACAGTTTGAGAGTTTAGAATTTTAATAGTTACCATTATAGCGCAAATTTTATTGGCATAAATTGATTTTATTCTTAAACTAAAAATATTTAAACCCTTTACGTAGAGAAGGTAAGAAAAGTCTCGATCAAATTGCTTTATATTTGTGAGTAACGAGATATATACCATATATTTTTTATCGAAAGGTTAGAATTTCAACATTTCAAATTTTATTTGGGTGCATCTCGAGTACCATCCATCCTTATGCATCCCATTCACATCACTCACATAAATAATTATCAAAATATTTTTTTTAAAAAAATGAAGAATTTAACATGTGATAAATTATGATTGGACAATTTGATGAGATGCAAAATGATAGGTGATATAAGAAATACATTTAAATATTTTTTATTTTTCAATTCCATACATTATTGAACTAAAAACTAAAAAGAGAAGTTCAAACACTTATATTATTATTGTTGTTTTGAAATTTCAACCATAGGAAAAATAAATTAAAGAAAAATCAAAAGGGTGAAATTGAATTCACCGAGACTATTGGTAAAAGTCTAGCATGCATGTCAATGCCAGCTCATTTCTGATTTTTTTTTTTAAAATGTCATATATGATTGGTCGAATTTATAATTACTTTTTTTTATTTAAAAAAAAAAGAGAGATTTTGTTAATTGGGGTTGGGAAGTGGGAGAAGCTGAGAGTTTTTTTTTTTTTTTTTTTTTTTGAAATTTGTTTTTATTATTTAATTTTGGTGAGTTCATTTTCACATTTTATCGAAGCGTGTGTGAGCGCTTCTTCACTCCCCACTTTCACTCCTCTCCCATTTGGCCATTTCATTATTCCTATATTATTACCTCTATCATTCTATAATTATTATATTAAAATAAAGAAAAACAATATTTCCACATTTTCATCAACGGCTCAGATTTCTGATATCACAAACACTCAAATACACCTGCTCGCAGAGGATCCACCAATTCGGTGGGGACCACCCTGCTCCAATCACAATAGAATTTTACTTAATTATAACCTGACATCTCTTATTAACCCTTGGATGTAAATCTAATTAACGGGAAAAAAAATAAATTTAAAGCACTTGCGTAATACCATATTTCTAGCATTCACATTATAAATTTATCTTCATAAATATTTGTAAAATTCTATATTAATGTCAGTGGATCTTATTCTAATTTTTAAAAGTATATTGACGTGACATACAATAAATGTAGGTAGCATGGAAAATTGTTCATACTATCTCAATATAAAAAATCTTTCCTCTAATAACTTAAGAAAATACTTGGGGCATGTATCTTTGATTGCATCCATCTTTGTGGAGTTTATTTAGTTATGCAATAAAAAAATTTCACATGGCAAACATTTTTTTAAAAAAAATTGATTGTTGCATGGGGATAGATGTAGCCTAGATAGCACATAATCATTGTTCTTAAAAATACTCTTAAATATTCAAAAGGAATTCGAGAAAATATAATTACAATTAGTTTTGGATGGAAATATCTAGTGTTTTGTGTGCAAAAGTATCCTTGAATTTTCAAAAGTTTAAAAAATACTCTTAAACTTAAAAAGCTAAGAAATATTTGTTAGCATTTGAACAAAAATGGTGAACAACCTCTTAGGAGGTGTTTGGGGTGCTAAGTTTGTTATTATAGTTAACGATTATTATAGTCAATGAATTATATTAGTTAGTACGTCGTAACAGTTAGTGTTTGAGGGATGGATTATTTAAGTATGAGTTATAATAGTTTTTGTTTGAGGTGTAAACTATTTTTGTGTGGGTGGAAAATAGTAAACACCACATCATAAAAAAATAATAGAGGATAAGTGAGAACAACAAATAAAGTTTTGAAATGGTATTACTATACTTAATCATAGGTTATAAATAGTTGTACATCACTATTATATTTGGTATTCCAAAAATGAAGTAGACTATAATAACCCACACCACCAACTTCTAGTTGGTGCCCCAAATGGCCTCTTACTCCTCTACTTCCATCTTTCTTCTCCCCTATCTTTCCCAATACCTTTTTACTTTATTTTTTTGTTATTTGTGTGACATTTGTTTGTTGTTTTAAAAAAACGACTATTTCAATTAAGGTATATAGACTATAACAAGAAAATAAATAAAATAATGAAAACATTAAATAATCTTAGGATATAAATATTTTAATAAAGTTACACGTTAGTAGTTAGTGAGTGTTATAGTCAAATATGTCTCTTTCTTTCTTTTCTTTTGCTCCTTCATAGTTTTGGTTAACTTTTTAATGTGATTAAAGTTTCAATATTTGTAAATGATTCATTGAGGTGGGAACCAAAGACTTTGTGGTAATATTTATAGGGTAGTAGTAATAGAAAATTTTCCTAATATTACTTGTGAATTGTGATTGAGCAGTAGATAGAAGCCCATAGCGGCAGCTCCTAAAACCTACCAATAAAGACTCTTCCTTTCCCCTCTCCTTCTCTCTCTCTCTTCTTCACTCTGAATTTAGATAAAGAGAAAGCGAGAAACCGCAGCTCACAGCCATGGGAGAGGATTGGTTTTCTTCCACACTTTCCTCTGTTTTCTCCATTTCCTTCTCTCACGCCCTACAATGAACCAAAATCTCAACCTCTTCTTCTCAGAAGAAGATGGTACTACCGTATACGCTTGATGCTCTTTATTGCTCAGAGGACCACTGGGAAGACGACGATGAAGAAGAAGAAGAAGAAGAAGAAGAAGAAACGGGTTTTGATAAGCAACCTTACTCTAATTTAACAACCGAATCTAGTTCTCCGATTCTAGCAGTGGCAGAGCAGGACCTGTTTTGGGAAAACGATGAACTAATTTCTCTGTTTTCGAGAGAGAAGCCTAATGAACTGTTTAAAACCATTCAGATTGACCCTTCTCTTGCTTCCGCCCGACGAAGCGCCGTCGAGTGGATGTTGAAGGTTAATGCTCATTACTCTTTCTCTGCTCTCACTGCGGTTCTCGCTGTCGATTACTTGGATCGGTTCCTGTCCTGTTTTCATTTTCAAAGAGATAAGCCATGGATGTCTCAGCTTGCTGCTGTTGCTTGCATCTCTCTTGCTGCCAAAGTAGAGGAGACCCAAGTCCCTCTTTTATTGGACCTACAAGTATGTTTTTCCAGAAATCTTAATTATAACCCAACTGAAAAATGGTCGGACTGGGACACATTAATCATTAATCTCTGTTGGGGTTTTTGACTTGTGTAGGTGGAAGACAGTAGATATCTGTTTGAAGCCAAGACCATTAAGAAAATGGAGCTTCTTGTGCTCTCTACGCTTCAATGGCGGATGAATCCCGTTACCCCATTTTCTTTTGTGGATTATATCTCAAGGAGGCTTGGATTCAAGGACCATATCTGCTGGGAAATTCTTTGGCAGTGTGAACGAACTATTCTCTCTGTTATTTTAGGTAAGAAATCGTAGATAAAACTTCATTTCCCTTAATTCATGACGATATGGTGCTTTTCCTTTAAGCAAAAGTAACAATATCGCCATCTTTATGAATGCATTCCCCCACTCATTTCCTTTTTTTGACTAACAGAGTCAGATTTCATGTCCTTTCTTCCTTCTGTAATGGCCACCGCCACAATGCTGCACGTTTTCAAAGCTATGGAAGAACCCCACCTCAGCGTTGAATACGATTCCCAGCTTCTTAACATCCTCGGAATCGACAAGGTCCATATTTAGATTTACCATTCCCATTTCAACCCAAATCGCCAAATCCAACAAATCGACGATTTGAACAAGTTATAACAAAGTTATTGATTTTATTTTTCTCCTTAAAACAGGGGAATGTTGAAGAATGCTGTAAACTGATCTCAAATGCATCTAGAAGAAACAGTGACGAATTCAAGAAACGTAAATTTGGGTCAATTCCGGGCAGCCCCAACGGCGTAATGGATGTGTCATTCAGCTCTGATAGCTCAAACGACTCGTGGTCAGTGGCTTCGTCGGTTTCATCTTCGCCAGAGCCATTAACGAAGAAGAACAGAGCAAATGGATCGGTCTCAGGAGATTGCGAAAAATTCAGAACCCTCTTTTAATTAACTTCCCTTTCTTCTTTTTCCTCGTAGTCCTTGTATGTTGAATAAGAATGAATCAATATTTTCATCGAATTCTGCAAGTTAAATTGCCTTACCATCTCTGCAGTTGAGGGCCAATGGATGAGCAATCGGAAGTTTAAAACGCAGAGATGGCTGGCATTTTATCTGGATCCAAAGAACATTAGAACTTATAACAATGAAGAGCAGTTTAAGTTGTTTAATTGTTTAATGGTCTGTTTTACTTACATGGGTTTGCTAAATCTTTCTATTTCAAATCGCAAAAGATCTAAATTTTAGTAATGGAGTTAGCTGAAAAACGAAGCAAATAAGAAAGAAGGAAGGAGAAGGAGTTGGATTTTGTTTGCATGTGAACACAGGGAGGAAAGGAAGAGGAAGAAGATTTTGTCGGCCACTTTGGTTTTGAGATTTGAAAGAAATGATTTTGGGTTTGACTTGAATACAAAATCTTTTATGTTTGAAAATTTACTTCAAATCACTTGGGACCATTTCAAACAAAAACTCTCTTGTTCTTCCAACTTTTGGTTTTTGAATCAAACCATTTGGACAGTATGGTCCCCTTTGTTGTTCTGTTTCTCTAAAAATACTCAAAATTTATCCTATCTTTTTTAATATGAGAATTGGAAGTGGGGTGTAGAAATCACTGTCAATCAACCCAAGCTCTTCTTTTTTCCTTAAAAATATGGCTGATTAGTGTAAAAAGTCAGCATGGTCACTAACACGAGAAATTATTTTAAGTGAAGTCATAATGTGACACGAAGTTTTACATTTTTAGATATAAAAATAATTTTGTATACAATCATCATTCTCGACAAGCAAATTTTAAAATTCACATTCATTAGTTACTTTTTTTAGATACTTGAATTTTTAGTAACAATAAGTTTGTTTGGCTTTTAAATTTTCAAAATGTAATCTTTTAGTGATTTTCTGTATATATATTGTTTGCATGCACCTAGTATTACTCTTTAGAAATAAGTTTAAAAGTCCATTAAGTAATTCCTTTTTTTATTATTTAAAATGTTGACATGACATTTTAAATTAAAAAAATATTTTTTTCTTGTCTCTCCACGGTCCTTTACTCTTCATTAATTATTATTTTTCTTTATTTAAAATATCAAATTAATATTTAAAATAATAGAAAAATTACCCTAGAACCTTTTAAACATGTTATTAAAACTTATGACTAAAAAGGTAAGAGTGGTAGAAATTCGATAACAAACTAGAGTTGCAAGCTATATTTTATGTTTTCAGATATGTACATAACAATGACTTTAGAAATTGGATTATAGTTTAAATAGTTATTTTAAATGTGTGAATATGTTTATAAACTATATACTAGTTATAGTTACCCACAAAATATTAAGTTAAATATTAATTCTTGTTAATTAATTTATAACATGTCTTATGTTAAAAAATTTATATAGTAATTATTTTGTATGATCATATAATTTATAATACACTACATAATGCATCATTATTAAGAAAATGAATTGTATTTATAATTTGAAATATTATATTTCTAAAGAATTTCAATTATGTTTAATATAGAGTTGTTTTCAAATATACAAAAATAAGTCAATTTATTAACAAATATAATAAAATGTCACTGTTGTAATAGATAATGTCACCAAATGTCACATAGGCAACATGAAGATTGACACATGGCTTTTAGGATACTAAACAATGGACATTTATTTAATTTTATAATATTTATAATACTTCCCCTTAGATGTTTATATATATATATATATATATATATATATGAAATGTGTATCGTTAAAACCTTACTAGGAAAAATCCAATGGGAAAAAAACTCTACTGAAGAAAAAAGAGTACATATTTCATATAATATATAGTCCTAAAAGAATACAATGTATTTACTCCCCTCATGAAAACATCACTTAAGATCTCTGAGTCACCACATTCCAATGTTGTGTACCAATTTTTCAAAAGTTGCGGTCGGTAATGCTAATAAGTCTACTAGGTTATCCTTCGAACAAATTTGTTGTATGGTGATATCGCCATTTTATTCAAAATCATGAGTGTAGAAAAGCTTTTGTGAAATATGTTTTATTCCATCTCCTTTAATATATCCTCATTTGATTTGAGCTATGCTAGCTGTGTTGTTTTTGTATAATATTATTGGAAGATTTTTATTAGAAGACAAGCCACATGTTTCACGCATGTAACCAGTCATTGATCTTAGCCATACACATTCTCGACTAGTCTCGTGAATTGCAAAAATTTCAGCATGATTTGAGGAAGTGGTTGTTATGGTCTGTTTCACCGATCACTATGATATAACAGTTCCTCTACATGTGAACAGATAACCTGTTTGAGATATAGCTTTGTGTAGATCAAATAAATATCCAGAATCTACATAACCAACTAGGTCAAAATTTGATTTATTTGAATAAAACAAACCCACATCAATTGTTCGTCGGAGGTAACAGAGTATACGCTTAATTTTGTTCCAATGTCTTTTTTCTAGGAGAAGAACTATATCTAGCTAATAAATTTACTGAAAATGTAATACCTGGTCTTGTATTATTAGCAAGATACATAAGTGCACCAATTGCACTAGGATTTGGTACTTCAGAACCAAAAAGTTCTTCATTATCATCTTGAGGATGAAATATATCTTTCTTTATTTCCAATGAACGGACTTCCATTGGAATATTTAATGAATGTGCTTTGTCCATATAAAATCTTTTCAAATTTTTTCCAGTATAAGTTGACAAATGAATAAACATTTTATCTGCTAAATGCTCAATTTGCAAATCAAGGCAAAATTTTGTTTTTCCGAGATCTTTCATCTCAAATTCTTTCTTAAGGTATTCTATTGCCATTAAAAGCTCTTCAGGAGTTCCAATTATATTCAAGTCATCAACATATACAGTTATAATAATAAATTCTGATTGTGATTTCTTTATAAAAACACACGGATATATTGGATTATTTTGATATCTTTCTTTCAATAAATATCCACTTAGGCGATTGTACTACACTCGTCCTGATTGTTTCAATCCATATAGTGATCTCTGTGACTCTATTGAATACAATTCCCGAGAATTTGATGTATATGTTTCAAGTACCTTAAATCCTTATGGGATTCTCAAATAAATATCATTATCAAGAGATCCATAAAAATATGTTATGACTACATCCATAAGATGCATATCCAAACTTTCATACACAGTCAGACCAATTAAATATTCTTAGTATAATTGCATCAATCACGGGAGAATGTCTCCTCATAATCAATACCATGTCTTTGTGAAAAACCTTGTAAAACTAGTCTTGCTTTGTATCTTGTGACCTCATTTTTCATTTCTTTTTCTCACAAATACCCATTTGTATCCCACAGGTTTGACACTGTCTGATGTTCGGACTACTGGTCTAAAAATCTGCCGTTTTGAAAGTGAGTTTAATTCTACCTTGATTGCTTCTTTCCACTGAAACTAATCTTTTCTATGTCGATATTCTTCAACAGAGTTTGGTTCGTGATTCTCATTTTCAAATATAATATCATGAGCAACATTATATACAAAAGTGTTGTCAATAACTACATTAGTTCGATTCTATATTTTTCTTGTCATGACATAGTTTATTGAAATCTTATTATTATTTTTAGGTATTTTACCTTCCTCACTAGTCATGTCGAGGATTTTTTTCATGGGTATTTATATCATTAACCAAGTTTTTTTTGGCTATTAATTAATTTTTATTTTCGAGAATTTTTATCTTTGGAACCCATTGGTCTACCACGCTTCTAGCGTGTTCCAGATTCATTAGCGACAACTTGTTGTGTTGGGATATCAATTTTTTATGGAATATTTGCAGTTGATATATGTGACTTAGTTACTTTCTTTGCATCTATGAATGCATCTGATAATTGATTCGCTATATTTTGCAAATGAATTATTTTCTGAACTTTAAGTTCACATTGGTTTGTACGGAGATCTAAATGAGACAATAATGATGTATTCTATGCAACTTCTTTTTCTAATTTCTTAATTCCTCCCCCTAATGTTGGATTTGTCTCACTAAAATGATTATCAGCAAATTGTGCAGTAAATACATCACATGTCAGGAATTCAAGATATTTAATAATTGATGGGGAATCATATCCAACATATTCCTAACCTCCTTTGAGGACCCATTTTAGTGCGTTGTGGTGGATTAATTGGAACATATATTGCTCATCCAAAAATTCTCAGATGGAAAATATTTGGCTCATGACCATAAGCTGATTGTAATGGTGAGTACTTATGATAAGCTACTGGCCTAATGGGTACAAGGGATGCTGCATGCAAAATAGCATGTCCCCCATACAGATTGAAGGAATCTTAGCTCTCATAATTAATGGTTTTGCAATTAATTGCAAACGTTTTATAAATGATTCTGCTAAATCATTTTTGTATGAACATGAGCTACAAGATATTCAACACTTATCCCAATTGACATACAATATTTATCAAAAGCTTGGGATGTAAATTCACTAATATTATCAAGACGAATGGTCTTAATTGGATAATCAAGAAATTGTGCTCTCAACTTAATTATTTGAGCATGTAATCTTGTAAATGCAAGATTTCGACTTGATAATAAGCACATGTGTGACCATTTACTAGATGCATTTATTAATACCATAAAATATCTAAACGGTCCACTTGGTGGGTTAATAGGTCCACATATATCACCCTGAATTCGTTACAAAAATGCAGGTGATTCAGTTCCCATTTTAGCTGGTGATGGTCTAATTATTAATTTTCCTTGAGAGCAAGTATCACATGATAATTCATTACATTGAAGAATCTTCTAGCTCTTCAATGAGTGTCCACTTGAATTCTCAATAATTCTTCGCATCATTATAGACACTGGATGACCCAATTTATCATGCCAGTAACAAATATATATGGATTCATGAACTTGAGGTTCATTGTTGCATATGTTTCATTTACTCGTATATGAGTATAATACAATCCAGAAGATAAAGCAGACAATTTTTCCAATATAGTTTTTTATTTGAGACAGTAGAGATAATATATAAATATTATACATTATTCTTACTATCAGCCTCAATGTGATAACCATTGCAACGTGTATCTTTAAAATTTTAGAAGATTTTTCTCTGATTGACTAGAGAACAATGCATCGTCAATTGTAAAATTTTGTTCATCTAGGCAAAATAATATTTGCTTTTCCAAAACTTTTGATCAAGTTTGCAGAACCCAATATTGTATTTACTTTTTGCTTTCAGCATTGTCAATTTGAAAAAAATATTTTTTTATTTGTAAGTATTGTGTGTATAGTTGTACTGTCTGCTAAATATAGATTTTCTTAGCTCATCTTTTAATCACCCAACATATGAAAGTGATTTATGTTTCTTCTTTAAAAGAAAATAATTACAATAAGAAAAACAAAAATTAAAATATACAAAAGTTACTAAAAAAAAAATGAAGATAGATAAAAAGAAAACAACATTAAATCTAGATATTCTCAAAGTCAAAAGAAACACTTGAAATTCCATCAACTGTCCCAGTCTTCTCTTCGGGAGATTTAAAGAATCCCCACATCCAAATTTGTCATATGGGATGGGTCAAATATGTCATTATCCTGGTACGTAAAATTTGCTTTTACATTTTTCTTTTTTCCCTTCAGGGAAGTTTGATAGAGGTCAACTAAGTGTTTTGACGTACGATCGGTACGTGATCAATGCCCAGTCATTCTACATCAGAAGCATTTATTTTCAACATTATTTAAACTCTTATCTTATGGAGCTTTTCCTTTGTAATCATCATTTTATGTGGTTCTTTTGAAATTAAAATGATTAAAACGATCACCACAATAATAATAATTATTTCTTTCTCTGCCATGGAGTTGATGATGAAGGAAAATCATAGCTTTTGTTTTGTTTTGACTGGATGTCATATTTTTTTCTTTAATTGTTTCTCCAAGTTCATAGCATCTAGGTGAATTTAGGCATCGAGCACCCATGACAAACAATTATTGCCACTATTGTCAAGGGTTGCAAATTTTAATTTTGTAAGGTTTGTCATGACAACACTATCACAAAATATTGTATTTATATTATAAATTTAATATGTACTAAATATGTAAAATAACATTTAATTTATTAATTATAATAAAGAGGAAAAAAGCCGACCTACCTTTAGAACTTACCTTCAGCGATGGAAGCAACAAAAACTCATACTGATAACATGTAGTAAAATTAAGGAGCACGACGGATATGAAAAAAAATATAATATAGTAATACACAAATAAAATAAGTAAATAAATAACTAAAATTATGAAAATTTAGTGGAAATTTGAAGATTTTAAGATCCACAAAATAACACAATTTATAGGAAAAGTGGCAAGTAAGATGCGGTCTTACATGGATACCAAACATGAATAACTACAAGATACTTAGATAACCCGAAAATTAATACATGACTTTTAGGATACTAAGCAATGAACATTTGTTTATTTTTATAATAGTTACAAAGATTGTGGTTTGAAAATGGGTGTCAAAAAAACAAAACAATGGGGAGTGGGACAAGTGGAGATGGATTAGTATCCCCATCAACAGGGCAAGCTTTTTCTTTTTATTTTATTGTGGAAGATAAACAGAGGAAGAGTTAATGATGAGTACTGCTACTGCCATTTATTCACAATTCTCCATAACCAACCAACTCCCCCTTTTAATTCAATGCTCATTCCATTCAATATAATTAAATATGCAACTCTCCCATTCTCATTCTTTAATTTGATTATTCTTAAACAATTAATCACAATTCTACTCTAAATATCCAAATAATTTTGTTTAATGAAAATGTAACAAAAAAAAACAGACGACTACAAGTTGAGGGCCAAAACAACATATTCAACAACTTAAAAATTAAAATAAACAAGTCTTAAAGTATAAATTCATACGACCAAACACTCAAATGATTTTGATTTTAGATGTCAGTTTCATATTTTAACATAAATTTCATATACGATGACGGATAGAACATTTATTGAATGGTGAAGATTTGTAATCCATCATCATATACCCATACAAGATGACAACAAGCAAGCACCCTCCATCGACTGGAATGTCATTCTCATCACGGATGATCCAACTTGTACCATCACAATAGACAGACTCAGACCAAGTAGCATCAATGTTGAGTTTTTAATAATAATAATAATTTTTTTTTTCTTTTGGGAGGAAGTTGATGACAGTAAACAAAAAGACAGGCAGAAGAAGGGGTGCATGTGCTTTTCTATTACTTTAAATTAAAGGGAATGATGAAATGGATGAACCTTTCACTTTAAACTAACACTGCTCACTTAACTCCTCATTCTTTTAAATCTTTTAAATTATTTTTTTTCTTTCATTTTCTACAATTGGTCACCCGCGATTATCGGGTTTATACATTTTATTATTTTATTCAATCTTCCCACTCATCATCTTTGGTTTGGTAACCGGAAGTTTACATCAATTCATTCTTCCTTTATAATTTAAAATATTAATAAAAAAAAACCATCCTCATGCATGAAATTAAGTTTTGGGATAAATTACAAATATCATCGTTCAAAGTATGATGATATTTGTAATTATACCTACAAATTTTCAGTTACAAAAATTGAATCATCAAACTTACATAATTATAGAAATCTTAACAATTATATAACTTTGAGGGTTTAATTATTATAACTATTATAAATTTGAAGGTCTAATTTTAGCATTTATATAAGTTGAGGGCTAACCTTTTGACATTTCTTTCTTAATGATTATTTTAAATACACTAGCATATATAACATTTTTCAAAATTTTCTTGAAAAAAATAAAAATGTTTATATATATAAATAAATAAATTCTTGTTTTTCTTTTGTTTGTACTTAATTTCTGAAAATAAGCGTGCTCTACCTCTACTACAAAACAAATTTGAATTATTCTATTTTGTTCTTAATTCTTTGAGAGCTTCATGAAAATTTCTCATTTATCGCTTTTAACTCATCATTTACATTTTTTTTATTTCATTATAAACAAATCGGCTTTTCACTTTATTATTATTTTTTTTATTTTCTTATAAGTAGGAAACGATATGACAGCCAATTTGTTTCATTTTTTTGTTGTAAAAATAAAAAAAAGAAATAAAAGACAAATGATTACCAATTTATGATATTCGTTACTTTTTCTAAAAGGCAAGAGAGAGAAAAACAATAATTGATATTCTTCATTTTTTTTACAATAATTATAAAAACTATTGCGATTTGAGTCAATGTACGAAGAGAAAAAGAAGAAAAAAAAAGGTAAGATAAAGATCCAAGAATAGTGTATATGTCAATAGTGAAAAAAAAAGAGAGTAGAAAATTGAAAAGAAATGAAGGAAATTAAAAAAAGGATCCATAAAAAGGGGAAAAAGAAAAATAGAAAGAGAGAAAGTTGAGAAGGGAAGAATGTAGAAAATTGGAGGACAATATTTTTTCAATTTTGTTTGAGATATCTTTTGGTTTGCTTTGAATAGATGTAGTTGAGGAATTTCAACTCAAAAAGGAAACAAAAACACAAAGGTAGAGATAAAATATATAAATGTTTGGCCCCCAAACACAAAGAGAACCTTAGAAACAAACATATTTCCTCACTCTCTACTTTCAAATATTTTATATTCAATAATCACCCTATCCTCTTCCCTTTTTATATTTTTAGTGATGATCTTTGTATTTTTAAGAATGATGTAGGTTTCATAACATGTTTTAATAAGGTCATTTGAACGGAATAGTTAAGAGTGATCATATTCTAACTACGAGAACTTCATCATTTTCATTTATGTGAAAATTTTGATTAAAAAAATTAATATTAAGAACTTAATTTTTCTTATTATTTTTAAAGTATGAAAATCAATGTGTTATGAAAAATAAAGTGGGTGTTCAAGTATATATATCTTTGCTTTTGAATGACTCCAACTAGAAAAAAGAAAGAAAAAAAAAAGGAAAGATATTCACCTATTCTTTCAATGTAGATTCTTTTTTAACTTCTTTCTCTATATGATGTTTTCTAAAAATATTTTGACTATGACATACCACTTGAATTCTAATTGTTGATTTATGGATGAGCAAATAATAATTGTTTCAAAATACATCTCTTGACAATTTGAGTGAAAATTTAAATAAGTTATTGTATGTGAAATCGAATATAACTGTCAAGTATACATATTTGACTAAAAATCAAAGATTTGAGTTCTTCCATCCTATACATGATGAACCCAAAAATGAAGAAGGGGAAGGTGTTAAGATAAACACTATATTTTTCGGATCAATTATCCTACTCTTGTGTGAATCTAATAGAATTAGCAATAACAATAATAATCAAGTAAGGACACAAGAAATTTTAACGTGAACCCATCCCCCCCAATGTGAGGAGTAAAAAACTGCAGACCGAAGTCAAAATCTCCATTATAATCAATAATGAGTTAAGAGTTCTCCCTAATCACAACTAGGGGCATACACAAGGAAATATATCAAGATTAACAATCTCGGCAACAAACGACAACAAATAGAGAGAATAAAATTAGAAACATTTTAAGTGACAACTAATTACCCACGGTATCTGACTGTAGGTAGTTCCAAATAAAATCTCCACCGTCCAGATTGAAGATCCTCGTGCCAAGAACACGCTGACAAAATTTCAACTCGATCAGACCACGTATTGATCCCCAAATAGCTAAAAAACGCTACTGTACAGAAGAAGAATTTTCTCTAATTTTTCTTCACCGCCGTTTTATTCCTCTTGATCTATGCGTGTGTAATCCGCCAAAAGGTCAGCTGCTGTGGTATTAGAAAAAACAAAATATGCCCTAATGGGCATTTAATGTGGGCCTTTCACATAAAGTGAAATAAACCCAACAAATCCCCCATTTCAATTTGTGGAGGAATTTGTCATTTCCGTGATAGAACGACAAAACTCAAGCTTCTCTCTTGGTAGATTCTTCGTCAATATATCAGATCTATTATGATAAATATGTATCTTCTCTAGCTCAAACAATTTATCATTCAAAGCATCTCACATCCAATGATACCTCACATCTTTATGCTTCGTTCTGGAATGAAATGTAGCATTCTTATCAAGATGAATAGTACTCAAATTGTCGCAGTATATTACATATCTTTGTTGCTTGAAGCCAAGCTCCTGTATAAAGTGCTTCATCCACATCTCTTTGCAAATCTTTGCTATTGCAATATACTCTGCTTCAGTTGTAGAAAGTGCAACACACTTCTGCAACCTTGACTGCTAAGACACTGCACCACTCGCAAATGTCATCAAGTAACCGGAAGTAGACTTTCTGTTGTCTAGATCTCCTGGCATATTTGAATTAGTGTACCCAACAAATACTGGCTTTCTGTAACGACCTGACTTTTACATAGCAAGGTCCAATCGCTACGACATGCATACTTAGACTTTTCTATCATGAGATGAATTTTGGTAAAGATTTCAAAAATACATATCTAAAATTTATAAATTAAGTAGCAAAACTATACAAAATTTTATTTTACAGAACACCAAGATCCATAAAACATTGGCGTAGTGGAACAAAATGCATATATGACCAAAATAGTGAGTTTGATGGTTGGCTCCTTGAGCGACGTCCAGTCATGCCACCTATGTTGTGTCCTTACCTACAAAGTCTGTAAAATAGAATTAATATATAATATACTAAGTAAGTAGTTTTCACTTAAGGTAGTAACCAAATGCACAATCACATGCAACATGTCATGAAAACATATGATTGGGACCCAAAACATAAGCTTATAATAATATGAGGTAATCGGTTACACTTCCAACGTGAGTTCCCCCGCTCTGATAGGAAGATGTGGACTTAAGCGGAAACTAATCCATCTGATGATTAACGGGTCATGCAGTCAGGAGGGCCAGAGTCGCATCCAACACCAATCATTAACATAGTCATAAGATTGGACCAGAGGGGTGCAACCATACATACCCTGCTGGTCCCTAGCATAAACATAACATAAGATATGGTCTAGACGGGTGCAACCATATAGGCCCTGCTAGCCCTAGAAGTATAACCTAGACCTAATTAAAACTTGATCTAAACATAATCATAAACAAACATAATGCATGAGGTCCCTTGTAAAGAAACATGTTTTAAACATATAATGCAATATAATAATAATAACATAATAATGCAACATAACAAAGGTACACTACCATGAAACACTTAAAAAGAGGGTGAGATAAACAACTTAACTCAACTGCGATCCTAATTATTTCTTATGTTTTGGTACTATAGATTTCATAAAGAACACTAGTGATTAAAATTAGTTTTAAAGAAGATAGAACAAGATATATTTCACCGAAACGTTTCTACACTCATGATCTTGAAGAAAATGGTGACATCACTGTACAACAAATTTGTTCGAAGAAAAACCTTACAGACTTATTTACAAATACATTACCAACTGCAACTTTTGAAAAATTGGCACACAATATTGGAATGCAGCAACTCAGAGATCTTAAATGATGCTTTTGTGAGGGGGAGTAAATATATTGTATTCTTTTAGGAGTATATATTATATGAAATATATACTTTTTTTTTTCTTCACTAGGGTTTTTTCCTAATAAGGTTTTAACGAGACATATTTCTTATAATATGGGCATCTAAACGTGAGTATTATAAATATTATAAAAATGGATGCCCAATGTTGAGTGTCCTAAAAGCTATGTATCAATCTTCATGTTGATCATGTGCCTTGTATTGTTCATGCTTGGGGTTCATATAAGACTAAAAAATACACACATTGGTGAGAAAATCCACTTCAAAATTCCAGTCAGATTTTCATATTATCCAATTTTCATAATTTTAGTTATTTTATTTTATTATTATATTATATTTTCTCTATATCCGTGTTCTTGTTGTGCTCCTCAATTTTATAACAAACATGACATTGATGTTTCATTGATTATGCACCATAAAAAAGCATATTTTTACAATTTGATAGTGTAATTCAAGCAATATGCACAAGTTAAATGGTCGAAGGTTAAATTATAAATTTGGTCTTATAATTTGAAAAAAAAAGGTAGAATTTAATCATATGATTTATACTTAGAATTTAATCTCTATAGTTTAATAAAATGTCATCAATAGTTCCAATTCCTATGAGGTTATCGAACCATAGAAACTACGTAAGAGGATTTTATCAAACCACGGGAACTAAATTTTATTTTATTTTTCTAATCATAGGGACCATTGTAATTTAAGTACGATTAAGTATTCAAACATAATATATATATATATACACATACATACACACACACGTATGATATATATAAAATATACTTTTGATCCTTAATATTTGATAGATTGGTGTTTAATTAGTTTTTGAAGTTCTAAAGGAAAACATTCTTAGTCTTGGAGACTTGAGAAGTGGTTTTAAATAGAACTCTTTTGACTATTAATTGACTTAACAAAATATTGATGATCAACATGTTGAGTAGAGAACGATGATATAACAAATTAAGTTTAGTGTAAAAAAAAACAAATTTTTTTGGGAATGAATTGCTGACATGGGGAGGGGGTGTATTAGGTACCAAGGGAGCGTGAATGCTCTTATTTATTTCATGCCACACCAACATCCTTTTAAAAATGATGTGAGACGCACCATCTTAAAGAAAAATTGTTGTGTAAATATAAGGAAGTATATGGTACTCTTCCATAGTACTAGAAACTAGAACTTTTCTCCTGAAAAGCGTTACTAATATGACTAGTCGTCAACTCTCTAATTTTCTGCCTTCTTCTTCATCTCATTTCTTCTTTGACAAATATCATTGCCGTTCATTGCTCTCCTACTCTTGTCACTCAACATCGACGCTGAGTTCTAACTTTGGAATGTGGAAGAACCTTCGTTCTAATATTTGAAATTAATTCTAAATTTGGAGTTCTCAATGTCGATGACAATAAATCATCAATCATGGTTATATATGATAGAATAGTGAGAGCATAATCGAGTGAATGACAAGGTAATAGGCAATGCTGAACGACGGTGACAGTGAACAACTATAAAAAAATGGAGGTAAAAGATTAATGAACATGTGTTTGCAACAAAATGACCACAAAATAACTTATTTGCATGTTCCTATTAGAAGGGTCATTTTAGATCCGAAGAACGTTGAATTTCCTATATGGCTTCTTTCGATTAGGCGATAGCCACCTTTAATGAAAACTATGGTGAGTGCTCTGAGTGACGACGGTGAAATTTTTTAGAAGAAGATAAGAAGGAAAGAAAAAGTCCAATTTGTAAAATTAATATAATTGATTAAATCTGTAATATAGTCTCTGAAATACTTGTCATTAGTCAATTTAAGATGAAAGGAATACAAGGAAAATTGAAAAGTATTTTTTCAAAACTCAATCTTCAAAGTTTAAAGACCTATTTTTCTTCCAAAAAAGAATAGATATCAAATTACTAATCTCAAAACTCCATCCTAAAAGTGTATTTTGCATGATGTGAGCTACAAATTATACTAGTTAAAGCAGATGTAACTCAATCGGTATACAAAAGTGTTAGCGATTACGAGGCCTGAAGTCTGAAAGTGTTGCACCTGTTATTGTATTTAAAAAAAAGAAAACTTCTAATACGGTAGAAGTGAGAGAGCGGGGGCGGATTTTGAATACAGGTCGGTCAGTGGGCTTGAAATAATGTGGGCCAGGCCCACGTAGAAGTATGATTAGCGTAAGGGAGGAAGCAGCCGAATTTACCCCTTGCGGAATGCACGAATGGCAAAACTGAACATTAACCGCGTGCGGTGGGACAGACATGCAACGAAGCCCCTTGCGTCATTCCAACCATTTATTGTAAATATTTATAAGGTTATTACACACTTGCTCACAAACTTTTCATTTGATAACAAATAGGTGTTCAAAAATATTTTTTTTTCCTTAAAATATATTTCTTAATTTTAGATTTTTAATTTCGTATCGAATAAGTTTTTGACAGGTTCAAAACTTTTAAAAGTGAATTAGTCAATTAGATAAACAAATACAATTTATATCTAATAATACTCTAAAATTTTATTTTATTTTTATATCTATCAACTCTAAAAAGTTTCAAATGGATCAATAACATTTGGAGATTTATTGGACAAAAAGTGAAAGTTTTAAGTCAGAGGCTATTTGATAGCTCAACATAGTTGGGTTGGGTGGATTTAAAAAGCCTACCCGATGTTTGTTGCCCGTTTAAAAGAAAATGGTGGGTTATAAACCCACCATTTTACTTTACCCTTTTCTCTATCTATTTCACACCAATTTTTTTCAGGCATTTTAATTAGGATTAGTTGCATAAATGGAATTCAAGCCGAAAATAATAGAATATGTAATACAAGGATCAAATAATTGCATATATAGAACAAAAAATAGTAAAAGACCAAAAAACTCACCCCTAGCCACCGTTTTGCTTGCTTCTTCCCGATTTTCTCAAATTGAAAACTATCACTGATAACTACTATCAGCTGTTATCACCAATATCTGCTATCAGTGGTAGCTTTCAATTTGAGAAATATTAATACAATCTTGAAATATTAGTTTTTAATTTGCTATCAGTTATCAGTGGCTATCAATGATAGACTTTATCAACATTGAAAGAAAACCAACAATTTTCAAAGATTGAGTTATACCAATGATATAAAACTATTAGTGGCTATCACTGATATACTTTCATAAATGACTATCAACTTTGAAAGATTAACTCAGTAGCTATTACTAATAATCTTCTATCGTGGCTATCACTGATAGTAGCTATCAGTCACTATCACTGATAGACTTTCATCAATTAGAATCAACCTTGAAATATTAACACTTAAGGCTAGCAATGATAGACTTCTATAACTAGTTATGAATTTTCAAAGAAACTCGATCTATAGATTTCACCTAACTTCTATCACCACTATCACAAATACCATTCATATTATGGTTATCAATGATAACTTCTTTCACTGAGAACATCACCGATATCATGCTATCAATGATCTCATTGATATCACGCTATTAGTGATAGCTCTTTATCATCGATAACATGCTATTGGTGTAGCATCATCGATAACATGCTATTGGTGTAGCTTCTATCACTGTATCGTGTTATTAGTGGTAGCTTCTATCATCGATAACGTGCTATCATCGTTAGCTTCTATCACCGATAACGTGTTATCAGTGGTAGCTTTTATTAATGATAGCTACTGACCACCTTATTGTGCCTTTCTCTTGTCCTTTCTAACCATTCGTACGATCCCTTTTCTTTTCGTATACCTCTCAAAGGCACTTCCGTAAAAATAGCGAACAACCAAACCAAACCTTTCTTCTTCGTTTGATTTTATAAACAAATATTATGGTACACAAATACACAAATATTTTAATTTGTGCCCTTCATTTTTGGCCATCTATGCGATTTTTTCAAGTATATTTCTGATAGATATCATACTCTTAAAGTCCTATAAAAAAAAATATTGGTCTGTCTGATATCATTCACATTTCTCATTTTTTTTTAAAAAAATATATTTGTTTAATAACTATTCCCACTTCTTATTTCAAACTATTAAGAAATGTTTCTAGAAATGATGCAAATTTGTGGACTAAAAAATAGTTTCTTTCAAATCTATTTTCATTTGCTATTTATATTTAATGTTTGGTTATAATAATCAAACTTCATGATTGGATTGTTGGTGTTAAGTCACTTATGAAAAGAAGAGAAGAAACAAAAATCTAATAAAGGAAAGAAAATTTTAAAAAAAAGGAAAGAAAGAGAAGAAGAAAAAAAGAAAAGAAAAAAAAAAATAAAAAAAAGAAAGGGAAGAAGAATGTGTGCAACAAGACAAGACAACAGATGATGAAATTGAAAATTAGAAAAAATTCAAAAGTTGACTAGTCAATACTTCCATATTTGTAAATATTTAAAAAAGGGATATATTTTTAGATTTTTCCTCTTATCTTACTATCTATTACAAATATCCTTTTAATTACTCTCCCCCTTTTCTCCATCTCTCTTTCCATCAAGCATTTTCATTACTCACCTCTCCCCATATCTTCTCATATTCTCTCTTCTTTCACTGTTTGGTTTGTCTTCCTTCATCTCGTTTCTTCTTTCTCCCTCTGGCTCATATGGGTTGTATTCTCCTCAGACTTCATTCTATATTTGTATGTTCTTGCTAAACGTTGCCTTTCTCTTCTTCAATTTTCTTTGTATGGCTATTTTTTTAGATCTAGTAGATATGAACGATTTTTTTGGTAGATCTAACTATTTTTTTAGTAGATATGAACAATTTTTCGGAAGATCTATCTTTTTTTTAAATCTAAACTCTTTTCAAATATTTGGTTTCTGGTTTAAGATTTGTAGTTCTCGTTTGGATTCCCACATTTACCAATTCGCCCTTGCATGTTTAATTTTCCGATGTTGACTCTGTACTTCGTCAGATTCGTTTTTGTTCTGATTTAGCTTTCCATTATTTTGGACATCTATTTTTACTTATACAAAGAATAACTGTAAATAAATAAAATTAATCTTTATAAAAATAGCTGTAAATACAAAAAATAAAAAAGAAAATATTTCCTAATTTTCAATTTAATAATTGCATTTATAATCTTAAACTGGTTCAATTTTTATTTCATTTTATTTTGTCTGACAATTTTCGGTAAAATCAAAAAGAAAATTGCAAATGGGTATAGAATAAAAAAAAAAAAAATCCGTTTTCATTTATACAAAGAATAACTCTAATATGACATATATTCCACAACGAAGAAAGTATAAGCATAGGAATGAAAGTTAGTACATTTTCAACATCATAACCATTGGAATAAGCATAGGAACAAAAGTTAGTACTTTTTTGACATCATAAATATAGGAATAAAATGGAAAGGGTCTTAAAATTACTTTTAACAAGTCCTAAAATTGATTTTTTTAATATAAAGGTATTATATAAACATAAATGGTTAAATTACCCAATTATTCAATGTTTATATGTACAACGTGTTAATTTTTTTTATAATAATGTTAAGTTAGCAAGATTCAATATACATACATACGGTATACCAATTCATAAGTTTGAGTTGCAATATGACATATATTTTAGTGGTATGTTTTACAAATTGAAAAAAATTAGAGTTTTTACAATTTTTGAAAAGAATACGTTGAAAAGAATCTGTTATGTTTTACCAATTGAAAAAAAAATAAAAATTTTCCAGTTTATATCATAAAAGGGTTGAGAAAATAGGTGTATAGTTGAAAATTAATCAACTAAGTAAAGCAAAAAAAAAAAAAAAAAAAAAAAAAAAAAGAAAAAGAAAAAAGAAAAGAAACCAATCTCATTTACAAAAACTGCATTAGATATCCCAACTCAACTTAATTTTGCACTCAAAACATAAACTTTCCAACTCAATTCAACTCAACTTTACACACAAAATATAAACAATAATTATCAACTCAATTCAATTTTGCATGACAAATGCAAACAATTTAATTCTTCAGATAATAATTACCAACTAAACTCAACTCTCTGTTTTTATTGCATACCAAACACCCATTCAGACATATATTAGATAAAAAGTTGAAAATCTAAAAACATATTTGACACTTTTTAAAATTCATGAAGTAAAATTGTAATTTAATCATTTATAAAATTAAAATAATGTAATGACAGAGTAGAGTTCTACTCAGCATTTGTTTGTGGTAATGCATATTAGTATTAATATATTTAAAAGTCGGAATATCCATGAATCCCTCCAATGAAGTAAGGCCAAAATTAAAATCAGGAAGAAAAAGAATAATAATAATAATAATAAAAGCCTCGTATTATTAGTTGCATGGTCAATGTGACTTGTGTGTGATAGAAATAATTAAAACGAGGCAATTTGTTGGTAGTAGTTGTAGGGCTTAAAGTAATAACTTCTCCCAAGGCTTAGAAAGTGACAATTCCTCCACATAATTATAATAGACTCTTGGTTTGTTGGTTGGGGCTCTCAAATATAATGTCCCCTCCCCATTTCATTTGACTTATATATTTGTTTTGGCAACCTATATATATTTGTTTTATATCATTTTCAATGCCACATCTCAATCAACCCCTTTTATAATTCTCTATACTTACCATTACCATCCATTTTTTGTTGTCACAATTAAAAAATTTTCACTTTCAATTCCCTATTATCAAAATAGTAATTACAATATAATTCAACTGATTAATACACTCTTAACTCAGGCAATTTAGTCTTAGACATTGAGATCTATATCTTTCATTAATATACCAATTATGAGTATTTTTTTTTTTTTTTTTTTTAATTTTAAAAAGAACCCCACTAAGCAATATATTAACTACAACCCGTTAGATGTATTTAAATAATAATATATCCATGTAGGTGGTTTAATATTTTATCACATTCGTTTATTTTATTAGATTGAGCTCTATTATGTGATATATTTAATTAAAGTCTTAGATTCCTAATTAAGTATGGACTTAATGGGTAAAAGCCTATTCCTAGTTAATTAGGGTTTAATGGGAACCCTAATTGAACTAGTATATAAAGAGACCTTAGGAGTTATGATCTCCAATATACCAAAACAAAACGCATTCGGTATTTCTTGAATCCCATCTAGAGAGATATCCCATTAAGGGCATTCAAAGTTTTGATTGAGGAAGACAGTAGTCATCTTAAAGTTACCTATCATCATCTTGAAGCTATCATCAATCTCTCAATGGAATCTGGTATGTTAATTATTCTTGAAATTTGGCACGAATAATCCTAGAGTTCTATTTAATATAAATTTAAAGTAATTATGCTAACAAGTGGTACCAGAGCATGAATTTCATGTTAGATTGTCCAGTATTTTATCGCTTGCATTTTTATAATTCAACTATTCAGTAAAAAAAAGTTCGAGATTTGCATAATAGATGTTGTCGGTTTTTGGCATCATAGATTTACAGTTTAATGTTAATTTGATCATTGGTCAGGCTTATTGTTTTGAGCAAATTGTTTGTAAATTGAGTCTTTTCAATCTATGTCATTTGTGGCAAATTTTTCCTGTGAAAAAGACCCAAAACAGAGGTGAAAAACGGAATTCAAAATGGTTTCTGTGCAAGGCGCTAATGTCGTCATAATTTGTGCGTCATTAAAAGTTTTCTACTATTTGACTGTCATTGTTTGTACGACGTATTCCTTAGATCTGAATCCATTTTCTGGGGTGTAATAATTGCGAAATTGGGCAACAAATGAGACTTTTTATGGAGCCCTAATTAGCGCTAAAGGGATTTTATTCGACAAATTTAGTAAAATAGATCTAAATTTAAATTTGATTGATAATCGAGTGATTTAAGTTTGAATTTGATTGATAATTTTTTGTGATATTCACATGTTTATATTGTTTTAATTGTATTTGTGTATGCAATTATTGGATGAATTTTGGAAAAGACTATCGGGAGTTTTTTCTCCCATTATTTATGTACAAAAATATATTTAAGATTTTTATATTATTTATGAAGGAAATAGGACACAAGGATTTCCATGAGCAGTAGAAGGATCTTTCCAAATTTCAATCGTATATGAACTTTATAATTACAATCACAAACGGAAACATGCGGTTATGCATAAAATAGAAATTACAACTTGCTTTACTACAGATCAAGGGAAGAATCAACAAACCTTTGTAAACTCATCTTCAAGTTCCTTGATCATGAACACTCAATCACAGCAACACAACAACACACGAACATTCGTCTAATACGACCGTTACACTACACGAACATTGCACACTCAAACTAACTGATCGCCAAGGACACAAACACCTCGAACACCATGAACGACCTCCACAGAACCTCGAAGGTTACCTCGGTATTCTCAGTATGAGAATCCAGAGGGTGGGCACTGTGTGGACTTGATTAGAGGAAAACCAAAGGAACCACAATCATGTAAATGATTGAGCAAGTGAGAGATGAAATAACCTATCGTATAGGTTGATGCCCAATCGTTTAGAAAAAGCTACGCGATTGTCTAGCAAAAGTTATGCGATCGTTTAGCTCACCGTCTAATTGAGTGTCTATCGTGTAAGAACACTCCACGATCGTTTAGCTAACTCCAAGCTGTCGCTTAGTAAATCTGATTTACTTGATAACTTCTCCGTGAGAAATTTTCGAGAATGGAAAACTCAAAATCACAATTTTGCAAATCTTATTTCTTTTCTTACTAAAATTAGGAAAACATTTTTTCTTTTATCTCACGGTTACCATGAAACCACCAATAACCTCCCACTCAATTGGTTATTAGAGAAAAAGAGATAATTACCCAATAATTAATATTATTATAAATATAAATGATAACTAACTTACTATAATATATTTATAACCTATAGTTTTAATATTTCATCTCATGAAACATATAAACTATAGCTTTTTTTCTATTCCATGACACTTAATGTAAATCTTATTTACATTAATTCTCCACTTGATGTATCTCATACATCATACCGATCATATCATATATAATCGAATTACCTCTTGTCAATTTGAACATTTCAAATCAATACCAAGAACTGATCCTTAACTTGAATCCATTGAGCTACCAAGGGGACCTTATGGACCTATAGCTCGAAATTCTAATGGTACGTGAATAACTGACTAAACTCTTTAGTCACGGGATCCACCATTTGTTAACTGCCAGGCATTCCACTATAGACCGGTAGCTTAACTATCCTTACTATAGATATATTATGTGTCCATCTTAACCAATCAACAGTGCGACAACCCTTCACAGATCACTCGAAAGTACAACTCGGCTAATAACCGTTATGCCCCTGTAGTTACATTTAACTCCTTGAGTACCACTGAATCCTCTAATGAACATAAGTTGTAGTCCTACTATGATCGAGTCCACTCGTCCAAAGAGAAGCTGTAGTGATAACTAGCAGAAATGCCAATTATTATAAGCCTTTTATTTAGAATTATGAGAGCTAATAAGTAGAAAATGCGGTAATAATACTTGAAATTTGTGAAAAATTGAGTTTTGCGTCGATTAGCACTTAAATCCTCACTAACCCCAATATTATGCGTTACTCCGTATCAAAGTGTCTATTTTTGTAGCTATTGCAGGAATCAAACACATGAGTTGGAAATAAGCAATCGCAGACAAACGCATGCGCTGAAACCAGTCGACCGCAAAGACAAATGCATGTGCTGAAAATTGAGCTATCGCATAGACGAATGCATGTAGTGATCAAATGCGTCCATCGCATGGAAGTTGCGGTGATCAAGCGAATGCGGTGATCAATTGGAAATTGCAGCCACGGAGTGACAACCATAATAGAAGGACAATCGCAAGATGGGTAGAACGCGTTGATACTTCAGCTGAATCAAGCTTGGACGCATACCTTGGGAGTATCAACAAGATAAGATGATGTGACATTTCCCATACCGCGACAAAGGCAGCAGTGAGACATAACGCAATCATGATAGCTGTCGACGTTTAAACCCTATAAATAGCCCCTTCGACCTTCATTTTAAAGTATCCGGACTTCTGCCTCAAGGCAGAGGTTTGCGATCACAGATGAGAGCTTGAGCAAGATTTTCAGTGAGAATTCTTCACCTCCACAAACTAGACCGAGTGATGATTGGAGCTTTCGCCGGAGATAGAGCTCGAGAGAGACATCTCCACCATTCATCCATGGCACCATCGGCAACCTTGACGCAGAGTCCTTCATTTCTTTTCTACCCTCTGTATTGTATTACATCTTAGCTTAAGATATTAAGAAATTTTGTAATCAATGCATCTCTTGATTTCTTCAATGCCATCTTCTTCACCATCTTTATCTTTATCATCATTTACCTTCATCGTTTATTTATCAAAGGCGATTGCATACTTAATCGTGTAACCTAGAGATAGGATGCATGTAGCAACCCATTGAGAGGTGTGCGTTGTGCGAGTATAGTGAGTTAATCCTCTTTGCTTGGTGAAAGGCTGTAGCAACGCTTGTCTATGGGTTGTTGCATTGCTTATCTATAAGTTAAATAGCCGCGTCTAATTGCCTGAGAAGGTAAGAGATAGACACAATCTTATGCTCGACGCAACCATGCACTATAGAGATATAGTAATGCGGTTGACCACCGAGAGGTATGTGATGCGTTAGTGTGATGAGCTGGGATTACTTAAGCGATTTAAGATAATAAACATTACTATGCATTAATGGTTGTTGTGTATCTACCTATTCTCATCACAAGTCTTCTATTGCTCAATCTGTTTAGTTAGGAGTAGGAGTAGTGTGTAAATCCACTAAACTTCTTCTTTTTTATTTTTTTCATCGCCTCAAACACATTGCTTCACAAGCATTATTGAGTGACAAGTCCCTGTGTTCGACCTCAGATTACCCGAGAAACTTGTGTTCGCGTTATACTTGGCGCAAGCGTAAGAAAACTTGTGATAGGAACGCGTGGTCATTGCATACTAGATTAACGAATTTTCATTCCAACGCATGACCTCAGACGCATGGGCGTAAACACATAGCTTAAGCCATGTCTAATGCATTATTGCGTGTACGACCTTATCCTTAATTTTCCTTCCAACAAGTTTTTGGCGCCGTTGCCAGGGACTTGGCAGCTAATGTTTTGTGAAGTTTTGTGTTTTTGCAGGCACCCTTTCAATCTTAGGCGTATTGTAGATTGTGCGACCAAGCTGCAAACAATATTTGAAGTATAGGCGATGCGTTGAAAGTCAAATATTGACCCCGAGATAGAAAGGCTATCTGTCGCATGAGCTGGAAGCAGTCTTAGGCGCATGTCAACCATCATGCGTCCAACAATTGCTGGAAGCTCCAATGGGCAGGGCGAACTCTTTGACCCAGGCAGTTGAGAATCATCTCCTGCATGGGAGACTCCTTGCGGTGACAATACTCCAATTTCTCCAGAGACAATCTTTACCTTGCTTTCTTAGTTTAGTTTATTTTTATTTTTATTTTTATTTTGGATATGTGGTTGCTTCCTTGGTTGTGGTGCATTTCTCCTTGTAGGTGCGATAATAACTCTCCTTGGTGCGCAATTACAATGGAAGAATCCTCCACGTCCTTCAACGCATGGCTTCAATCGCATGAATTCCAACGCATTGTCGCATGCGTTATTCTACTTAAGGTTTTGTTCTTGTTATCTTTATGCCTTATCTTTTTGAAATTCTCCTTGTCTGATTGCGGTTCTTTGCGATGCATCTATGATGGTACAAATAATTCACCGTATCTGCTAACTAAGCATTTCAAGTCTTTCCTTACTTTTAATAACTTCTTCAAAATTTGAAAGTCTAAGTTTTATTGCGCGCAAACCTTTGTTCAAATGTTTGTTACCGCATTCTTGTGAGTTTGCTTTTACCTTGCGGTGAGAATGCTGCCAACCTCTAAGTTTAGGGGTGGCAGTAGTCTTGGAGAATTGCATTCATTATATTGCGGTGATTCCTTCAAAAAAAAAAAAGAAAAGGGAATAATAACTCCGCTGTCAATGCAACGAGAAAACCCATGTTAATAAGAGTTAAGTTGTGAAAGACACTTACCCATAGTTGAATGTCCGCATGACACCCTTGGGGGCAAGCCAAAATGAAGTTAAGTCGCCAGAATCAACGCATAAGTGCAACTTCTCTATCGGGCGCAAGCCAAATTAAGCAAGACATGAGTTGAGTTGAATATGGAACGCAACCGAAGTTGGATGCTCGCATGACACACGTGGGGGTAAGCCAAAACGAAGAGCATAACCAGGTTCAATGCCGCATTCGAATAAGTAATCGCATAATCTTGAATTGTTTTGAATGAACGCATTCTCAAGAGCTGAACACAAAGTTGTGAAGAATGAATAAAAAGTTTTTGAGCAAAGTCTTGTCGAATTTAATTTAGAAAAGATTTCTTTGAAGAAGCAGCCGAAGTAGAGGAAAGCATTGCATCCATGGTTAGAGGTACGAGTAAAATTCTGGGAGGCTGGTCATCGTAAAGGAACGTCAGAAGGTGAGCTAAGAATTTCTTAAGTATAACACATGCTTGAGGACAAGCATGATTCTAAGTTTGGGAGTGTGATAACTGGCAGAAATGCCAGTTATTATAAGCCTTTTATTTAGAATTATGAGGGCTAATAAGTAGAAAATGCGGTGATAATACTTGAAATTTGCGAAAAATTGAGTTTTGCATCGATTAGCACCTAAATCATCACTGACCCCAATATTATGCATTACTCTGTGCCAAAGTGTCTATTTTTGTAGCTATCGTAGGAATCAAACGCATGCGTTGGAAATAAGCAATTGTAGACAAACACATGCGCTGAAGCCAGGTGACCGCAAAGACAAACGCATGCGCTGAAAACCGAGCTATCGCATAGACGAATGCATGTGGTGATCGAATGCGTCCATTGCAAGGAAGTTGCGGTGATCAATTGGAAATTGTGGCCATGGAATGACAACCATAATAGAAAGACGATCGCAAGATGGGTAGAATGCATTGATACTTCAGTTAAATCAAGCTCGGACGCATACCTTGGGAGACTCAACAAGACAAGATGATGTGACATGGCCCATACTGCGACAAAGGCAGTAGTGAGACATAACGCAATCATGATAGCTGTCGGCGTTTAAACCCTATAAATAGCCCCTTCGACCTTCATTTCAAAGTATCCGAACTTCTGCCTCAAGGCAGATGTTTGCGATCATAGATGAGAGCTTGAGCAAGATTTTCAGTGAGAATTCTTCACCTCCATAAACCAGACCGAGTGACGACCAAAGCTTTCATCGAAGATAGAGCTCGAGAGAGACATCTCCACCATTCATCCATGGCACCACCCACAGCCTTGACGCAGAGTCCTTCATTTCTCTTCAACCCTCTGTATTGTATTACATTTTAGCTTAAGATATTAAGACATTTTGTAATTAATGCATCTCTTGATTCCTTCAATGCCATCTTCTTCATCATCTTTATCTTTATCATCATTTACCTTCATCATTTATTTATCAAAGGCGATCGTATACTTAATCGTGTAACCTAAAGATAGGATGCATGTAGCAACCCACTGAGAGGTGTGTGTTGTGCGAGTATAGCGAGTTAATCCTCTTTGCTTGGTGAAAGGCTGTAGCAACGCTTGCCTATGGGTTGTTGCATTGCTTACTATAAGTTAAATAGTCGCGTCTAATTGCCTGAGAAGGTAAGAGATGGAACGCACTAAAGCAAAGTATGCATTGTTCCTAGAGATAGGCACAATCTTATGCTCAACGCGACCATGCACTATAGAGATATAGTCATGCGGCTGACCACCGAGAGGTGTGTGATGCTTTAGTGTGATGAGCTGGGATTACTCGAGCAATTTAAGATAATAAACATTACTATGTGTTAATGGTTGTTGTGTATCTACCTATTCTCATCGCAAGTCTTCTATTGCTCAATCTGTTTAGTTAGGAGTAGGAGTAGTGTGTAAATCCATTAAACTTTTTTTTTTAATTTTTTTTTTCATCACCTCAAATGCATTGCTTCACAAGCATTATTGAGTGACAAGTCCCTGTGTTCGACCTCAAATTACCCGAGAAACTTGCGTTCGCGTCATACTTGGTGCGAGCGTAAGAAAACTTTTGATAGGAATGCGTGGTCATTGCATACTAGATTAACGCATTTTCATTCTAACGCATGACCTTAGATGCATGGGCAAAAATGCATAGCTTAAGCCATGTCTAATGCATGATTGTGTGTACAACCCCATCCCTAATTTTCCTTCCACTATGTTTAAGCCTCAGAATCAGCCTTTAAGGGAGCAATTTATCTATTTACCCTTGCTTCGGGGAAGGAGTGAATTCCATCTTGTGTAAGTGAGTTCCCAACTTCCAGATCAGACAAGTCCCCAAAAAGGTAGGCATGTTGAGTTGGTAATCTGACCACTCTCACCCATACTAATCAAAGGACCGCCCTCAAAGGCAGGAATTCTCAAAACACTCAGGATTGAGGTCATGTCACCTATGGTCGTTTAGGTGAGATGTAAGTCTCCAGTATCAACGATGTTATATACAGAGTCTAGTCATCTCGTAGTCCGGCCTTATACAAACTCTTTATATAGGACACCCTCGCTCGCATGTCTCCACATGAATGATCAGGATCTACCATTTGTATTAGTTTACAACACTTGCAAGCCTTTATAAAGCGGGCCGTATCCGTAATGTCACCAGGATCAGGTATCCCACCTTAATCCTTATACTAAAGACCTATTTAGGTTATCACTTAAGGCATGATCCACTTGTATATCACATATACATGTTTAAGTTTACATAAGATAACCATGAAGCTTAGTTTATTGGATATGAGTAAATGCCATAATGAAATAACAATTATTTTATTCATAAAACAATGTGTATAATTGTCACACTCCCTCTCAGACTACTCTCTGAGCCTAGAAAATGACATGACTACAGCAGTTATCAACCCTTTTGCTGACACTTACTGCCTAATAAGTCTAGCGGAAATAACTTTGATACCAACATGCAAACTCATATACAGCGGATGCCTCTATGGCTAAAACATTAAGTTTACACACAAAATATTTAGAGAGATTACATTACTAGTTTCATAAGTCCCGATACCCAAAAACTTAGTCCCTATATGACCAACTGTAACATGTGTACACTATTTACAGTAACCACCTAATAGACGGGTTACAATAACTTTGTCCTTGAGTGGCAGAGAAAATGCAGAGCTACCTCCTGAGAATTTTACCACTACCTGAGGAAAAGGAAAAACATTTGGAAACGGGGTAAGCGATAACTGGTAGAAATACAAGTTATTACAGCTCAAATAAGTAAAACAATGAGAAAATGCGATGGTAAAATAAGTAATATCATGTCCGAAAGCGCTAAACTGAAAGGAATTGCGATCGCAAGAACTCATCATATAAAAGCAGTTAATTTACCTATTTTTTGCAGGAACAATGTGATGGCGCATAAGAAATTGCGATTCAAAGGCACAATACGTCAGCACGCTTGAAGATTGTGATCGAAAATTATGTGATTGTGAGAAGCTTCGTAAAAAGTTGGCCGCATAAAGACTGCGAATCAAGGTGACAACATAATAAATCATGATGGGACAAAAAGCTGATAACGGTCGATTCCGAATTTAGTTGACAAGCCGTTAAAAACCACACTGTAGCAAGTACACTCAACTTTCGGTGACCATTAAATGGCGTATCAGAGAAGGGGAATTAATGCCGCCCATCATTGCAATCATTAGCAAGAAAGGCTACTTCACCTTAAAATCTATAAATACTGAAGGCCACCAGTGTAAATGGAGTTAGTCGGTCAGCGAGTTAGAGAGTTAGATAGTTAGTTCATTCTTGCACACACTTATACTTAGAGGATGGAGAAGACCAAGGAGACGAGGAAGTCGAGAGATCATTCCCAGACAGATCGAGAGACTGCTGGAAAGCAACACAAAGGAGAGAGGTCCAACATCTGTGAGAGCAAGAATATACATCTAGAACAGAGTTGGAGTGAAAAAGAGCAGTGTATAAGGCCACGATAAGCAAGACATTGCTTACCGGGCTTCTTATCTCTCAATCCATTTGTTATTTTGTATTCAATACTTTATTTACAGAAAATAGAAATCTCATTTCAATCTATGTTCAATCTCTCCATATCACGCATGAGTAGCTAAATTTCTTAATGGGTTGAGAAGTACTTAGCTAGCATGACTTAAGATTTACATTTTATGCGATCATCTTGTCGTATGCAAGAGTCATTCACCCTTTGGACATACTTGAGAGAGTAGTCTAAAGATAGAATCTAGACTTGAGAAAGTCAGATTAGAATCTAGGCTTGAGAGAGTCAGGTTAGAACTGCATAAGCAAGAAATAGAAACTTAGACATAAGTTCTATTGCTATTTACACATCGCATGTGCCCTAGAATTCAGAATGATTGTATGCGGTCACCTTGTTTTATGTGTGCATCATCCATCATCGCATAGACAAGAGTAGAGGCTTAGAAATAAGTCCTATCGACTATTTTGTATACTCATCGCATGTGTCCTAGAAATAGGAATAATGGCATTCTGCATTGAGAAATGTAGTACTAATATTTGTGTGTAACATGATCGCATAACTTGTACACAATCTTAGGAAATGTTAGCTAAACCCCTTCTCAACCCCTTCATCGCATACTCATTGTAACTCTACGCTTTCATCAACGCCGCATTCAATTCCGTCGCATAGGAAAAATCTCAATCAAAACACTATCCACTTCATTTGTTTTTACTACCGCAATAGAATCGATGAGTCTGTCGCATATTTACTCAGTAGTCCCTGTGTTCGACCTTGGACTTACCAGGAAATCTAAAGAGGTTTATACTTGGGCCTTGTTAGGAAAACTTGCATGTTCATCGCATAACATACATCACCGCAACTCACACCATAACGCATCACAATTCCACGCATCAGTGAGCTTACTAGCCCAGTGAGTGACTTAAGAAAGAAAACTGATGCTCATGCAAAAGTCTCAATAAAGAGATTAAACTGAAATATAAATTTCTACAGTAACCTTGTACTACAGTATAAACATTTTCCAAGCATAAAACATATAAAGCTGTTTTTATCATAAAACATTAAACTGTTCCATAGTTGACTCTGCTGTGGTTAAATCCTAATGTCAAATGCTAGTCAAGAGAGAATCCTTTTGCTCAATTTCTGACTTTAACTACCTACGTGCACGTGGCCATAACTAAGTATCGTCATACCTTGGGTACTTTTGCTCAGATACCTTCCCAAAACTTGTCCTTCACTATCGAATTGCTCGGATACCTTCTCAAATATCCCTCAGTATCGAGTTTCAAGTAAAACTAGTTATACAATGACTTTCTCTTTAAAGCATGTAAAGCTTAACACGTAGAAAACATGTCTTTAAAGATACTAACGCATGCTTTGTGTAATTAAACAGGCATAAATAGTTTTTCAATAAACTTTCGTACATGGCATGCATTTAAAACATAACTTATGGTTTTCTTGGAAATTACTTTGTAAAACTAGCTAGCATGAGAATAACCTTTCTTTAAAACATGGTTTCCTTAAAACATTGTAATTATTTAGTCACTCACAAATTTTATAACTATTCCTCAAGGGTCGATATGCTTCTATTACTGGTGTCAATCTTGTGGATACAAAAGCATATATTAGCTACTAGCATAGGTCTCCCTTTTGAGACTAACCATTAAGTAAGCTTTGCGTTTAGCCTTCCCTTTTGAAGTCTTTCACTCAACGCATCTTGCTGGATACCTTAATATTTAGGAATTTCTTTGAGATTTGACTCATGCAATGCTTCCAACCGCTCTTCACAAACGCAACACCACTTATGCAACCAACACTTTTTCTCTCTAAGTTTCTTACAGCTGCATATAGTTATTCTCAAGGCTGCTTATGCATCCAAGACTCTACTGCAAGCTCTCCTCAACCTACACAGCAGGTCCAACGCATGGAAAAGCTTAGCTCTTGGTCTGTCCAAGCGTTTCCTTCGAGCTGTCAACTTATTCAACTCAAGTAGCTGCCTGCTTATTCATGAAATTTCAGATTTATTTTACAAAATTAATAAGTCGAATTCTAGAGCTCATCTCAAGAAATGTCCTACTACAAACTTGTTAAGAATTGTCTCGAAAATCTTACCTCAAAATTTTAGCTTCAGAATTTTCTCCTTCTCCGACCTTAATCCGATGAAGACTTCTTCCGACAGTGTCACCTCTAAAAGTAGACTCTTAGAGCTTTCCAACAACACCAAGAACTCTAAATTTGCATGGAGGAATTGATAAAACTGATCATTTGAAGTTCGACCTCCCATTTTTACACTACTTTCCACCGCTTCTCATTAAAGCATAGCGTGACACTTCAATTTTCATGGAGTTAGATCCAGTGCTAAGGACATCTGGTATTTTTAATCGGTGATTAATACCGATCAATACAAGTCCAATCGTTTAGCTCACCACCCCATCATTTAGCTGATCGTTTAGTGACCTCACGCTGATGCTTGTCACTCGACAATCTCGCCCAACGCATAGCACACTGATGCCCATAGCGCAACATGACTATCGTCTAGCACCCATACCCAGCGTCATTGTCTAGCACTGATGCCGATCATGCAGTGCCAATGCCCCATCGCTTAACGTTATCATCCAACGCATAGCGCTATCGTTTAGCGCGACCTTTCGCATCGTCTAATGCCACACTTTGCCGCATGATCGCCTACCGCATTGCTGAGCTTCATGCATTTGCTACACGATCGCTTACCGCATCGTTTAGCTCCGCGCATTGCTACACGATCGCCTAGCTCATCGTGTAGCACCACACATTTGCTACACGATCACCCAGCACGCGCAACTCCAATGCCCAACACCCATGCCCACGCACACTTGAGGCTGCCGCATGCTTTGCTAACCTCTCAAGACTTTGGCTGCTGTATGCCTTCCCACGCATAGCTTTTCTCTTGGCCACACTTTGGCTTCCTTCAACGCCAAATAACCTCTAAAATGAGCATGGCCAACACATGACACAACACTTAGCTAATTTTCTAGTCTCCAACGCATGGGTTATACTTAGTCAATTTTTCAAGCTCAACCCAAGAATCAAGTTTTCAACTCAAACTTTTCTTCTAAATTTTCACCATTTTCTCTACCATTACACATCAATTTTCACATCAACCTACTCACCACACTGGTCTCAGTAGGGAACATACTCAAGTAGAGAAATTAGGGCTCGGGGTTCACAATAATTACAAACAACGAGACTCCAGGAGAATTAGGACACCAATCCCAACAATTATGTCATATATTTTGGATTGAATTGGGCAAAATAATATGTTACCAAAGTAGCCTATATGATCTAGATTAGTTTAATTCTTAAATATAAGATGTACATATTCATAGATTTATGCAGATAATTATCGGCCCCAAAAAAACGATAATTATTTGGCCGAATTGTGGGTATGCGTGTAGTAATGAGTATATGACAATTATAAGGATTGCTCATGTGAAAAACAGTCGGTCCAAAGAAAAGCTATTTTTTTTATAGAGTTTATTGTTAGTACTTTGATTACTACGCTGAGAGTACTATTTATAGTGGGTGTCTTTGCCCAAAGGTTAGACATCAATGTTCTGTTAGGCATCGTGTAAAAGGGCCCCACACATATGTAAACTTATTTTTGTCATGTTTTATTTTATGATATATTGTATTAATTGTGATTATATGCTTTGTTCAGTCCTCTTATTCAAATATCTGAAAATCTGAGTTCAATCCCTAAATCGAATAGAACAAACTTCAAGATTTGGAAGGAAATCCTAGAGATATTTCTTAGGTGTATGGATCTAAATCTTTCATTAAGGATCGATAATTCTACTTCTGCAAAGGAGTAGTCGAATACATCCAATATTGAGAAGTGGAAAAGGTCAAATCGAATGTGTTTAATGATCATTAGACACTCTATTCTAGAGTCTTTTTAAGGTTCTATCGTAGAAATTGAAAATGCCAATAAATTCCTTACTCAAATTGAGAAATATTTTGTTAAAAATGAAAAAGGGGAAACAAGTAGTATTTTGACTTCTTTATCTTCCATGAGGTAAGTGTTGGGGTTGATGTCCTAAATCTCGTAGAGTCCTATAGTTTGTAATTATAACGTACAAACATTTTATTTATTTAATAGAATATATGGTGTTTTATTTCATTTTTAGTTGCATTAGCCACAAACCAATAAACCAAGATCCAAGATTATCTTGTAGCTTAAACATGTATGTATCATTGGAGCTTAAACAAACCAATTAATTATTCAAGTACCATTGGAGCTTCAATCTACAGGTCCATGAGGTCCTCTCTATAGCTCAACAAGGATTAAATGAGAATAAATTTTGGACTAATTTGAATTGTTCAAATTAATTGAGGGAATTAATTATATGTGATATAATTAATTCCACTTAATTATATATGATATAATTTCTATAATGTATTTGATACATTATTTGAGAGGAAATAAATATTTGAATTTGATTCAAATATTAATTATGTGAATTGGATTCATATAATTAAGTTTAATATAAATAGGATTTATATTAAATATCATGCATTGTTGAGAGAATAAAAATTATAGGTTATATTGTATTTGATACAATATTAAACTACAGTGTTGGATTATACTATCTTTTCTAGGTCCAATTAATCAAGATCAATCCTAAGATGGTGAAGAAATGACTGAGGAAAGCTCTATTAAATCCTCGATGTGTAGATACTCAATATTCGATGAGTTTCTGCTCGTTAGTCGATGGAATTTTCCTTCTATCCTTGACGAGTTTCTGTTCTTCGCTTGATGGAACTTGACAAGTGTTGATTGTTACTTGATTCTACTTGATGAGTATTAATCTTTACTTGAAGCAACTCAAAGATGGAAATTCTTGACTCGATGCTACTCGAGACTCTGAAAACGTTATGATTGATAACAAGATCGTGTTTTGATTGATTTGCAGAGAAATAGATGAAGATTGAAATAAGATGAAGAGAAGAAGAAGAAATACATAGAGTTACGTGGTTCAACCAATAAGCCTATGTCCACGGAAAGATTCACTTTCTTTCTCACTTGAAGATTGCTTACAGTAGTCTTTGTATACAGAAAAATAGAAAGTACGATAATTCTCTTTTGTGTTCTGATTAGTGGTATTTATAACACATACCATCTGACCGTTACTAGATAAAGTTAGTTTTATAAACTAAACTAGCTGAAATGGTATTTGAGTCATGATTTTTTACAAATTCTCCACCTTGACTCTAATGCCTGCAATCTTATGATCTTCCTGACTCTAACCATTCTATTTACCCTGTGTTTGGAAGTTCAAAACCAACTTATTTTAGACATTTGACCAATTTAAGTTTAGATACGGGTTTTGTCAACATGTCTGCTGCGTTCTCTGATGTGTGAACTTTTAAGAATTCTATTTCCCCTGTCTCAACTTTATCTCTGATAAAATGATACTTTATATCAATGTGTTTTGTTCTAGTGTGGTATTATGGATTTCAGGATAAATGTATAGCACTTTGGTTGTCACAGTAGAGTCTTACCACTGTTTGACTTAATCCAAAATCTTTCAACAATCCCTTAAGCTACAATGCCTCTTTTATTGCTTCAGTTAATGCCATATACTTAGCTTCTATTGTAGATAAAGCCACTATAGGTTGTAATGTGGCTTTCCAGCTGATTAGATTTGGACCATAAAGGAATAGATAGCCTGTTAAGGACCTTCCTTTGTGTAAACCACCAGTATAGTTAGCATCCATATATCCATATAGTTCTAAGTTTGCTTCAACTGATTTTTGGTAGACTAGTCTTGATTTTTTAGACCAAACTAAGTATCTTAGGATCCATTTAGTGGCCTCCCAGTGTCTCTTACCTGGGTTAGACATAGACCTACTAACAAGGCTAGCTGGATATGAGAGATCAGGTCTGGTAGAAATCATTAAATGCATTAAGCTTCCGACTGCTTGACTATAGGGTATAACAGACATCTGTTTTTGATGTTCTAGGTTAGAATCTTTAGGAGAGTTAGCTAAGGATAACTTGAAGTGCTGAGCAATAGGCAAGCTTACAAGTTTAGCATCACTTAGGTTGAACCTTTTTAGGATCTTTTCACAATAGTTAAACTGGTTGATGCTTCCTCCCTGTTCCTTAGGATCTCAATCCCTAGAACTTTGCTTGCTTCTCCTAAGTCTTTCATGTCAAACTCACTTTTTAAGAGGTTTTTAACATGAGTTAAGTCTTCTTTGGACCTACCTGCCAGTAACATATCATCCACATATATGAGTAAGTAAACCTTGTCCTTGTAGAAACTTGTATTTACATAAACACATATGTCAAAGGAACTTCTTTTGTATCCAATGCTCGATATAGAGTCATTGAACCTTCTATACCAGCACCTAGGTGATTATTTTAGCCCATAGATTGACTTGTTGAGTAAGCAATAAAGATTCTCTTTTCCTTTAACTTCAAATCCCTTAGGTTGCAACATGTAGATTGTCTCTTCTAGATGTCCATGAAGGAAGGCAGTTTTCACATCTAATTGATACAATTCTAAGTTATTTTGGGCAATCCAGAATAAGAGAAGTCATATAGAAGTTTGTTTGACAACTGGTGAGAAATTCTCTGAGTAGTCTATTCATTCCCTTTGTGTAAATCCCTTTGCAACCAACCTTGCCTTATACCAAGATTTCTGATCACAGTATGCACTTTCTTTAAGTTTGAAAACCCATTTGAAAGCAACTGGTTTATAACCCTTAGGCAGAGGAGCTAAAGACCAAGTATCATTCACATTTAGTGAATGCATTTCCTCATTCATGGCTTCTATCCAATCCTTTTCATTAGAACAACTTGTTGCTTCTTCAATAGTTGTTGGTTCTTATTCAGTAGAAGCCATAACAACATTTAGAACTAAATTCATATAGTTCATTTCAGTATATCTTACTGGAGGGGTAATGGTTCTCCTTTGTCTATCCCTGGCTAAGACATATTGACTCAAGTTTGGCTGCTCATTAACAGTCTCCTCTTGCTCCCTTACATTTTCCTCAACTTCTCTTGTGTCATTAGGTAAGTCAAGTTCTATTGGTTGCTTAGTAGTTAAATCCATCTCAATTCCTGTGGTAGATGTCTCAACTTCATCCTCAAGTCTCTTTTCCTTTTACATAAACATCTCCTCTTCTCTAAAGGTGATGTCTCTACTAATTATGAACTTCTTCTCTACTAGATGCCACATTTTAAATCCTTTGACACCCTCTGTAAAGCCTATAAACATGCACTTAACAACTCTGGCTTTTAACTTTCCCTTATTTTGGTGAACAAACCTTACACACCCCAAAAACTTAAGGTTGTCTAGATTAGGAGGATGATTAGCCCACTTCTCCTCAGGGGTAAGCAACTCTAGAGATGTGTGAGGACACCTATTCAAGGTATAAACAGTGTATGCTGTAGCTTCTTCTCAAGAGTTTTCACTTAGGATAGCATCAGAAAGCAAACATCTTACCCTTTCCATTATAGTTCTGTTTAACTTCTCAGTAACCCCATTCTGTTGAGATGTGTACCTCACAGTCCTATGCCTAGTTATACCATTCTCACTACATTATTTGTCAAAGTCCTCATTACAAAATTCAAGCTCATTGTTAGTTCTAAAGTATTTTGACCTTTTAGATGTTTGTGTTTCTATCATAGCTTTCCATTCTTTAAACTTCCCAAAGACTTGGTCCTTAGTTTTAAGGAAGTATATCCAAATCTTCCTAGAAAAATCATCTATTAAGGTTAGAAAATACCTCGAACCACTAAGGCTTGGTGTAGAAGATAGTCCCCATAGTTCAAAATGAACATAGTTCAATATTCCTTTGGTGGTATGCTGAGATTTTGTGAAGCTCTGTCTGGTAGCTTTCCCTAAAATATAGTATTCATAGAAGGAAAGATGCTCACTGATCCCTTTGGGTAGTATACCCTGTTTAGACAGTGCTTGCATCTCTTTTGCACTGATGTGGGATAGTCTTTTGTGCCACAAGTCTACCTCTGTCAAGTTTGCTGTTGAAACAGTGTAGGCACTAGTCATCATCTCTACTCCTCTTACTATATAGAGATCATTAACTTTTTCACCAACCAACATTACCTTAGAATTCTTAATCACTTCTAGGATTCCATCCTTTCCTCTACATTCACACCTAATGGAGTCAAGCATACCTAGAGATATCAAATTTCTCTTAAGTAAAGGTACATGTTTCACATTTCTGAGAAGCTTGATTGATCCATCCTTTAGCTTTAAGGATATTGAACCAACCCCTTTGATTACTTAGGCTTCATTGTTCCCCATGTACACAGATTCTCCATCCACATCCTTGTAGGTATTAAACCAAGATCTAAAGGGTGTCATATGATAGGTACAACCAGAATCAAGTACCCAATCATGCTTCCCAAGAGGACTTATTTGGTTGGTTTTGTTTCTAGTAGATGCTTAAGCATCAAAATAGAAATAGGACCCTTCAACCACTGAGGCTTCTAGCTGTTTTCCTTTCTGATCCTTCTATTTTTTCTGATTTTTCCATTTTAAGGTGTAGCAATCCCTCATTAGGTGTCCTTTCTTCTTACAGTAGTTACATCTCAATTTGGTTTTTGGTTTATGCTCTTCACCAGACTGATTTTTAATCTATTTAGAATGATTTTACTTGTTCTTGCCTTTAACAAATAGCCCTTCTACATCATGCAATTCCTTTTTTATTGTATGAAGCTCCAACTCTCTAGTTCTCAAACTTGCAATAATGGCATCAGTGGTGGCTGACTCTCTGCCATATTTCAAGGCATTCTTTACCTCCTTATAGGCTTTGGGTAGAGCGTTCCACAAAACAAAGGCTTTATTCTAATTGCCAATCTTTTCGCCAAGGCTCTTGAACTCAGAAACTAACCTTTTAAACTCATCTAGATTATCTGATAGTGCTTTAGTAGAATCAATCTTAAATGTGAAAAACTTTTTCCTTAAAAATATCTTGTTAGGCAGATCCTTAGTTGCATAGAGACCTTTCAGCTTGAGCTACATTTTGTAATTCGTGTCTTGATCGATCACCTGTCTCAAGATGCTATCACTAAGATTAAGAACTAAAGTTTCATAGGCAGTAAGTTCCACATCTTCCCTTTCTTGAGTTGTTAATGTAGGTGGCAGAGTTGATGGGTCTAAAAGGGCTTTATGATCTCTCTATTGTCCAAGAATAACCTTGATTTTGACCTTCCACACACCAAAATCACCCTTTCCATCAAAATTTTCTATCTTAAATCTAGCAACAGCCATCACTGACCTGGAAAGAAAGTCGAGAACGGTTTTCTTAAGTATCTTGGTGCTTCAAGAATGTTGATCTTGATGATCTTCAAATGCTTTGATACCAAATTTTGTTGAGTTATACTATCTTTTCTAGGCCCAATTAATCAAGATCAATCCTAAGATGGTGAAGAAATGGCTAAGGAAGACTCTGTTAAATCCTCGATGTATAGATACTCGATACTCGATGAGTTTTTGCTTGTTACTCGGTAGAATTTTCCTTCTATCATCGATGAGTTTCTGTTCTTTGCTTGATGGAACTCGACAAGTGTTGATCGTTACTCAATTCTACTCGATGAGTATTAATCTTTACTCGAAGCAACTTGAAGATGGAAATTCTTGACTTGATGCTACTCGATACTTTGAAAACGTTATGATTTGATAACAAGATTGTGTTTTAATCGATTTGCAGATAAAAAAATGAAGATTGAAAGAAGATGAAGAGAAGAAGAAGAAACACATAGAGTTACATGGTTCGGTCAATAAATCTACGTCCACGGAAAGATTCACTTTCTTTCTCACTTGAAGATTGCTTACAACAATTTTTGTTTATAGAAAGTATGAAAATTCTCTTTTGTGTTCTAATCAATGGTATTTATAATACATACCATCTGACCGTTACAAGATAAAGTTGGTTATTAGACTAAACTAGCTGAAATGGTATTTAAGTCACAGTTTTTACATACAGGTTATATGTTATATTAGATACAACATATAGTTTAATATATATTATATGATAAGGTAGTTATCATATATTTATATGTTAAATTATTTTAATTTATTTTGAAAATGATCTTGGGAAGGAGTTGTAAATCCCTTCCCCTCATTTCTCTCTATTTTAGTGTATGTGTGGAGGTAGTGCTCAATAGACTTACAGAATTCCAAAAAGAAAGAAGTTTTTTTTCCCCTAAAAAAAAAAAAGAGTTTTTCCTCTCAATCACTTCCTCTCTTCCAAAAACCTAAGAGCTCACAACTCCTTACTGATTCTCATCCCATTAGAGAATACAAAAGTCTCTTTTTCTGGTGGTGATAATTTGGATCAAGTTTGTTCTTGATAGATCCGAAAGAAGGAAATACGTGAAGAAGGGTTCTTCAAGGGTAAGTTTTCTCTCACCCTAATTCTCCCATTTCCTTTTTATTTACATGCTATAAATTTATGATGATGAATAACATTTGTACTCTGTAATTTTGATTATGTGAAAATAAATTTTTTGATCGGTCTTCATGCTTCCGCTCAAGGATCTTCAAAGGTTCTTTCAGTATGGGCAATGGAAACAATAAAAGGGAGTACATTATGAAAATGTCCGATCTCACAAGTAAATTAAAGGCACTTTATATCAAAATAAATGTTGAAGATAATTCATGGGACGCGTTTTATTTTATTTTATTATTAAGGACGGATGAGTTTGAACATGGAATCATGCATTAGAAATAACTGATGCATTTGCCCCAATGCGTCTGAGGTCATGCGTCGGAATGATGATGCGTTAATCTTAGCATACAATGACCACGCGTTCCTATCACATGTTTTCTTATGCTTGTGCTAAGTATAACACAAATGCAAGTTTCTCGGGTAATCTGATGTCGAACACGGGGACTTGTCACTCAATAATATTTATGTAGTGATGCGTTTGAGGCGATGACTAACAATAAAAATAAAGCAAAGAAGGTTTAATTGTTTTACACACTACTCCTACTCCTAACTAAACAGACTGAACAATAGAAGACTTGCAATGAGAATAAGTAGAGACACAACAACCAATAATGCATAGTAATATTTACTATCTTAAATCGCCCGTGTAATCCCAGTTCGTTGCACAAACGCATCACACCTTTAGGTGGTCAGCCGCATGACTATATCTCTATAGTGCATGGTTGCGTCGAGCATAAGATTGTGCCTATCTCTAGAAACAATACGAACCTTGCTTAGTGCGTTCCATCCCTTACCTTCTCAGGCAGTTAGACGCAGCTATTTAACTCATAGACAAGTAATGCAACATCCCATAGACAGGTGTTGCCACAGCCTTTCACCAAGAAAAAAGGATTAACTCACTATACTTGCACAACGCACACCTCTCAGTGGGTTACTACATGCGTCCTATCTCTAAGCTACATAATTGAGCATGCGATTGACTTTGATAAATAAACGCTGAAGATAAATTATGATAGAGATGAAGATGACGAAGAAGACGGTGATGGAGGAAGTAAGATTTGCATTGATCACAAAATATCTTAATATCTCAAGCTAAAATGTAATACAATACAGAGATTAGAAGGGAGATGAAGGATTCTGCGTCAAGGCTGCCGGTGGTGCCATGGATGAATGGTGGAGATGTCTCTCTCGAGCTCTATCTCCGGTGAATGCTCCGATCGTCACTTGGTCTGGGATATGGAGATGAAGAATTCTCACTGGAAATCTCTTTCATGCTCTCATCTGTGATCACAAACTTCTTCGTTGAGGCAGAAGCTTGGATGTCTCAAAATGAAGGTCTCAAGAGCTATTTATAGAATTTAGACGCCGATAGCTGTAATGATGAAGGTATGGCTCACTGGTTCTTTTGTCGTGGTATGGGCATTTTCACATCGCCTTATCTTGTTGATACTCTTAAGGTATGCGTCCGAGCTTAATTTAACTGAAGTTATCAACGCGTTCTACCCATCTTGCGATCTTCTATTATGGCTGTCACTCCGTGGCCGCAATCTCTATTTGTTTACCGCGTTCTCCATGCATTGGATGCATGCGTTTACCACAACTTCCATGCATTGGACGCATGAGGTTGCCGTCTACGTTCGTCTTTTGCGTTCGCCTAGCTTCAGCGCATGCGTTTGTCTGTGATTGCTTATTACAAACAAATGCGTTTGATTCCTGCGATAGCTACAAAAATAGACACTTTGGCACAGAATAACGCATAATATTGGGTCATTGAGGTTTTAGGTGCTTATCGACGCAAAACTCAATTTTTCACAAATTCTAAGTATAATCACTGCGTTTTCTACCTGTTAGCCTTCATAATTCTAAATAAAAGGCTTATAATAACTGGCATTTCTGCCAGTTATCAATAAATAAATATTTACTCATCCATCGGGTATTTATCTCTCTTTTTGCATAATTCACTCAGTTTAAGAAAAGTGATAACTTATAAAAATACAAATTATTATATCTCTTTCATTTAAAATAATAAGGCAAAGGCATGAAATTTAGATAATTTTTGCCAATAAATCTATACAAAAAGCGAAGCACGCGATCACATACTTTTAACACATAACATATTTAAATTCCAGACTAATTTTGCTACTTCTGTGCAAAATATTATTCGGCAATTTGATGATCGTGCAATCACATACCTGCTGATGCATTCAAAGCAAGAAGTTTCCTGAGAAGAAAAGGAAAGACGATCGCATAACCTACAAGCGTTGAGGCATGACATGACATAGGCGGTTGGTTTCACATCACAAGTTATGTTGGTGGCTGATAGGAAAACTTTGTTGAAGATTCAATGAACCCCTGACACGTTGCAGACAGTACGACAGGATATGGAATTTAATGCGCCCCATCAACGCAATCATGAGTTTGAGAAAAGAAGTGTTCGCAAACAGCTATAAATACCCATGCAAATGCCATACAGAAGGGGACGTTAAAATACAACGCGACATATATCGGGGGATACATTGTGGGAAATGAGAAGAATACCCTAAGATGGGAATCTGCTAGAAACCCTTATCAATTTTCATAGAAACTTCTTGGTGAGAGTTTAGGATTCTATGGAGAGAAGAAGATAATACTGTTCAATCATCTAAGTGAAGCAGCTGTAAAACGAGCCAAAGGAAGCAAAACATTATGAACCACGACTCGACTCTCTGACCCTTTCTCTTTGTTTTGTACATTGGTATTGTATTTCTTGTATTGACAAATTCATATTTGTAGTATGAATACATGTATGTTATATATCTTGTCTATCTTTTTCACCAATATCATGCATAGCAAAATCCCTTCATGGGTTGAGAAGATTTAGCTAATACGACCAAATAACTGGAGGAATCATGCGATCAATTTGTTTTATGCATACTTATATTTGTTGCTTGAATCAATTGAGAAATTTTTCTAAGTAAAGCTAATCTAAGTTTGAAAGAATTTAGATTAAGACCTCATAAAACAAGAGAAAATGTTCCTTAGAAATAAGTTCATTCTCTACATATTACACATCGCATGCATCTTAGAGATAAGATAATGTGGAAAAGAACACTGAGAAGTGTTGGTCGTAACATTGAGTGTATAACTTGATCGCATATTTCATCTAGTTTAGAAAGAGTTAGTAAAAATCCTTTTCAAACCTTCTATCGTATAACTGTTATCCAATTCGCATTGCTTCATTTTAAACACAATTCTTGTCGCATATTTAGGTTTAAGTTAGCTTATTCGATCTCCTCTTTGAAAATTTCAACTCGCTCTAAGATTATATTTTTAATTTCCTCGCGTGCTTACAAGCGTTCGACCCTAGACTCACCAGGAACTTTGGTCAAATTTACACTTGAGGTTTGACTAAAAAAAGCTGAGCATTAAATCTCATAAGCATTATTATTTCATCGCATGTACAAAATGCATCAATAAGCTATAATACTCAGAAGGATAAATGGAGTAGGAATAAGCTTATTTCACAACGTGTTCAAGGAGAAGATAGGATTAAGAGAGAAAGAACAAAAAGTTCTTACTTGGCAACTCGATCTCGTGATAAGAAGCAAAGGAAATCTACGGGTGTTGCAAAAGGAACATTTCAACAGAATAAGAAACATGATTTTGAATTTTTTTTTCTGCAAAAAGGAAGATCACTTCATGAAAGATTGTCCCAATCATGCCAAGTGGAGTGTAAAGAAGGGTAAATTCTTACTTTAGTTTGTTCTGAAGTTAATTTAGCTTCTGTATCTATAGATAGTCAGAATTGAGAAATTCTATGGCTCAAATCTTTAGTATTCTCTTATTTATTACCCGTGTCTACTATTTAGGTAACAGATCGCTTCTTCCAAAGCACGCCCTGTTCGTTCCGCTCGCAACAATCCAATGAGTTCGCCAGGTGAAAAAACATTAGACATTCCATCTTCTGTTCTGAAGTTAATTTAGCTTTTGTATCTATAGATACTTGGTGGATAGATTACGTAGCTACTACTCACATAAGTATATCTATACATGGTTGTCTGTGAAGCCAGCCGCCAAGTGATGTTGAAAGATTCATCTATGTAGGCGATGACAAAGCAGTCCCAGTTGAAGCTATCGAGAATTTAAGTACTTTTTAAAACTGGTTGTTATTTGAACTTAAATGAGACTTTTGTTGTATTGTCATTTAAATGGAATTTAATTTCTATTTCTAGTTTGAACAAATTTGGTTTTTCTTGTTCTTTTGGAAATAATAAAGTTAGTCTTTTTCAAGATTCTAAGCTTATTGGTACCGATTCTTTTTATGATAATCTATATAGGCTTGATTCTTTTACTTCATTTAACAAATCATATTATTTTAATTCATGTGGTACAAAGCATAAATTAAGTGAGAATTTTGCTATGTTATGGCACAAGCGTTTAGATCACATCTCTAACTAGAGAATTCATAGACTTGTGTTAGATAGAATTCTTGATTCCCTTAATTTGAGTAACTTTGAAGTTTTCGTGGAATGTATTAAAGAAAAATAGACAAACATAAGAAAATTAGGTGCCAACAGATGTTCAGACGTCTTAGAACTAATACATACAAATATTTTTTATCCATTTTCTATGGCTTCTCGGAATAGACAACAATATTTTATTATGTTCATAAACGACTATTTAAGATATGGGTACCTATATTTAATTCATGAGAAGTCTCAATCTTTAGATATTTTCAAATATTTCGAAGCTAAAGTTGAACTTCAACTTAGAAAGAAAATTAAGGTTGTCAAATTTGATCGTGGTGGTGAATTAATGGTACATATGATGGATCAGGTGAACAACGTCCAAGGCCCTTTGCTAAATACCTAGTGGAATATGAATCGTCTCGTAATTCATTATGTCGGGCAAACCCAACATGAATGGTGTGGCAGAAAGGCGAAATAGAACACTTAAGGATATGGTAAGAAGGTTGATTAGTCATTCTTTTTTATCAGAATCTCTCTGGGATAAGACACTAAAGACTGCAACATATATTCTTAAAAGGTACCTAGTCAAGCAGTAGTAAAAACTCTTTATGAGCTTGGACAAGAAAGAAGTCTAGTATTAGGCATCTTCATATCTAGGGTTGTCGAAGTGAGGTTAGGCCTTACAAGACCAATGAAAGAAAATTGGACTAAAAAACTATTAAATGTTATTTTGTCTGGTATTCTGAGCGATCTCGAGATTTAGAGTTTTATGATTCCACTTCTAGATCATTGTTTGAGATGAGAAATGTCAGTTTCCTTGAGAATGTTGAGTTTGGAGGGGAAGATAATATAAGGAAAGTTGTCTTTGGAGAGGAATTACTTTCTTTCCCTAATGTGGTTATAGATGATGTTTAGGCTTCGATTCCTGACTTCACTATTAAACCAATTATAAAACAAGATAACATTGAAGTCCTCATTTTTGAACCTGAAGTTAAAACTCAAAAACTTTAAGAAGTACCTCTAAGAAGATCCTCTAAAGAAAGAAGAAGTGCAATTCTAGATGATTGCGTAGTGTTTCTTCAAGAACATTAGGATGATATGAGCATAATGAAAGAAGATCTAATCAACTTCCAACAAGCTTTGCAAAGTTCTAACTCTAAAATGTGTATAAATGCTATGGAAGAGAAAATAAAATCCATGAAAGATAATGACATTTGGGATGTCACACCCCACCTTGAGCCTGCTTCATGAGCCCGTGGAGAGGCATGAAGGGCCACAGATACCACCCTCTTGTGATACCTACTGTCCATCTTAATCTCTTTACTCTGAGTAAACTTTAAGTCAAGGAAAATAAACAGCATATGGTTGATTAAGCCCATTTCATTACAACAGTATATACAACTCCAAGACTTAACTACAAAGTTTACACCAATTACTCTCTAAAACCCGAAAGTGTGATTGTGGCTGTGGTAGACATTGACCTTAGTAGCACCCCGGAACTCCTCACCTGTCACTACCTGGGAAGCAAAACATGAAAGAAAAGAATGAGTTTCACAAAGCTGAGTGAGTGATAAACAAATTCTAGAGTCTATTTCAACTCATAAAATAACAAGCATATCACAATTGCGAGGTTAATACACAAACCTCAGCTTTGAATGAGTCTGATCTCAAACTCTACCTACACACATGATAGATAGTTTAAACTGATACTAATCATAAACGCTTACTCTCTTGCATTCCCTTTGTTCCCTATGTGCACATAGCTCCCCACTTATGGGCTCAGAAGCTAGGCCTATCAGTCCTTTGACCATCCCATACAGGGTTCCTCCCATAGACTTAGGAACTAGACCTCTCGGTCCCCTAACAGTCCCCTTAGGTTCCACTCGGGGCTTAGGAACTAGATCTACTGACCCCTTGACCATCCCGATCACATAATCTCATTCTCATACTAATTACTCATTCACAACATAAGTATATATAATTTACTCTAAAAGATATGCTTAAGACTTAAAGGGAATTATCACTCACCTTGGTAAGATAGGAACCTTTTTCCCTAGAAGTTCCTTGGTCCCTCGAGCTCCCCTTTTGAACCCTAAATTCCAGATTCAAATTAAAGCTTAGATTACTCATACTTCCAAGCCTTATTTTGAGATACTTCCTTATAGAAACATGCTCTAAATATCTCAGGAAGCTTTCCTTAAAATCTTAGCTCAGAACTTCTCATGGTTTGGCCGGTATCCTCAAAACATCAAGACTAGCCCAAGCTTACTCGATAGCTCGACCCTTCTATCTTTTCCTCACTCTTCAGACTGATTCCTTGGAGATTTTTCTCCGACAACACTATCTTGAAAACTATAATCCCTCAGCTTTCATGTGGCTTTGAAATCAGTTAAAATGCATGAGTAGTCTGGGAGAACTCTTCGTCCCAAGTTGATGCTACTTACAGACTTCACTGTCCAACAACATCTTCTCCTCTTGGAACTTCATGATCAACGCGTGGTTTTGCTACCAACGCATGCCCTTCATGATCAACGCATAGTCTCCTCCAAGTCTACCTTCTAACATTCTTCCTTATATTCTTTGAAAAGGATTTGGCTTATAAATTGAAGAGACACTCTATGGTGGTATTTATAGGCCAAAGGAACCGATCCTTCTCATCTTTACTAAGCCTCAACATAAGATACCTCCTACTTTGGAGTGTTTGCACCATGCTTTGCCACCACCTACTTTCTTGTCATTCACCTACTCTCATGCCATTCACCTGCTTGAGTTGTCTTCCTCATGCATAAGACTCTATTTGTATGAAACTCTATTCATCCAGCTTCTACTAACTCAAGCTTAACCTTCTCTCGGTATAGCCATTTGTTCGAGTGAGCTTATCAGCCTTGCGTAATGTAAGCCTCAACACCGTTCCATCGTTTAGTCCATCATGTAGCTTTTACACATCATCGCTTAGCACCATCATCTAATGAATCTCTCGCTGTCACATAACATTCAGCCCTCTCTCTGTTGACAATTGTTTAGTGCTTGCATCCCATCACATAGCACTTATGCCCCATCGTGTAGCTCAATTGTTTAGTGATCTCTCGCTCTCAACAATCTTGCTAACGCTTATATTCAGCGTAGCCTATCACATAGATCTTGCACCTATCATTTAGCTCCATCGTGTAGCACTGATACCTTATCGTTTAAAGCCAATGTCTTATTGTTTAACGCGTCCGCTTATCGTGCAACGGCAACGCCATCGCCCATCGTCCAGCGCTTTGCCTATCGTGTAGCGCTTACGCTCATCGTGTAACACCATCGTGTAACACTTGCTTCTATCGCCCAGCACCCGCACTTAACACATCAAGCGTCTAAGCTTATCGTCTTGCGCCCGCTCATCGTTTAGCTCTATCATTTAGTGCTATCGTCTAACTTCTATGCTTATCATCTAGCGGTTACACTGATCATAAAGTGCTATCGCCTATCGTGTAGCTTCATCGTCTAACGCATCAGTTCACATCGTTTAGTGTCGCCTACAGCTACACGATCGTCTAGCGCATCGCTCAGCGCCTACAATAGCTATACGATCGTCCTGCCCATCACCTTACCCTCATTATCTCGCTCTCTCCACTTTCGCTCACGTAGCCTCAACGCATGAGCAACCCTTGGCAATGCCTCTTGCTAACACTTCAGCCAACATGCGTCCAACCTCACAACGCATGATTGCCTTCTACTTCAATGCTTAATCCTTTCTAACCTCTTCTCAACCTCATCACCAAACGCATGGTTCCTCTTGACTTTACACTTAGCTAAATTTTCACTAGCTAAGGCTTATCTCATAGCTACTCAAGGAAAATCTATTCAACACTTAGAAATTTCCTTCTCCTCAACATAGTATTTAACTTATACTTAGTTAATTCCCTTAAACACCTGCTTAAGTAGGGACATTGAAATCTGGGCTTCTGATGGGAAGTTATCGAATAACCATCGAGAGTGAAACTCGTAGGTTATAAATGGATATTTAAGTCTAAAAGGAATTCGCAAGGCAAAATTGACAGATATAAAGCTCTTCTTGTTGGGGTTTACTAAAAAATAAGGCATTGATTACAAAGAGACTTTCTCTTCAGTTTCATCGAAATACTCTTTGAGAATAATCATGGCACTGGTAGCTCACTTTTCTTTATAGCTACATTAGATGGATGTAAAAACTGAGTTTCTCAATGGAAACATTGATGAGACAGTTTATATGGTGCAACTAGAAAACTTTGTGTTTGGTAATTCAAAGTCTAATGGTGTGAAAATTGAAGAAATCCATCTATGGTCTCAAGCAAGCCTCTCGTTAATGATATCACAAATTCCATGAAGTAATATCCTTTTTTGGTTTTGAGGTGATTATAGTGGAAAAATGTGTATATCACAAGTTCAGTGGGAGTAGATTAATCTTTCTAGTGTTATATGTCGATAGCACACACATAGCAAGTAATAATGTAGGTTTATAACATTACATAAGAGGTTTCTCAAAAATAATTTTGAGATGAAGGATCTTGGTTATACTTCTTCAGTATTAAGAATTAAAATACTTCGAGATCATTCTCATGGTATTTTAAGATTGCCATAAAAGAACTATATTGAAGTTTCTTTTGAGTAGATTTGGCATGAAAGATTGTGCACTAGAAGATACCTCTATTGCTAAAGATGATAAATTTCATTTAGGTCAATGCCCCAAGACTAAATCGAGACTAAAAGGATATAGAAGGTTCCCTATGCATCTGTTGTTGGAAGTCTAATGTACGCCCAAGTATGTACGCATCCAGATATTGCGTTCAGAATTGGGGTGTTAGGCAGATATTTGAGCAACCCGGGAATGGATCGTTGGAAAGAAGCCAAACAGGTTATGAGGTATTTGTAGAGAGCAAAATATCATATGCTTGCTTATTAGAGATTAGCAGTTTTGGAGATCATTGGTTATTTTTTTTTTCCGATTATGTTAGATGTCAAGACACTTTGTGATCCACTTTAGGCTATATCTTCATGTTAATTGAAGGAGTTGTATCATGGAAAAGTGTTAAATAAGCACTTATGTCTTCTTCCACGATGGCTGTAAAGTTTATAGCATGTTACGAGGCATTCAATCATGGAATATGGTTGCAAAATTTTGTCACTGGCTGCGAATAGTGATTGGTATAGAAAGACCACTAAAATTATTTTGTGACAATAAGTCGACAGTGATGTATTCCAACAACAACGGAAATAATAGAAGTCAAAACATATAGACATGAAGTCTTTAGTTGTGAAAGAAAGAGTTTTAGAATGGTTAAATTAAGATAGAACACATAGGAACAAACTCTATGGTGGTAAATTCGTTGACTAAAGTTTACCACCTAAAATTTTTTACGAGCTCATTGCTCATGTAGGTGTTAATCGCTTTTCGGATCCCATGGTTTAGTGGAAGTTTTTATTGGGGATTTTCTTTGACCTTAATTTTTTTATTTTCTATATAGAATAAAGTTGATGGTTTATATTTTATTATCTGAACTTGTTTATCATGCATGCTATTTTGTAAATGCGGTTTAGCATAAAGTTTTTAAGAATGATCTCACTAAGAAATTTGTACTAGTTGAAAGCAGGCATGATCTAGATCAATTTACATGCTATCCATCCATACTTGATCTATGTCATTGAATGTATTGAAATTGGTGATCAAGGAAGGTTCAGTTATGAGGGTAGTGACAAAAGTCGCCTTCATTCCGTGTTGATACAGGAGATGGACCAGATTGAACTAAGGAAGAATTTTATTATTAAAATAACCTTTTATGTATGCTTAAGGTTTATATGATTTAATTACATCAGGTACACATACATAGCAGAAAATTTCATAAAATAACCCAAAAAGCAAATTTTTTGTATGGATGACATTTTTCTAAAAACTTTTGTATGAATATCCCTTTTCACATGTGAAATACCAGATATACTTTTTACTTTTTAAAACCAAACAAGTGCCTATTCCATCTCATTTACAAGCCACCTATTCGCGTTTCTATTCGCATTTGAGTACTCCTCTCAGTTTTCTCTCGACGTCTCCTTTCTTCTTCGTCGTCATTTGCTCCTCGGTTGTATATCTACTCATTTTCACTTTTGTTTTAGCTTCTTCTCCACCATGTTGGGTTTTATGTCCTAAAACTCGTGGTATGTAGACAATGGAACTTATTCTAAAAATTCAATAAGGTGTTATTGAATAGATGTTTTTCTTTATAGAAATCCAATAAACCTTAAAGTCTCTTGACTATTGGATGAGTACTTGAACTTTATTTAGAGATATAAAGATGGATCAGGTTCAAGTAAATAGTCAAAATGATCTATAGTATATGAATAAGGTTGGGTATCTTATTCTAGTAACACTATCGGATGCGGCTTGCTCTGTAGTTGTTACAAGGAGTCGTAACATGTTACAAACGATCTGATCCTAATTCATTTATGTGGGGACATGAGGAGTGGGGGTGTCCTTGTGCAAAAGGGTTTGCACAAGATCGAACCACGAAATTAGTCACTCTTACTTTATAACGTTGTTTACTATTTAAGACTGGTTATTTCAAAACAATGACCTAGGTAAGTTGATCTTAATCCTGAGCTAATTATGAACTCCTGTTTATTTGGAATTATCCTTAGATTTGCATAGATAAGGGTTGGCTCAATAGCGCCGGCTCAATAAACCTTCCATTTCAGGGGTAAGACCGGATAGATAGCTGGGGACATAAGGTGCAAGACGGAATTCACTTCTACCCGCTTTTAGGGATAGTAAAGAGGTTGTTCCTTTAAGTGCTGATTCTGGGTCTTGAACAAGGGGCCCCACCCTCTAATTGGCCTGAGAGGGACTTGGTTTTGTTGATTGGATCACAAAACAATTGTTCATTAGGGTTTAACGGGGACTTAAGGAACAAGAGGTATTTCAAGGGTAAAACAGAGATTCGACCGAGCCGTTATTATGAACAACCTGTGAAGAGTTGACTTATTAATCATGGTTATATCGAGTGAGCATAATATATCTACAGTGAGGGGAGTTCAACTATAGGCTTTAGTGGAGTGTCTCATTAGTTAACGAATGGGGGTTAGATCGGTCTAATGAGTCTAGTCGATTAATCTCAGATCGTTGGAGCCCATGATCTGTAGGTCCTGAAACGTTCCAATTAAAATCAAACGAAATTGAAGAATATATATATATATATATATATATATATATATATATAAAATTTAAATATATGAAAATGAATTTGTGTAAAAATTAATTTAATATTGGATATTAAATTAATTAGAATTATTTAAATTGTTTAAATAATTATTTATTAATTTTATTAGAACATTAATTTGTAAAATCAATAAATTTTGATTTTAGAAAGAAAATATGTTTTTAAAATAAAAAATAGATTTTGGAAATAGAAAAACACAAAAAATGAAAAATTAGATTTTTCAACTTCATCTTCAAAGTAGCTCACAAAAAACCCATGATCATCAACCTTCAATTCCTCCAAGCATGAGCTGCACCCCATGCAGCAAATCTCTTTGCATGATAGTCTGTAATATATTGAAGAGATTGGAGTGAAGTTGGAGGATTGCAACCGATTGAATTTTTCTAAAAATTCAGGTAGAAGAAGATGTTCTTCATTTGGGTTGCTGCAATGAGCATTCTGCAAGTTCCCTTTGATTCCAACTTGTTTTGAGTCCCACACTCAATCTAGAGCACCAAGAGAATAGTAGGAAAGATCTTATGGTGGTCTACACAAAGATTTGGAAGATTTCGCAGCTGAAAATCAAGATTTCAACGATTCTTCAAAGGTATGTCTTGAAACCCATTAAATTCTATTTGAGCATATTTTCTTTTCTGCTAAAATTAATCAATTAGAGTGCTTATCGATCCTCGTCGCTTCCGTTGTGTGCTGGTACTGATGCGTTATTTTATGATGTAGAATTATTGATGAATTGCGATGATAAAAATGCGTTGAGCACTCAAGTTTTCTCAGTGGAATCCAAGTGTAAACCCTACTGAGTTCTTGGTAAGTCCAGGGTCGAACTCAGGGACTTGAAAAAACAGGTTGCGGTGGTAATTTTTAGAAAACTTATCGGTAACCAGTAACTCAATTAAGTGTTGGTTTGTTTATTGATTGTGGTAATGAAAAATAAACAAATATGGTGGATTTGAGAAAAGTCTGATTGCGTGATAGATGCACTAAGTATGCAGATGAACGGGTTGAGAAGGTTTTTAGCTAGCGTTACTTGGGAATGCATCAGACTATGCGATCATGCTACAACCATGCACAACAAGTCATTTTCCAATGCAAATGCGATGCTCCTAAGTCTAGGACGCATGTATTGAATGCAAAAGTGTCCATAGAACTTATTCCTAAATCTCTACTCTTTTCCTATGCGATGATGCAAGATGCACAAAAGTAAGGTGACTGCACACAATCATATCCTATCTCTAGGATGCATGTAATGCGTTAATAACAAACAGTGCTTATTCCTAAGCTTCTATCTCTTGATTATGCGTTCTAATCTGGCTCTCTCGAGCCTAGATTCTGATTTGAACTTCTCAAGCCTAGATCCTGTCCTTAGACTACCCTCCCGAGTATCTCTAATGGATGAATGAAGCATACATAATACAAGATAATCGCATAGAATGAAGATCCCAGTTAGGCTAGCTAAGTGCTTCTCAACCCATTTAACAGATTTAGCTACTCATGCGTAAATAATAGAGAGCGAACAGATATAGAGAAGTAAATTCCATTTCTATAAATGAGTTGAATACAAAACAACAATGGAAGATAAAGGTAGAGAGTCTGGTAGCAATCCCTTGCTGACCGAGGCTTTTACACTGGCAATCTCTACAGTTCAAAAGATATTCCTGCTTTCGCAGGAGTCGGCCCTCTTTTTGATCTTGAAGCTTCTGACGCTCTCCCATGCTTACCGGAACGATCAGTAGGCATAACCTTCTTCTCTCGCGTCCGCCTAAAATAAAAGAAAATCTAAGAACAAGGCTAAACAATGAACAAAACTTGTGAACTCAGAACTTTCAAATTGGTGAACTTGTTAACTTGTGGAACCCCTTTTCTGAAGGATGCCTCTGGTATTTATAGAGCTTCAAGGTGAAGGCGGCTTTTCTCTTATGTTTGCATAGATGGGATGGCTTTAATTCCCTGACTGATGCGCCGAATATTTGTCACCGAAAAGCTGAATGTACTTGTTATCGTTAGCGGTTATCAGCTTAATTCGGATTCGACCGTCATCAGCTTTCTGTCCCATCATGATTAATTATGCCTTTCACCCAGATGCACCCACCAAGTTGCACCGACTCTATTCGGTAATCCTTCTTGAGCAGATGTCTGCGAACACAAATCACCGCAAACCCTTGCGGTAATGCTGCACTCGACCAATGATTTCCTGTGATCGCTCTTTTTGCCTTGCATCAATGCATATTCTGCATAAAAATACAAAAATAAACTGTTTCTATGCGATGAACGCATGTGACCACAATGTTGTAAACTTAATGCTTTTGGACGCAATTTAACATATTTTATTAGGGCAAGCCAGCATTGTTTAAGAACTTAGCACTACGATAACGTGCATTTCTGCCCGTTATCAGGTACTTGTCCAACAATTGGTATTAGAGCATCATATAAGCATTCAATTTGGTTTAATTTTGGTTTGGTGGGTGTTTTATATGAGAAATATTAAATTGTTGTTTTGATATGGTTTTTTGAGTTTTGGCCTTTAATTTCTATTTAATTTCTCGTTTAAATTTGTAATTGGCTCTTGTTTGATGAGCTTATATGTCTTCCCAAGAGTCTGTAATTTATTTGAAGCCATTAGAGTTGAAATTAATCTGTAATTTGAGGAAACAAGCGAAGAGGCCAAGTTGCAGATTCCAAAAAATCAGTCTCTGTTCATATCATCATTGAGCTTCCGTAGCTAAACGATCGTTTAGCTTTATGCGTTAGATGATGTGAAGAAAAGCTAAACGATCGTGTAGTTTTGGGCGTTGATCGTTTAGGTATTGTGCGCTAGATGATCGTGTACCTGCGAGAGCTAAGCAGTGCATTATATTGCTATACGATAGCATTACACGATCGTGTAGCTTCCGGTGGGAGCTAAGCGATGTGGTGAAGAGCTATACAATAGTGTTGCACGATCGCTTGTCACAATTTTTTTTACCTTCGATCGATAGATAAGTATGTGTTGAGATGCTAAGCGATAGCATTAAGAGATCGTTTACCTCTTTGTGGTATCTAAATGATGCGTTGAAGAGCTAAGCGATAACACTCTCATGGCTCGAGAGGTGTTCATACATAGTAGGACTATGTTGTATTGTTCATTAAAGAGATCAGTGGTACTTAAGGAGTAAGATGTAACTTGATGACTAAAATTAGTGTGAATGCAATATGTGATGCATGTCTTAAGTTATGTGTTGGTTCTTATGCGTCGGTGGTCATGCGTTGGAATGGAAATATGCATTGAACTCATATGCAATGACCATGCGCTCCCGTCACAAGTTTTCTTACGCTCTCGCCAAGTATAACGAGATCGCAAGTTTCTCGGGTAATTTGAGGTCAAACTTAGGGACTTGTAGCTAAGTGTATGCGGTGATGTGTTTGCGGCAGATAAATAAAAGAATGATGGAGGTTGTAATCTATAAACTACTCCTACTTCTAACTAATAGACAAAGCGATGGGAATGTAACTGAGAGGTAGAGACACAACAACTGTTGACTGTAAGGATATTTTTATATCTTTAAGCATGTGGAAAAATATGAATGTGAATGAATGAACAAGTCCATGACCTCGGCAACGGCGCCATAAACTTGTAAGGATATGGGATGTATGTTTTGCTGTGTTATCGCTTATACACACTACTGATGATGAAAATGATTCAAGTTCATGTTGCCATGTACTTGATAACATTAATTTAATCTCTTTATCTTTATCTACTTTAAGACATGGCTTGTGAATGCAATGAATGTTGTGCTAAATATGCGCTCAAGTACTTTGCAATAAAGAGAATTTTTATATGATACTACATCTAAATATATGCATTGATTGCAATATGCTTGTAGTATGCGATGGAGTAGTGCGTGTCACAAGTTTCCTTGCGTTGAAACCAAGTATAATTCCAATGCAAGTTTCTCAGAATGATCCGAGGTCGAACACGGGGATGGTTTTCGTTAATGCGATATTTATGTGATACATGCGATCGATTTTTAACAATGAATAAAGAACGCTGGTTTATACAGAAATGTAAATTGCGATGAATTAAAATTGCGTTAATAAAGTATAATCCTAAACTAATATGATACAAGATACAAGATACATGATACACGATACTGAGGTCGAGATCTGACTGTGAAGTTGTACAAAGAATCGATGTATGCGATGGCAAGTCTTTATGAATGAAGCAGAAGGAGAAAGAGTAAAGAGTAAAAACATCGCAAGTTTATCAATTGCATTAAATATGCAACTAAGGTTCCTCTTTCCCTTGGCGTACACCTTTCGGTGATTCGCCGCGTCCCCATATCTCTATGTGAAACAGGGATGAACGTGATGAATGCAAGGTTGTTTCCATCTCTGGAAATACTTCTTGAAGTTAACACATTCTTCCATCATTCTCTCGATAGGCGGAATAACATCTTCACTTCTGCTCTCACAGGTGAAGATGCCGTCGAGCATGCTCTAGCTAAACTTAATTATTTCCTTAACACAAATTAACTCACTCGTTTATTTCTTGCTATTTACCCAGGGGATTAAGAACACATCATGGAAAAAATGGGTTATGGATGTATGGAAAGAGACAGAGAGATGACAATGGTGAGTATCATAACATTTAATTCTAAAATAAAGCATTTGATACATGTTGTGAATGAAAGATTAGAGAAAATGAATACAGATGATGAGATAGAAATTAGAAACAAATACAGAAAGAGTGTCAACATCTTGACACAGATTCGAAACGGAGACAGTGCTTGCCGGTGTGTGGAAGTGGTGGAGAGGAAAGCTTCCCTCTCAGGCTTGCTTTCCCGGTAGAATTGACCTTCACACAGAGCTTCAACTACGGGAATTGGAAGAATTCTCTGCTCGGAGACTCACCTTTCGGCCTTGTCTCGTGGTTCTCCCAGATCTACTCTGGACAGTCTCTTCAGACCAACCTCTCTCTCAGAATCAGTATATGCACGTCTCTATGTATTCATGTATATTTTTCAAGGAATTCGAAGAAGCTATTTATAGGCAAGGCTTGGCTCTCTGCATTTATGGTCCCCACTATATGGTTATGGTAGTTCTTGAAATGGTGGAATGAGAAATGCACAAAGAATCAAATAATTTAGATAAACCTAGAAAAATAACGAATTGCAGTTATCTTTTGAAGTTGGTTCAGACGGGTGCATGATTAAATTACACCGCGTTTCCATTAACGCAAATACATTTTTGCTGAGGACGGGCAACAATGCATGTATTCCCGCAACACACCCCTTAACTCAACGCATTTCTAGAGGACGGGTGCACGGTATGTCTACCAGCGCAACACTACCTCAACATAGTGCATCTTTGCCAAGAACGGGCAAATAACACATACGAGCGCAACACACCCCTCAACGCAATGCATTTGGGTGTAATGGACACAAAGTGTATCTGTTATCATGGAATGCACCCATCATCGCGTTTTATACCAATTTTTATTTTTCCTTTTTAATTCATCAATAACGCAAGTCAAGAAGACTTTGCGGTGTTCATTGTTTTATTCAGTCATTCACAAAAATTTTAAGAACAACACTACTAATGCATACAAATTAAAGAAATTAAACATGATATAGAAAAAAAGTAAATACAGAAAGCATTACGGCTAATTCTAATAAGCAGTAAAAAAATGCAATTTAGAAAGTAGTAAATGAAAGCTATAAAGAAAGCAATTAAACATAGATATGGGGATGCTGATTGAAAGAAGTTTTTCAGAGTTACCGCAATAACATCCCCTGCAGGCGGTGAAGCTTGCTTGCACAATGCCATCAAGGACATTGTTCACCTCCTTGCCTCATCCCACAATGTATACGGAAAGAGATACAATCTATTCCTTTGGGAATTACACCACTTATGGAGAATGCATTGCACATCTCTCAAACCTTGCATTCTCCGCAACTGTAGGTCTTGAAATTCCGGTGCTTAATCTGGTTCTGATGTGCTCCTACGTGAAAAGTACACCTAATCTCTGGGTCAGCTTAGAATTTCTAGATCACTCCAGTACTCATAAGCTATCAAACTGCTCTCCGCGATAAACAGCCAGTACAAAGAGATCTATCCTACACATACTACAAAAGTACTCAGCACTAACCATTGCCAATCCCTGGCAATGACACCATAAACTTGGTAGGAATAATTATGATATGATGCCATACAACGCTTAAGATGCAATGATTCTAAATAGGCATATGGATTGTGATGAATGATGGATCATACAAGCTCATGTTACCATAAACTCAATGACTTGGAACTGGAATGGAATGCGGATGATGTGTTATGCTTATTCAGACACACTTAATTTATGCGATACTACTTCTAGATATGTGTTATTCGTGAGAATCTTGTAGTATACTATGCGTTGTCACAAGTTTCCTTGCGTTGAAACCAAGTATAATTTCATTGCAAGTTTCTTGGTGTGATCCGAGGTCGAACACAGGGATTGTTTTAGGTTAATTGCGTTATATTTGTGATATATGCGACCAGGGGTTTTTCAATTTATAAAAAGATTGTTTGTACAAGTATTTAAAAATGCGATAAAGTAAAGGTAAGCGATAAAAATGTGATAATAAAGTAAACTGTGGTAAAAGTAAATTGCGATGAAATAAACCTAAGCTAAGATGATACAAGATACAGGTTTCATGATACAAGATACTGAGGCTGAGACTGACTGTGAAGATTATACGAAGATCATGTTATGCGGTGGCAAGGCTTATGTGTGATATAGAAAGAGAAAGGATAATTAATGTAAACAACGCAAGTTTCTTAATTGCGTTAAAGATACAAGTATGGTTCCACTTTTCCCTTGGCGTACACCTCTCGGTGATCGGCCGCGTTTCCCGCATCTCTGTGGTGAAACAGGGATGAACGTGATGAATGCAAGATTGCTTCCATCTCTGGAAGTACTTCTTGCTTTAGTTAACGCATTCTTCTAACCTTCTCTCGACAAATCAGAATGGCATCTTCACTTCTGCTCTCATAGGTGAAGATGCCGTCTAGCATGCTTTAGCGAAACATCTTTATTTCTTTAGTATAGACTAAGTTACTTGTTTAATTCATATTAATCACCAAGGGATTAAGAAAACATCATGGAGAAAATGATTTATGGAGGAACGGAAATAGACAGAGAAGTGAAAATGGAAATGATGAAGACATTCAATAATTCTATTTAACATCTGATACATGGTTGTGAATGAAGAGATTAAGAAGATGAAATACAATTGATGAATGAGAGTTAGAAACAAATAAAAATAAGAGCCAACGTCTTGGCACAGATCTGGAATGGAGAATTTCTTGTTGGCGTCTATGGAGTGAATGGAAGGATAGCTTCCCTCTTAGGCTTACTCAATCGGTAGAAGGGATCTAAGTACAGAGCTTTTCGGTGGGGATTTGGCAGAATTACACATAGACTCACCTCTGGCCTTGTCTCTTCTCTTCCCAGATTTCCTCCGATCATCACTCAGATCAGCTATCTCTCAATAGCCTCGTATCAATTATACCCCCGTATCAAGTATATCTTTTAGTGAATTCTTTAAGGGTATTTATAGGTTGAAGGCTTTGACTCTCTGACTTGTGGTCTCCATTTTATTGTTATGGATAGTCCGAAAATGGTGGAATAAATATTCCTTCTGTTATGCAATCAGTCTGACAAATATGCACAACGGTTAGTTATACATGTGTCACAATCCTCCGTGTTTGCGTTGCTCATTTGCATCTTTCGATCGTGTGCCCGCATGCGGTGTTGTTTTTATTACTGCATGCGATTGAAGTTCAGCTCTGGATCGACTGTCGCGTTGTGTCGTCATTGCGTTGATCGTCTATTCATTTCTGATTGATGGGCGCAATACGACGTAGATGCGTTATTCTTTCTCTCTTGAGCCATGAGTGCATACAGTGACTTGGTTTCCTGCAAAACAGATTTGAAATATCCTTTTCTACCATCTTAATGGTCTTAGTGGGTGCATTGACGACAATTTACAATTCTTGCATTTCTTAACTAATTTCCATACAATTGACACAACTTTCCTTTCTGTTGGCCGCAATATCTAAATAAAGCAGTTTAAATAACTTGTATTTCTACAAGTTATTAGCGGTGGCGCAGAATCTCTCAAATTCTAACTCCGGCGAAGGCTCCGGTTTTCACTCGGAATGGATGAAGGAGATTAAGAACTTTTAAGCTTTCTTCTCACGCTTTCGTCTGGATCACAAGGATCCGCCCAAAGGTTGAAACTTGGATGATATGAAATTCTGCTCATCGGCTTCTATTTATAGAGGTTATCATAATTGTAAATAAAAGGCCTAAGATGACGTTCATTTCTGCCCGTCATCACACCCCCAAACTTAGAATCATGCTTGTCCTCAAGCATGCGTTATACTCAAGAATTCTTAACTCACCTTCTACCTTTCTTTTGCGATGACTAGCCTCTCAGAATATAATATACTCATTCCTCTAACCATGGCCACAACGCTCTCCTCCACTTTGGCTGCTTCATTGTAGTATAGTGGTGAATATTCCCTCCTGTCACGCGGGCGACCCAGGTTCGATCCTCGACAACGGCGCCAAAAACTTGATGACTAAAATTAATGGGACGCAATATGTGATGCATTTCTTAGGTTATGCGTTTATACTCATGTGTTGGTAGTCATGCGTTGGAATGAAATGTATGCGTTGATCTCGTATAAATGACCATGCGTTCCTATCACAAGTTTTCTTGTGCTTGCGCCAAGTATAACGTGGACGCATGTTTCTCGGGTGATCCGAGATCGAACTCAGGGACTTGTAGCTAAATGTATGTGGTGATGTGTTTATGGTAGATGGATAAAAGAATGATGGGGGTTTTAAGCTAAGCACTACTCCTACTCCTAACTAACAGATTAAGTGGTGAGAATACGAATGAGAGGTAAAGACACGACAACTGTTGATGCCTAGTAAATGCATGGAAAAACAGATAAAATGTGATCGCAACCCTTAGCTTGACCGGAAGTGCAACCCCAGCCAATGCAAACTAATGTGATCATGCCATACACACCTGACACAAATGCAAGTGAAGTGTAGTAGCAAACGGAACTTATTCCTAAGTCTCATTGTTGCTTATGCGATCTTAATCTAGCTCTCCTGAGCATCGATTCTAACCTAGCTCTCTCAAGTGTTAGGTTCTTTCTTTAGACTCTCTCTCGAGTAGCTCTAAAGGTGTGATGGACGCATACATAAGACAAGGTAACCAAAAAAGCCTGGTTGACATAAGATTCTTCCTATCTCTTGTGAACACTTGCTTACATTGCTTAGTTGTTCTTATAGACAAATGTTGCTATAGCTTACTCTCTTGGGCAGTTAGTTGTTGCTGACTTTACTCATAGAAAAGCATTGCGTGTTCTTATAGACAAACGTTGCTATAGCTTCACACTAAGCAAATAAATTTTTCTCACACACTTACGCAACGCACACCTCCCGGTGGTTTGCTACATGCTTCATATTCCTATGCCGCATGATTAAGTATGCGATACTCTAACAATCCCACTAAATGATGCAATGAAAGTTAAGGATGCTAAATAAATGAAGATGGAGATGGAGATGGAGTCGAAGGAAAATATAGAAATGTATTGATCACAGAATGTATTGATTCCTTAAGCCAGAATGTAATACAATACAATATAAGGAAAGAGGAGAAATGGAAAAGGCTAGCAGGACGCAATGTCTTGCTTCCAGCAGAAGTGTGTCAAGGCTGCCGGTGGTGCCATGGATGGGTGGTGGAGCAGACTCTCTCGAGCTCTGGCTTCGACGAAGGCTTCGGTCGTCACTCGGAATGGATGAAGGAGATGAAGAACTCTCAAACTTTCCTCTCATGCTTTTATCTGGATCACAAGGATCCACCCGAAGGTAGAAACTTGGATGATATGAAATTCTACTCATTGGCTTCTCTTTATAGAGGTTGATCGCCGACAGCATTAATGAGCCTGCTCTGATTCTGACATTTGCGGCGCGATGGTCCTTTTCTGAATCTTTGCTGCTAACGGCGTGGTAGGTGAAATGTCAACATCATCTTTTGATTCTCCCGAGATATCCGTTCATGTTTCCATTCCACCAACTTTGTGTTCATCCCTCTATTATGGTTATCATCATATAGCCGCAATCTTGCGATGACCTCATTCGCTTGATGACGACAACTTTTATGCGATGACCGCAATTGCTTGACGATCGTAACTCCTATGCGATGGACGCATGCGGTTGATGATCGCAATGCTAATGCATTGAACGTATGCGTTCGCCTTTGCGATGGAGAAATTCTCCGCATGCGGTCGTCTTTGCGATAGCCCGGCTTCCGCGTATGCGTCCACTTCCTGCGTTAGCTACAAAGATAAACAATTGAACACATAATAATGCATAAAAGTGGGTTAGTCGAGATTCTTAATCCCAAACGACGCAAACTCATTTTCTCATGAATTCCTAACATTTCGCCGCATATTTCACTTAAGAATCCTCATAATTCTAATAAAAGGCCTAAGATGATGTGCATTTCTGCCCGTCATCACAACTACAGTGATAAAACGGTAAATTCGCCTTGCTCTACTTATGAGCATCTATGAAGGGTCATCGTACTGATGATTGGTTATATCTAATGAACATAGAAATATATCTATGGTAAGAACAGTTCAACTATCGGTCTTTAGTGGAATACCTGACAATTAACGAATGGTGGATATCGTGACTAATGAGTTTAGTCAGTTATTCACGTACCGTTGGTGCTTTTAGCCATAGGTCCATAAGGTCCCTTTGGTAGCTTGGATACAAGTTGAGAATTAGTTTTTGGGTCAATTTGAAATATTCAAATTGGCAAGAGGGAGTTTGATTATATATGATATAATTGAACTAGTTAATTATATGTGATATAATTAATTTTATGTATGAGATACATTAATTTGAAGGAAATTGGATGTAAATATGATTTATATCTAGTGGAAGAAAAATACTATGGTTAATATATGATATTAATCCATAGGTTATGAATATAATGTGATTATATTCATTATCTATTAATTGGACGGTTAAGGGATAATAGGTCGGCTTCTCTTCTATTTCATAACGGATGAGTAAGTGGAAGAATCACTTTGAGATGCTTAAATAGCTCACGGTGTGTTAAGCAATGGATGCGCGGACATAGTGTTAAAGTGTGTCATCGCTTGGTAAAATCAGTGCCTATACGATAGTGTTGAACGATCGTTTACCTGTACGATAGTGCTGAGCGATCGCTTAACGCTTATACCCACGCACGCTATTTACTAAACGATTGTTTACCTTTTCCTAAGAGATTGTTTAGCGCCTGATATTTACTAAATGATCGTATAGATGATCGCTTAGCTTTTCTTACACATAGATGATTGCTTACCTTTTCCTACATGATCGTATACTTCACCTAAACGATTAAACATTTTGTCTATACGATGGACGAGCCTTTCTCTTACTTGCTTGATCGTTGTATACGATCTCCCTTCCTCCTCCCCTCTACCAAATCCGAACAAAGCCCACCCTTTGGATTATCACTCCGAGAATACTGAGGGCTCTGAGTGATGGTGCCATCCTTGTTTACTTCTGTTCGTGTGGAGACTGTTCGAGGTAGACGATTGGGATTTGTTGAACGATTGCTTACCGTTCCAGCGAAAGTGAGATTTGCTGTGAAGAATAATTCTTCAAATGATATGATCTCTCGATCTCTTATTTATTGTTCCTTCTGAGCATGCTAGTAATTTAGCGTTATGAATGCACATTAGGTTGTTTGAATGTATATGTGGAAATTCTGTCACAATGAATTGGAAAGATCCGCTTCCGCTCGTAGGTACTCTTGAATAAGAGTTCCGTCAAGAGAGATTGCAGAGAGAGTGTAGAGAGGAATTCTTTTGGTGGATAGGTATGTTTTTCACAAAAACAAAACTTGCCCTGAATGGGCTAATAGGATGAATTTCTATGGAAAAGGGTTTTACCCCTTCTCCAAGTATTTTCCTTTTCACCATTGATGTCAATTAATTAGATATCTCCTCATTTAATTAATTGACACATTAATTAAATAACCATACATTAAATCCGATTTAATATATAGTTAATTAATTAATTAATATATACACATCACATGTTTATATGCTTCCACATCTCTAACATTATAATTAATTAAATCTTTATGAATCTAATTCATATGAATGAAATATTTGAATCTCATTCAAATATTTCTCTCTAACATAATTTGAATTATAGATCATATCTATAATTATTATATACTAATCACATCAATATACAATTTTCTCAATTGATTCAAACAATCCAAATCATTCCTCATTAATATTCTTTAATGAGCTAATAAGGTTACCTAGTGGACCTACAAATTAGAAGCTCTAATGATAGGGAGATTGGGCGGAATTCCATAACTTTCTAGTTTTTTTCTAAACTTTTTTTTAGCACAGTAGGGATAAGGAGATTGGAACTACAGATGTTGGTCGGTAATACATTCATATATCAGTTGAGCATGCAATTTTTTCCTGTTTTGCTTTTGTTTTTCTGAGTACAAATTGAATAGAAGAATTTGAATCATTGACCTTTTAGTCGATACGGCATTCATATGCCAGTTGAGTTATGTTCACTTCGTGCGACAATAAATCTTATTTATTGCCACATGAATATTTGATAGACACGATCAAATTCATAAATTCATTACTTGATTGAGCTTGATGATGCATTATAAATATGATGCGATTATGGTATAAGTTGTGGTGATATGTTATGCATTGCACATGCAAGTTTTCCTAATAAGATTCAAGTATAAATCTCACTAGGTTTCCTGGTAAGTCCAGGGTCGAACACAGGGACTATTGAGTTACTATGTGACAGTAAATTTGATTCCTTTGCAGTGGCGAAAACAAATAAGTTGGATGTTGTTTAAGTATATTTCCTATGCGATGGATTCGAGTTAAGAGTTGATGAAATCGAGAATTACAATGAGTATGCGATGAACGAGTTTAGAATGGATTTAGCTAACACTTCCTAAGATTGCGTTCAAGTTATGCGATCATGCTACACACACAAAACAACATGTCATCTCTCAATGCACCTATTTCTAGGACTCATGCGATGTATACGATAATTTCAATAGGACTTATGTCTAAGCCTCTATTCTTGTCTATGCGATGATGAATGATGCACACATACACAAGGTGACCGCATACTATCATATCCTATTTCTAGGGTGCAAGTGATGCATAATAGCAAACAAAACTGATGTCTATGTTTCTATCTCTTGCTTATGCGGTTCTAATCTGACTCTCTCAAGTCTAGATTCTAATCTGACTCTCTCAAGTCTAGATTCTAATCTGACTTTCTCAAGTCTAGATTTTTTCTTTAGACTATTCTCTCAAGTATCTCTAAAGGGTGAATGATGCATACATAAGATAAGATGATCGCATAAAATGTAAATCTTAGGTCATGTTAGCTAAGTACTTCTCAACCTATTCAGAGATTTAGCTACTCATGCGAAGTAAGGAGAGATTGAACATAAGTTGAAATGAGATTTCCATTGTCTATAAATTAAGTGCAGAATAAAGAATAATAATAGAATGTAGAGATAAGAAGCCTAGTAGCAATGTCTTGCCTCTCGTGGGGTTTTACACTGTCTTTTTACTCCAACTCTGTCGAGAAGAATATCCTTGCTTTCACAAGTGTTGACCCTCTCTCCTTTTGTAGCACTTTCCGACAATCTTTCGAGCTGCCCAGGAATGATCTTTCGGTGTCTTCTTCTCTTTGCTTGTCTCCGTCTTCTAAGTATAAGTATGACTATGAACAGACTAACGGCTCTCTATCATGTATATGATCTAACTTGTTTACCCTTTTACAATGGTGGCCTCTGGTATTTATAGAGCTCAAGGTGAAAAAGCTTTTCTTTCTAATGATTGCAATGATGGGCCGTCATTAAATCTCCTGCTCTGATGCACCGATTAATGGTCACCGAAAGTTGAGTGTACTTGCTACAGTGTGTCGTTAATGGCTTGTCAACTAAATTCGAATTCGACCGTCATCAGATTTCCGTCCCATCATGATTTATTATGTTATCACCTTGATGCACAGTCTTTATGCGACCACCTTCTTAAGCAACTTTTCGCAAACGCATATGATCGCATGACTTTGCGATCACAATCTTTCAATGCACGTGGACGACCAATTCCTTGGATCGCAATTTTACTTGCACCAACGCATTTTTCCTGCACAAAATAAGTAAGTTAGCTGCTTTTATGCGATGGGCGCATGCGATCGCAATATTCTCAGTTTAACACTTTTGGACATGATTTTGTATATTTTTACCGTCGCATTCCCTCATTGTTTTACTTATTTGCGCTGTAATAACGTGCATTTCTACCCGTTATCACACCCCCAAATTTAAAACAATGCTTGTCCTCAAGCATAAACTAAAGATTTTCTTTAAAGAGTCAACCGCCTTTTCCTTATCTAGATTTCTCGAGGTACCTTATTCAAATTCTATGAACCAAAATCTTCTTAATTTCTATCCTGTCTCTTCCTAAAATATTTCTAATACTTAGGGACCACAAGTTTAACCTTTAAAAAGACTTTACGTATTTCCAGGACATCACATGTTTTATTTCAAAACTTTTTCCAATCGAGGTGTTTCCATATGATTTTTATCCTTGCGCGGTTTAGATATTTTTTTTGTGACCTTGCGCTGATCGAAGTGCCTAGCCTTCGTTTTGGCTTTCCCCTACGGGTGTCATGCGAGCACCCAACTATGAGCAAGACGCTTTTTCTCAGTCTAAACTCATGCCCATTTTACTTGGTAGTGGAGTTGCGATCACTTGATTTATGCGTTGATCACGATTCCCACCTTCGTTTTGACTTGCCCCCACGGGTATCATGTGAACATCCAACTACGAGTAGGATCCGATCTCAACGTTATTATTATTATTATTATTATTATTATTATTATTATTAAAGGTTGAAAATAAATACTGGAACCCCCAAATTTATAGCAATAATGTCCTTATTTCTGATAGACTGAAATGACTCATTCGATGCTCTTAGGAAGTTTCAGAAAAATCATTTTGAAAGAAAGCTGGTGGACCACTAACTTCCAGAAATATTTCATGAATTATTCGTCCTAAAATTAAGTTGATTCTAGTACATGCGATGAGAAATAAAGGCAAGAGTTTCATCATTGAAATCATAATTGGTACGAAAAAATGCGGTGACTAAAAAAAGTAATCAATCATTCAATGATTGCGCCAAAATAAAGAGGATGCGATGATAAAATTAGCAATGTTAAAATGAGATCTCCGAGTACAAAATTTGGAATAAAAAAGTCAAAGAAAGATACAACCCTCAAATTTTCTTTGTTGCTTGCATAATCTGTGATCACATCCTTCTTTGCGGCAGGTTGATTCCTCGATTGCAATGGGCTGGTCGAATTGGTCGCTTGTTTTTCGGTTATCGCGTAGTTCCACCGCAATCGTTTACTATGATCGTTGCTAAATATTAAGAGGTAAAAAAAAGTGTGATTGACAGAGTTGGAAATTCCAAAGTGTAGTGTTTATACAAAAAGGGTAAAGTAAGTTCATGAAAGAAAGACATAAAAAGGATACTCAAAAAATGCGTCCATGATGAGTTTATGTCGCCTATCAACGCAGGGACTGCTTGTTTCTTCTTCAATCTGGATTTTTCAAGTACATGGAGGTTTTCTTTCATTTTCTTCATCCTTTGGGATCTTGATCGCCTCAATTTGGAGCTTCTTCTCATTAATGCTCATCATGATTTCTCCCTTGTGCACATCAATTCGAGCACGACCAGTCGATAGAAATGGTCATCCCAATATGATGGGCGCATCTTCGTCTGCTTCATGATCCAGAATGATGAAGTCTGTCGGTAAAACGAATTTATCAATTGAGACCAAGACATCCTTCAATTCTCCCTCAGGGTGTACTTGGGACCTGTCCGCAAGCTGGAGAGTCTCCATCGTGGGTGTTAGTTTTCCCATATTCAATTGTTTGAAAATTGAAAGTAGCATTAAATTTATACTCACCACAAGATCGCATAGTGCTTGATCGATGTAGACCCCTCCAATTGAGCAGGGTATCGTGAAGCTTCCTGGGTCGCACATCTTTGGTGGGATTATAGTGTTTGCTTTTTGCGTTACTGCTACTGTAGTGACCTTTCCTTCATCATTCTATTTCTTTTTCAATCTTTGCGGGAATGGTGGTAGTTGTACTTCTTCTGTTTCGTGTTCTAGAGGCTTGGGGGTGGATGCAACTTCCGGTTTCATCGTTTCAAGTTCTTCTGATTCTTGTGTCATCAGTTTCTTGGATTCCATTGCATTCGACTTGGTTCTACTGGGCTCTTTCCCTTCTTCCGTTGTCATCTTTTCACTCTTAGCAAGAAGATTGTTAGGCATTGTTCCTTCCCTGTTTTCCCCGGGTTGCGAGGGAGCTCAGTTGAGCTCTGCAACATCCCTTGTGGTCTATTTTATAGCTCTCCCGCAATCTGTCCCATTTGGATCTCTAGGTTGCGGATTGAAGTCGCCTGGTTCTGGAGGACTGTTTCATTCTTCTCAATATACTCCTTCAATAGGCTCTCAAGAGAGAAAGATGGCGGTACTTGTGAGCTGTTGGCTTGATGTTGCGGTTGATCGTTCGTTTGCTGGAAAAATCCTTGCGGCCCTTCTTTTTGCGCCATAGGTTGATAATTTTGTTGTTGGGTATTTTTTCACGTGAAATTGAGGTGGTTTCTCCACCCAGGGTTGTATGTGTTAGAGAAAGGATTGTTTTTTATGAAGTATACTAATTGCGGGTTCCTCAGACATTCTTCAATCGGATGCAAATCTCCACAAGTAGCACAACTCACGCTTGTCTGCTCAATTGCGTTGACCTGCCCTCTTTGTGTTCCAGGGATGTTGATTGCGATGCCCTGTAATAGATTGATCATCACATTCATTTGATTCTGTAGAGATGCAATGACCCCATTCTTTATGTCACCTTCTCGAATTTTTAGTCGTTGATCGCTTGCTCTCCAATCTTCGTGATTCTTTGATATGCGATCAAGAATATTTTTAGCCTCATCATAAGTTTTGTCAGGCAGACCACTAGCTGCTGCCGCATTGGCATCTGTCTGCGATGCAGGGTTCAAATCGTGATAAAATATCTCCATCTGGAGACAGTCAGGTAATCCATTGTGCGGAAAATCTCGCACCAATGTCTTAAACCTCGCCCAGGCGTCGCTGAGCGATTCGTCAATTTCCTGTTCAAAATTTGTAATCAACCTTCTCCTTCTTGCGTTCTTGGTAGGAGGGAAATATTTCATCATGAACTTTTTTACAACTTGTTCCCACGAGGTTATCTCCCCTGGTTCGAGAGAATAGGCCTATTTCCTTGCCTGATTGCATAACGAAAATGGGAACAACGTTAGTCGAACTTCTTCAGCTAAGATATTTGGGAACATCAAAGTGTTGCATACTTCAATGAAACTCCAGAGATGGGCGTGGGGTCCTCGCCACGCCTTTCACGAAACTGTTCGGCTGTCTGAATCATCTGCAACATAACCGGCTTCTTCTTAAACCTCGATCCGTTCAAGGTGGCTCATGATTCCTGGGGAGAAATCATAGAGTTAGGCGACGCATAGTCCCAGATGGGTCTGTTGCGGTCGTTCGCCAGGAGAATGGGGTTTGCCATGATGTTGTTTGCATTTGCTGCTCTTTTTTCCAGTTGTTCCATCATATTGGGATTTCTCTCTTGTTGTTGTCGACGGTTGTTTCTTCATCTTCTTTGGAACGTTCTTTCGATCTCTGGATCGTAGTTGGGCTCAGGAATGTGTCCTTCGCTCATATGATACCCGTTCTTCCTTTGCCAAAGGAACGACAATGCACAGAGGTCGAAAGCTGCAAAGAAAATCAAAAAATTATCGTTAGTGCAATATATACTGCCGTAGTCCCTGACAAGACGCCAAAAACTTGATGCGTTGTAAATATGATGCGATTATGGTATGAGTTGCGGTGATATGTTATGCGTTGCACATGCAAGTTTTCCTAAGATCCAAGTATAAATCTCACTAGGTTTCTTGGTAAGTCCAGAGTCGAACACAGGGACTACTGAGTTACTATGCGATAGTAAATTTGATTCCTTTGCAGTGGCAAAAACAAATAAGTTGGATGGTGTTTTTTTTAAGTATATTTCCTATGCGAAGGATTCGAGTAAAGAGTTAATGAAATCGAGAATTACAATGAGTATGCGATGAATGGGTTGAGAAGGGATTTAGCTAACACTTCTTAAGATTGCGTTCAAGTTATGCGATCATGCTACACACACAGAAAAACATGTCATCTCTCAATGCAAATGCCATAGTTCCTATTTCTAGAACGAATGCGATGTATACGATAATGTCAATAAGACTTATGTCTAAGCCTCTATTCTTGTCTATGCGATGATGAATGATGCACACATACACAAGGTGACCGCATACTATCATATCCTATTTCTAGGGTGCATGCGATGCATAATAACAAACAGAACTTATGTCTAAGTTTCTATCTCTTGCTTATGCGGTTCTAATCTGAATCTCTCAAGCCTAGATTCTAATCTGACTCTCTCAAGACTAGATTCATTCTTTAGACTATTCTCTCAAGTATCTTTAATGGGTGAATGACGCATACTTAAGACAAGATAAAATGTAAATCTTAGGTCATGCTAGCTAAGTACTTCTCAACCCATTCAGAGATTTAGCTACTCATGCAAAGTAAGGAAAGATTGAACATAAGTTGAAATGAGATTTTTATTGTCTATAAATTAAGTGCAGAATACACAATAACAATAGAATGTAGAGATAAGAAGCCTGGTAGCAATGTCTTGCTTTTCGTGGCCTTTTACACTGTCTTTTTACTCCAACTCTACCTAGAAGAATATCCTTGCTTTCGCAAGTGTTGACCCTCTCTCCTTTTGTAGCGCTTCCCGACAGTCTTTCGAGCTGCCCAGGAATGATCTCTTGGTGTCTTCTTCTCTTTGCTCACCTCCGTCTTCTAAGTATAAGTATGACTATGAACAGACTAACGGCTCTCTATCGTATATATGATCTAACTTGTTTACCCCTTTACAATGGTGCCTTCCGGTATTTATAGAGCTCAGGGTGAAAAAGTTTTTCTTTCTAATGATTGCAATGATGGGTGGTCATTAAATCTCTTGCTCTGATGCACCGATTAATGGTCACTGAAAGTTGTGTGTACTTGCTGCAGTGTGTCATTAACGGCTTGTCAACTAAATTTGGATTCGACCGTCATCAGCTTTTCATCCCATCATGATTTATTATGCTATCACCTTGATGGGCAGTCTTTATGCGACCACCTTCTTGAGCAACTTTACGTGAACGCATACGATCGCATGACTTTGCGATCGCAATCTTTCAATGCGCGCAGACGCCCAATTCCTTAGATCGCAATTTTACTTGTGTCAACGCATTTTTCCTGCACAAAATAAGTAAGTTAGCTGCTTTTATACGATGGGCACATGCGATCACAATATTTTCAGTTTAACGCTTGTGGACATGATTTTGTATATTTTTACCGTCGCATTCCCTCATTGTTTTACTTATTTGCGCTGTAATAACGTGCATTTCTACCCGTTATCACTTGACTAACATTAAAATACGAAGCAACAACACACTAATTTTTTTTTTAATTTAATTTAATTTCTTAATATTAGAATCACGGTAAAATTTTATCTACTATCAAATTGTTATTTATTGATGATTTTAAAACTACCTATAAATTATGTTTTGATTCACCAAACACAACATGAACTGACAAGATAAATAGCAAATTTTAAGGTTTTGTTTGAAAAATAGCAAAAAGTTTTTAAAATCGTAAAAATAGTAAAAGGATTTTTAAAAATAAGAAAATACTAATTAGAAAATATCCAAACTACTCTTACACACTAAAATTGATAAAACCAAACATTACAAATTAAAACAAATCCAAAAAAGCGCAGATACATTGTATTATTATGTTAATACATTATACTGTTGCATTACATTAAATTGAATATCGTCAAATACCCCTTTCTCGATTGGGGCTAAAACTTCCATCAAACTCCAAAACAATCCTTAATTTAATTAAAGCCAACCATATCACAGAAAACTACAACTTCAACAAAAACTCAAAAAACAACCTTGATACTCACGTTTTGGAGTTTGATGGAAGTTTTAGCCCCTATCGAGAAATGGGTGTTTGACGATAGTAGCAATAGTATATGGTAAATAATAGCAAAAAATATATATTAAAAAAAAAAAGAGAGAGTGAATGAGAGAGGAAGATCCATGGCACTTACTACCCTCTACCATGGAGGCAGTCTTGACACAAATGGAAGCATGAGGCAATTGATGGGTGTGGTAGAATGGCTCATTGTAGATTACAGTTGCGCGGAATGGCACAGATGACAGTGTTGCTCTTCACGCGAATGAGGAAGCTCGCGAAGGAAGAGAAGGGGAGCAGCTTTGTACGACACTGGAGAAACTTAGGTTTTTCTAAGTTTGGCTCTAAAAATTCAAAAGCAAAAGAAATACATTAAACTTCTAAATATTTTTTATATCTCTTATAAAATAATTGTTAACAAACTCCACGTGGGGAAAGAATGATATTGTCATTAATGTGTTGAATGAGTAAAGTACATTGAGTATTTATATAAAGGTGGATCAATCAAATAATAACATAATAACAAAAAAAACCAACTATTCAACCACTTCAACGAAACTAATACTCCCCCTCAAGATGGAGTAAATATCTAATACTCCCATCTTGCTCACTAGAGGAAACAAACGACTAGCAAGTAAAACCTTGGTGAAAACATCAACGGGTTGCAAATTACTTCTTACAAGAAGAAGCTTTATAAACACCATTAACGATTTTATTTCGAATAAAATGACAATCCAACTCTATGTGTTTAGTGCATTCATGAAAGATTGAATTAGATGCAATGTGAACAACTGCTTGATCACAAAATAAAAGAGCTAGTCGTTAAATAGGAATCTGAAGATCATCAAGTAATTCACAAGTGACTAATCCTAATGCTCAATATTTTGCTTCCACTGATGATCTTGATACCATCGTCTGTTTCTTTGATTTCTATGAGACTAAAGAATCACCAAGAAGTACACAAAAACCAGTGGGTGAACATCTTGTATCAAGACAAGCTCCCTAATCTAAATCTGTAAAAGCTCTCAACTGAAAAGTAGTTGTAACAGGAAGGAAGAAACCTTGTCCTTGTTTACCCTTGATATATATCAAACGATGAAAAACTATTGCTAAATGACTCTTATTAGGCTAGGAAACAAATTGACTCAATTTGTTTACCACAAATGTAATATCAGGTCTAGATATTGTTAGATATAAGAGTCTTCCAATGAGTCTTCTATAAATGGATGGATCTAGCAACAAATCAAAATTAAAGTGATTTAATTTCACTAATGGATCCAAAGGAACACTTCAGGTCGTGTAGCTAAAAAACCTGACTTCTCAATGAGCTGAAGAGTGTAATTGCACTGAGATATGGTTAAACCTTTGGTTGTTCGAACAAGTTCAAGTCCCATAAAATATAGCAAAGAACCAAGGTTCTTTAGCTGAAACCACTTGTTAAGTAATGATTTTTATTGCTCAATAACTAAGGGATCACTACCAGTTATTATGATATCATCCACATAAACCAAGAGAGCCATAAATCTTTCACCAATACCTTTGATGAAGAGTGAATAATCTACTTTGAATTGTATAAATCCAAGTGAAAGAATGGATCTGAAAACTTTATAAACCACTATCTCGAGGCTTGTTTTAATCCATAAATAGATTTATTTAATCGAAAAACAAGTTGTTGCTCCCCCTGACTCGAGACTTTCAAAGACAGTTTATAACCAAGCGGAAGATCTATGTACACTTCTTCAACTAAATCACTATGTAAAAAAGTGGTATTTACATCTAATTGGACCAGAGGCCAATTAGAAGACATAACAAAAGTCAACAGAACTCTCACTAACATCCCGATTTTTTTAGGAAAATTTAAGTTAATTATCTCAAATTGCTGAGTTTTAGTTTCTAAATCTTTGGAATTTGGAAACAAGTTGTTACAGTTGAAGAAGTTTTATTGGTTAATGTGGATTCTTTGAGTATGAGTTTTAAATTAATTGGAAGAGATAATTGAATTATTTGTATAAGAAATTTTGAGTTTTTGTGAAATTTGAAAGGGAAAAGAGAAAATTGTAGTTTTAAGATTTTACCCTCTTTAATTTTGGAACTTGGATCCAAAATTTAAGTAAAGAATTAGGAAAAGATAATTGGTTTATTTGGAAGTAATTAAATCAAGTACTTTAAAAGATTTGTAAATTTGGATTCAAGTTAATTTGGAAAATTAGAATTTAAGTTTGGGATTTAGGATTTTTGGAAAGTAGTGATTTAAAATTGGAGAATTTATTTTGAGGTTTATTTAATTAATTGGAGAAGGGGTGAAAGATTTGAGTTTGATGTGATATATTTATTAAGGAAAGAGAATATATATATATATATTATTTATGTATTTGTGTGGTGGAGAATTAAAAATAAAAGAAATATAGAATTTTCAAACCCCCACTTTCTCACTTTCTCTCTGGTTTAGACGAACTTCGGCTGCTGCACCGCCGACGTCCACATCCTTTCCTCTTTCAAGTTGCAACCGTGCCGCTCCGACCTTCACGTCATTGGATCTGCTCGCCATTGGTCCTCCTCTCTTCCAGTCGTTGTCCTCTGTCGAACGCCGTCGTGAGGTTCGTAGTTTTGGGATAAGATCTAAATGATGTTCATGGTTTTGTCGAGGATCTTGAATACCCAATAAATAACATGTTTAATTATCATTGCAATCGTGATTTTGGAGGTTGAATTTGAAAGTTTGAAGGAGTTTAAAAGGTCGTTACCATGCTGTCAAGCAGAATTAAGGTGATTTCGACAAGAATTTTGGTAAGATTTGGGGATTTATGACTTGTTCAGTTTGAATTAATTTATACGAATTAAGTTATTAAGTTTTGTTGCTGATTTTGGCGTGATTAGACGCTTAGGTGTGAATCTAAAGGTTAAATTTTATTTTGGTTTATATACTAGAGTTTAATGCAAAGATTGTGGAGATTAGAAGGGGTTAGGATTCAAGAATTTCACAAAGATTCAATTGTTTTTTGGTTCAACCTAATATCAAAGTAAGTAATCTTACTACTGGAACTGCCCACGGGCCAGACACTAGATATATACCAGCATGATAGATGAATATTATGATAGAACGATAATATGATAGATGGATAATATAGTATGACCGATATATGTTCTTGTATGAGAATCTGAAAGATTTATTTGTGCACATAGAGACTTGAATGCTAGTAAGAGGTGATACTTGATTCACTGAGGGTGTATTTGATATGAGGATATAGAGGCATATATGTATGTTGTATAGTCATGATGTTGAGGTGTATATGTATGTTATGAAACCATATTGTAATAATTGTGATGTTGAGATTGTGATAGTGTCTTTACTGATTAGTTAGATGGCCACTAGGTATTGTGTTTCCTTTGGGATTCACTAGATATTGTGTTTCCTTCGAGATTCATCAGATATTGTGTTTCCTTCGGGATTCATTAGATATTGTGTTTCCTTTGGGATTCACCAGATATTGTGTTTCCTTCGGGATTCACCAGATTGTGTTTCCTTCGAGATTCTCCATATTTTGTTTCCTTCGAGATTCACCAGATATTGTGTTTCCTTCGGGATTCACCAAATTGTGTTTCCTTCGAAATTCACCAGATTGTGTTTCCTTCGGGATTTACTCGATATTATGTTTCCTTCGGGATTCACCATAGGTAGTGGACATACTTAACTATAGTAGGATAGAAACTAGTTTTGCATGTATGTATGTGTCCCATGAGGACTAGAGCAATTTTTATGTTCCACCAGGGGTAGGCATCTTGAGGACATAGATGTCTAGCCCGACCCCAGTAGTGGGGTTACTTATTGAGTATTTTATACTCACCCTTTCTCATGTTTATGTTTCAGGTAAAGGCAAGAACGCACAGGCGAATGACAAGAGGAATCCTTGAACGAGCCACTGGGACCAATTTTATGCTTTCGTTCATGATATTTAGATTTCTTTCCATGTTTTTCAACTTTCAATTTGATGTTTGAAACTTACTATTAAGATTTGTTTTCAGACCTATTTATTATCATTTATGATTTATAGGTTCTCTGTCGTCTGTTTTTAATATCTAAATTTAATGAAGGTCTTTTGAGTTCAACTTATTTATTTAGCATTTATTTCACTATAAAAGGATGTTGTTTTAAGTTCCATGTATGCATGTGTTTAGTATCAGCCTAACTTGAGTTCTAGGGGGTCAGGTCGTTATAGTTACCATCTTTGCAACAGGAGAAAATGTCTCAATAAAATCTAAACCTTATTGTCGTGTATTGCTTTTTGCCACCAAATGAGCTTTGTAATTATCAATGGAACCATCAACTCCTTGTTTGATTTTGTATACCCATTTTAACAAGTGGTATGTTTATTTGAAGGTAAAGGAACCACGGTTCACATGTTGTTGCGTTCTATGGCATCAAGTTCAACTTGCATAGCATCTTTCCAATAATCATATTGAATGACTTGATGGTAAAACAAAGGTTAAAATTGAGAAGAAACTTGAAGGGAAAAAGATCGAAAGGAAGGAGAAATCTTGGAATAAGAAAGATAATTTTGAATAAGGTAACGAGTGATATGTGTAGGCATGGGTTGATTGATGATCAGATTACAATGATACTGTTGAAGATAAGATGGTAATTTGGGAACATAGAAGAACGTCTGGGAATACAGACATCGACTTCATTATTGGTGGAAATAGTAGGTTTAATATTTTGAATAGTGGGATTGGTTCATCTTTAGTTTTAGTAGGATGTGATGGACCAATATGAAAAGATTCTGAGGTATGGTCATCAACAGTGGAGCTAGTCTTCAATGGCGAAGGTCTGTTGGGTAAAGAAGAAGGACTAATGGTTGAACCATTGGGCAAAAAAGTGGGATAAGGAATATTAGTATTGAAGGATTTTGGGATAACCGTGTTAGTTATGAAGGACAATTGGTCAGTGGATAATGTGACTTTATGAAAAGGAAAGATGTCCTTATGGAACACAACATCTCATGAATTAAAAAACCATTGTTCATTTACATCAAATAACTTGTATGGCTTCGTACCTGGAGGATGTCCAACAAACACTATAGGAGTAGCTCGTGGGAAAAATTTGTTCCTCTGTGATAGAAGAGTTGAAACAAAAACCAAACATCCAAACACTCTCATGGAAGAATAATCCCACGGTTCTATTAAAAAATTCAAATGGAGTCTTCCATTCCAACAATGGAAATGGCGTGCGAATGATTAAGAAAACTACTGTTAAAATACACATACTCCAAAAACTCAAAGGAACTCTTGATTGGAAAAGTAATGCCCTTGCTACATTCAATATATGTTGGTGTTTCCACTCAACAACAGAATTCTGCTTAGGTCTCCCTACACAAGAGAACTAATATATAACACCCTTTTCACAAAAAAAATCTTCGGAAAGCAACTCAGGAACATTATCAGAACAAAAAATCTTAATATATTTGTCATGCTGAGTTTCAATCGTCTTCAAAAATTGTGGAACAATTTTCAGAACATCAGACTTGCGCTTCAAAAGATATATCCAAGTATTTCTAGTAAAATCATCCACAATAGTGAGAAAATATGAATAACAGTAACAGTAATAGATGTAATATTTAAAAATCCCTAAACATCACATCAGCATAAAAAAGATCAAAAGCATGATTTGAATAATTATTATAAGAATCAAAAGACAAACGCTTCTGTTTAGCTAAAGGACAAATACCATAAGGTGTAGAAATATTTTTACTACTATCAATATGTAAAATATTTTGTAAAGCTATCTAGAGAATGATGACCAAGCCTTGAATGCCATGGACTTGTAGATGCCTTCTGTACTGTGACTGAAAAAACAAATCCAATGGATGGTGAAACAATAACAACTTCAGCATTCCCTTCCAGGATATAAACACCTCATTGTAATCTATCCTTGTCAATCATCTTTATAGAGTACTTTTCATGTATTTCACAAGAATTAGCATGGAAATATATATAGATGATGAAGTACCACAAGCAAGAGCACACACTGAATAATTCAAATTATTCTCGGATTTCCATGTACTTTGTAGAGTTTGTCCAAAATCCACAATGTGAACAGATTGGGTGATCCTTCCTTTGTCGAGAATTGTTTTGATTTTGTGAATAATTATTCGAAGGATTGCTACGAGTCTGTCTGAAGGAATTTCCTTGATTGACGGAAAGTCCCATAGCAGGGGAATTAAGATTTGGAATGTGATGTTGTTGTTCTTCTTCAACTATGAGAGAAAATGCCTTGTTAATTTGAGAAAGAGGATCCATAAGCAATATTTGAGACCTAGAATGGCCATAAGTTTCATTCAATCCCATAAAAAGAAAAACTCATCAGATATTTGAATTGAAAGAACTTTTCAATTTGATGAACGCCTCCACAATTACAGCATCCACAAGTATAGGCAGGTCGATACGTCGTATATTCATCCCAAAAACTTTTCAATTGAGAAAAATACATTGTTACAGATTGTTGTTCTTGCTTTAGAGTAGTTAATTCTTGTTTTATTTGAAAAATTCTTGGTCCATTCCTCCTCTGAAATCGATCTTTAAGATGTAACAAAATCGATTTAGTAGATTCAAAGAATAAAATACTTGATGAAATACCTTTTGAAACAAAATTGAGGATCCACACTATGATAATATGATTGTTTCTTGTCCTAATTCTGGAATAGGAGGCTTCGGAATGCTTCCACCGGCGAAACCTAATTTGTCATTATTTATAATTCTATATTTACCATGTAGTTTTATCAATAGCAAAAGCTACAAACTAAACAAGGAAAAAACAAGGATTTAAATATTCACGGCTATGTACAAATCATGTGAGTTGCCATAAATTTTATTATTTAAGAATTTTACCGTTTTTCAAACCAAACCTTAAAATCTACCCTAAGCTCCATTCTACCAACAAGCACCTAAAATGTGTTTTGATTATTTCTTAGGACCAATAAACGGAAAAGAACTATAAATTGACCAATTTCGGGTCCTAGCCCAATGGGCTTTAATTGGTATCGCAGCCTTTCAGCTGTTGGAACAACGGTGCGTCATTTTTAGATGGTAATCTGGTAATATAGATTTTAGGTGTTTTAAAGAAACTAAATTAAATCAAATCTTACAGCCATTTTTTTGTCTACGTGCGGACAATAAACGTATTTTCCTGCGTAACAAAGATTAAATTTAATAGATAAGATACGGAAATTAAAACTGAATATACTAAAGTTGAAATAAAGATAAAAAATAGTATTTTAACCCATTTATTTTATTATTATTAATTATTACTTTTTTTGGATTGATGCATTATCCATATATTTCCGTAAAATTGAGATTGGAAAACCGGTTTTCGAAAAACTTAATTCATGTAATTTGATCTTTTGAATTTGTATTAATTTTAGTGTAGTAAATACAATATCTAATATAATAATTCTTGATCTTTTTGGATGATCGAGGAATAGTGTTCGTACGAGGCTTTCAGAGAAACTTGTTTCGTGAAATTGAACTTGAGTTGGTGTTGATGTTGATTTGATGCGATGTGATTCGATCTTTAGTTGTTGATCCTCAGATTCTCTCTCACTCGAATGCGTATGCTTGATTTGAGGAAACAAAACGTGTGATGTTCTTGGGGTTGAAGTCTTAGAAGAATGCTTGTATATCTCAAGGGAGTATTCTGGTTGTTTAAAGAATTCTCTCTAGACCATTTGAAATGTAGAATTTCTGACCCCTCTAAATGAGAAGAACTTCTCTATTTATAGAGTTCACAGGTGGACTTGAACTTGACCCTTGGACTTGAGGAGATTGAATCTTCAGTCTTCGAGACTTGAAAAACTTCAGTCTTCAACACTTGAGAGCGTTGATCTTCGAGGATCATGAACTTCAGTATTTGAATCTTGAGAGCTTAAATCTTGGATCTTGGGAGCTTTAATATATCTTATGATCTTCAAAACTTTAACATGTTTTATGATCTTCAGAGCTTTAGAATTTTTTATATTCAGAACTTTAGAAGAGTTACGTTGTTCAGATCCTCGAAGCTTTAGAACTTCAAATCTTTAGAGAGATTTAACCTTCCATTCTCCCAACCTTTTACCTCTCAACCTCCCCTTCAAATAAAGAGGAAACAACTCTATATAGAGGTTTCTCATGAACTTTACATGGACTTTGATGCAATTACTTTATTGGATCCAAATTGGATTTAGATTTAACCTTTAGTTTGACCCAAAATTTCACTACGGACTTGAATTGGATTAGGCTCGAAGACTTTAATTACTCGATCCGATTCAACTTATAATTTTTCCAATAAGCTTGAACTTTCGCTGATGATGTGATGACTTGCGAAATTTCAATTTAACAAACATAATAAAAAAAACTACCATATTAATGACCTATCAAAAATAGACACAAAATTTGTTCACCAATAATTACTCGACATAAAAATTGCCAACTAACAAACAAAAAATTAATCTTGGATAGACATGAAAGTTTTTTTTTGACACTTTTGTTAAAGTAACAATCAAATTTGGTCGCCCACAACAATTAAGTGACCAAAACAATTCGAAATTGATCAAAATAACAGTGGCTCCATTATTTAACATAATATATACAATATATATGACGGCACAACAGAGCAGTGGAAAAACGAAGATCACAATCAATATCCCAAACTCCAAGTTCTATATAATATAAATTTATACACCTTCTAATTTCACTCAGCCGTGGTTGCTGTCTTTCCCCTTCCCAAAAACAGCATCTTTAGCAGAATGAAGGGCGTTACCCACAGCAGCGGCCGCGCTCCCCAAAACTCCACGGCCGCCTTGGCCGCCATGGGGTTGTTTACGAGTTAGATGAACCACCGTGGTGCCTTCGTTTGTGGGCTTCAGCTGGTTCTGCCCAGGTGGTGAACGCTGATCCACCGTGTCAACCTTTGTTTCAATGGCTCCTTCATTTATCTTCTCAGACCCCTTCAAAGACAGAGAGTCTCATATTATAAAGCAAAAGGAAAACAGGACAATCAAGAATAATGTTATATTACCTGGGATTGGTGCATGGCTGTAGATTCAAACGGCGGTTTACCAAATTCCCGATTGGAATAGTCCTGCAGAAACTTGGTTATGTGAGTTTAGTTTGTGTTCTGTACTGAAATTGTTTTATTATATAATTTGGTATGGTAGACACGTTCTGCATCTGGTGGCAGCAGCAAAGTTATTCATTCCACACACGTGGCATCATATTTATGACGAAAAAAACTCGGTTGTATGGTGCAGTTTTTATTATCTAAATTAAAAATGGTCACGTAATAATTATAATTATTTTTTAACGGTTAGCTACAGAAGCTAATATGAGTATTTATTTTGCAATTTTACTCCTCAGCCTATTCGCATGCTTGATTTTGTTGAGATTTTAGTTTCTATAGGTGAAGATTTTTTATTTATTTTTTTAATCAGTATGAGATCTAGAGATTTTATTCTATTTTAATTAATTATGAGAGTTGCATTTTACCCCTTCGTATTTTCTTCTCCTGCAATTGGCAATTGTAATCTTCTTCTCTTTGCATTTTCTACGATATATTCACCAACACACCTACACAAGAATCTTTTGCTCTATAGTTTGTTCCTTTATTTTTTAAGATCTCTGTTTTTCCTTTTTGCTACTTATTGTTCCTTAAGGCTTGAATTTACTAACCCAGATCCATGCAAGAGGTAATTCATTTGGGTTTTGATATTAGATGATGTAATTAAATTTATCTTTACTCACTATTTTAAACTTTTAAATGATTTAAGATGGTATTAGAGTAAGTTAGTTCTGGATGTCCAATAATTAAATTTGTTTTTATCCCCTAGTTAAGTTTTTTTTGATCAATAAGTGATTTAAGATTGATGGATGACAATGAGTTTTATCTTTTTAATTACTTTCTCTCTCTTATTATTATTATTTTTTAATTTCTAAGTTTCTATGTGTTCTAGTAAACTGGTGAGATTAGGGGTGGAAACGGTTCGGTTTGATGGTCAAACCAAACCGAACCAAATTTTCTAATATATGAAATCGAATCGAACTAATTTATTGGTTCAAACCAAACCACATATATGCGGTTCAATTTGGTTTCAAATTTAGTTTTGGTATTTTTAAAAAATCTATGTTATATTTTTTTAATTAAAAATGGTTCGGTTCGGTTCGGTTTTAGATTTGATTTTATTCTTTAAATTAAAAATAGTTCGATTTTAAATTCGGTTTTACTCTCTTTTTTTTAAATATATAAATATATAAATAAATATATATAATTTTAGTTAAAAATGGTTCAATTTGATTTCAAATTCGGTTTTTGAAATTAAAACCAAACCAAACCAGATTAATTTGATTTCAAAATTTCTTCAAACCGGATTGAACCACATTTTTCCATTTCATTGAGTTTTTGATTCGGTTTTTAGAAATGGTTTGGTTTTTGCGATTTGAATGACCACCCCTAAGTGAGATGAAGAAGATTTTTGAGTATATGTGTGGTGCAAACAAAGGTAGACAGACACAAAGAAGACTCACCTCAAATATTTTAGTTATTTTTTATTACAAAGTATTTGCATATTATGACGCATTTACCTAAGCAATGCTTAAATCTTTAACTTTGAGATTAAATTTTCTTAATTTTAAACTTTAATTGGTAAAAAATCAAGCTTTCTTAAATTCTTCCATTAAGATCTTGATTAAAGAAAAAGGAAATTTGAAGTTAGTATGATGTCTACTCCATTTTAAAATATGGTCATTTTTTAATTAATGCTTTAGTGTTTTTTTTTTCCATGTGGAATTATATTGTAGACTAGATATTATGGGGTTATATAGTATTTGTATAGTTGCCACTTTGACAACCACTCAAATACTCTATTTTGCATCTGATTTATATTTTTGTCGAGTTGATTTATGTGCCATGATGATTTAGAACAGACTTTTAAATGTGGATGAATACATACTTAGCCTACTTAGTAAATATTTGCTTCCTTGAATATAGGGTATTTGTGCTATAGTTTTTGGTGAAGTTTATATTGTTTAGGAAGAGTAATAAAAAAAATTTCTCTCGATTATGTAGCTAAAAATTATTTAAAAAATCTTTTTATTCAATTTTGTATCAGGAAGATTTAGAATTATTGGATTTCGTCGTTTTTAATTTTCTATATTTGGGTGATTATATTTCATTTAAATACCCATAATGGTAAGAATTTTTTTGAGGGGTATATAGGTCAATAGGAAATTAGTAAATCTGATCATTTAGTCATTTTTACAAGAAAAAAAAATCATTTTAGCCATTTTTCAAAAAATATTTATTATTTTAGTCATTCGTCTAATCCCTTATTAAAATTAAACTATTCCACGAGTCTCGTTTGTATCATATTTGAATTGGTGCATTGAGTCAACCTAGAAAACATATATAGGTCTAACTCAAATATGTATGCGTATAGTTTCTCATATATTACATAATATATTAAAAGAAAGTAAAATTTCTAATATTATTTTTTAAAATATATTTAAATATATAATAGATTTTGGTGAACATAAGTAGTTTTTTAAAGTGTTAAATAATCATAATTTCTTAAAAGGAAATTAAATACTTAAATTTTTTTTTAGAAAAGAGAGATTATTTTACTTAATATCAATAATTGTATCAAGAAAAAGTAATAAAACATAAATGAAATTAAAAGAAATTTTAGCTTTATTATTTATTTTATTAAGAAATATGAAATATACATATATATTTGTTAATAGTTAAATAATAATTATTTAGTGGGCTGACCCAAGTTCAATCCATGCTTGGTTCAAAGAGCCAAGTCCAAGGATTGAGTAATAAATTTGGTTATTAAAGCATAAGAGTATCATAGGCCTTTGGGCTTAAACATGGGTTAGTTTGAGTCTTCACTTTTTAGAGTCTGCTCAATCCAATAATGAGGGTGAAACCCACATAAACAAAACGAAAGGAAAATGATATTTTAGTAGGAGAACTATAAACTTATGTGTTAGGAAAATATCACATATTTCAAATCGTTTATTTGTTTACTTTTAAAATGGAATGATAAAGCATTGATCGGTAATCATTTGATTTTAAAAAATTAAATGTTATAACATTACTTTTATCTATTCGTTTCTATGTTCTGTTGTCTAGATTTTAGGAGTATTTTTAAAATCAAAACCACATTTTAATTTTTTTTAAAAAGTATAGTTTTTATTTTTGAAAGTTGGCTAAGAATTCAAATTTTTATATAAGAAATAAAAGAACCTTGAGTAAAAAATTGTGAGAACACAAATACAATTTTTCAAAAATCAAAAATAAAAAAAATAAAATAGCTAACAGGAGGCCTAAAATTTTAGATTTTTGGAAATTGAAAAATGCAACATAAGACATAAGTTTAAATGTGAGAGGAAATCTAGCTAGAAGGTTTAAGTAGATATTTAGCCCTTTAGGTTTAATGGTACTTTAACATGATCAATACTTGTGGAGTTTAAGGTTAGAGGTGTGATTCTTCCGCTTCATGTATTTTTATAAAAACTTGTGATAGTTGACATTTTGTAGATAACAAAATAATAATAAGAATAATAATAATAATAATAAAAGTAATACAAATCAATATTAATAGAGAAGAAAATGAAATTTTAGAAGGTACCACCCCTCTAATATCATGTTAAGTCACCCTTTGCCAAAAAAGTTCTTTTTCTTTTTTCTTTTTTTAAAAAAAAAATTGTAAACAAGGTGAATATATATGTAACTTAATTTTGTATTAAAACTAAAGTACATCCTAAAATAAATAGATGAAAAAAATATATCAATTATATTAGAAATATATTTCCTAATGCCACTAAATCTAAAATTTAATACCATGTTCGGTAACTATTTTGTATTTTTGAAAATTAAACTTATTTTCTCCCTATTTCTTATCAGAATTTGTATCTTTCTTAATTTCATTGGTTGAATAAGTAGATAACAAATGAAAAAATTTAGAGGTAGAAATAGTATCTATAAACTTAATTTTCAAGAATGACAACTAAAAAATCAAATCGTTACCAAACCAGACCAAAGCTTTTCAATTCATGAATGGTTCAACTATTTATATTTAATTAGTTAAAAATATGTCTTCTTGACAAATAGCTACGAAAAAAAAAACCAAAAGCTTCACTAATCCATATTGTTGTGTACTCCCCCTTGTCAACCAATTTCCCTAGTCCATTTCCATTAAAAAATTTAGAATTTATATTCATTTGTGTTATATCATGGTCCTTTGAAAGTCTATAGTTTACAATTTAAATATGATGAATATAGATCTTAATGTATACATGCTAAAGTGAATATAAATGATACCGTGCTGGTAATATCAACTTCAAAATCAGAAATTCGATTCTCCTACCTCACATATTATAAAATGAAGAAATCCTTAACGTATACACCTTCTATAAAATCAAGAACATGCGTAGGAATATTAAAATGATTATATGTAACCCTTATTAGGTACACATATTAATAATATTATTGGAAAACAAAAAGGAAATTATACATTTGATATTATTTTATGTCAAGAAACGATATCTTTTATTTATTTGTTATTTAAAAAAATGCAAGAGCGGATTAAAACAATATAGGGAGATGAAAATTATATAGAATAAAAATGCATTTGTTGAAGTGTTTGATTTGGAAATCTATATATAGATACATTCAACAAATCAAGGTGTGGTCCAAAACGATTTGAAACCGACAAACGCTCACAAACCTCGAATATATTAAGCTAAATACAGTAAAAACAGAATCACAATTAGAGTATAAAAGGTGAGGATGACTAATGAAGAAAGGTAGAGGCAAGGATCAGCCAACCAAGGCAAGAGTGCTTGTGTTTGTGCAAATAAACACAGGGAAAAAGTTACCACTCCTTTTAGAAAAAAAAAAGTTACTTCTTCCTTTTTTTTAAGAAACTTTTTTCTGTGTTTATTTGCTCAAATATAAGAGGTTAAAATGGCTTTGTTGAAACTATCAATCATGTTATGTGCAATGTTATTTGGCCCTTCCATCTCAGGGGCGGTTTCTCCAAAGAACATATTCATTCTTGTCGGTCAGAGCAATATGGCTGGTCGAGGTGGAGTTGGGAAAAATCAAACAGGAAACCTCGTGTGGGATGGATTGATCCCATCAGATTGTCAATCCACCCCATCCATTCTACGACTCAACGCTGCATGCCAGTGGGAGGAAGCACGAGAGCCTCTCCATTGGGATATTGACATCAACAAGACAAATGGAATTGGTCCAGGAATGGGATTTGCTCACCAACTCCTAACAAAGGCAGGGCCAAATGTAGGCATTGTGGGTTTAGTTCCTTGTGCTATAGGTGGGTCTATGATCAAACAATGGATGAAAAACCCTAGCAATCCTAATGCAACATATTACCAAAATTTAATTAAACGGATTGAAGCATCAGATAAAGAAGGTGGAGTTGTGCGTGGTCTTTTATGGTTCCAAGGGGAAAGCGATGCAGCTATGAACGACACTGCTATGAGTTACAAAGACAACCTAAAGACTTTCATTACTGACCTTCGCAATGACATAAAACCTAGATTTTTACCCGTCTTTATTGTTAAAATAGCCCTCTATGACTTTTTTATGAAGCATGATACTCATAATTTGTCGGCTGTTAGGGCAGCACAAGATGCAATTAGCCAAGAGGTGCCAGATGTATTTGCCATTGATTCTTGGAAATTGCCGATAAACTTCACAACATATGAAGGCTTTAACTTGGACCATGGCCATTTTAACACCACGGTTGAGATTATTCTAGGTAAATGGTTGGCAGATACCTACCTCTCCCACTATAGCCAATTGCTCTGATCCTATCTTATTTATCCTTTGATTGATATTATTTACCAATCTATAATATTATCTTAATTGAATCGTATTTTTACAATATTCATTAAATATTATTTTTATTCAATCTTCACACGATTCATATTCTACCTCATTTCAATATTTTAGATGATCACGTACACTATTATTATCATAAATAAAAAAGGCAACATATAACCATGTTTAACCCCGACCATTTAGTACACTTCGTGCATGTTTGAGAATAATTCTTAAATAGTTCAAATCACTTTTGTCTTATTCAAAATTTCTCTAAAATAGTTGAATATAATTAAATTGAAATTACTTGGGACCCGAGATGTCACATAATCGCACAAAATCAATTTATTTTAATTTTTATATTATTAAAATTCATTTTAAATGACTAATAACATTTTTGGAGTGATTTCATGAGAAAAAATCTATTTAAGTTACCCACTGACTGAACCTAAGACAAAAGCACATATTAAAGCTTTTCAACAACTACTTTTTCCTGTACTAATTAATTATTACAGCGCAAAAATGTGAATATTGCCCGACAAAGACATGGTAAATGCAATTAATTGACATGTAGTTTCTCTTCTGAGTTTACAAGTTTGATCTCCAATTCTTGTATACTAGAGAAATATAATATACAATAATTAAGTGAAACTCAAGAACAACTTTCATAAAAAAAAATAATAAAAGCAAGCGAGATTTTATTTTATTTTTTTGTGTTTTGTGAGTCCAATTGGGACTAATTTTTAAGGGGAAAAAAGAGAAAAAAAGTCAGAAAATCGGAGAGAACTGATTTTCGTTCTTTTTGGTAGTGAACCTTTGGTTGATTTGGGTTGACTTTCTAAGTTTGCAGAAAAAATTTAAACATTCTTATATATAAACACTCATATTAAAGATTGTTGTTCAAGCAAAAAAAAATTTCTAGAAGAGTAATTTTTAAATTTAATATAAATACGATTTATATTAAATATCATAAAATAGAGAATGTATATGATACAATATTAAAATTATAGTTTATATATTATATTTGATATAATATATAGTTTAATATAAATATAATATGATAAGTTAGTTATCATATTTATTTATGTTATTGGACCAAGTTTTTCACGTATAATTTGTATGTACTCTTTATTTTTAGTCTTTCATAATTTTGTGGTTTATTGTTGTCGGTTGATCACTTGTGATTATTACAGTTTTCTGATTGATTGTGTTTAAGGAGATCCTAGTGGGTGTGAATTTAAATATGCATATTTGTGTTTAAGGAGATCCTAGTGGGTGTGAATTTAAATATGCATATTTCTTTGAGGTTATACTAATGCAACAGCCAAAACCCCATATTTTGTAGAGCAAATTTGGTGACTTAAGCACACCCCATGTTACCTCCAAAGGGCACACATCTCACTAAAAATCTATTTATGTGCAAAAGTTGATTCTAAAAACCTTTCTCTATTTAAGTACGCTATAGAAGTACATTCGTATGGTAGATTAAAAAATTACCCAATCAATACAATTAAAGATCCAGCGGTTTAAAAACTACTTTCAACATCAACCTCATAAGTCATAATTTCTCGAACAATTCTGAAAGCTTAATCTCTCTCAAACAACATTTCAAAACTTCAAACATTCTTCAATAAACATAAAGACAATTCTAAATTTCAAGTAATCATAAAATATGTTAAATAGTAGTTTTAGAATGATACAATTTTCTAAACACGTAAAAGTAGTACAACTATACAACAATTTCCAATAAAGTGATGCATGATTTTAAATTTCTTAAAATTTTATAAGACTAGCCACATAATGAAAACATTTTAATTAAATAGATTAGTGTCCCTACGGGTTTGCTGGCCGACCTTGTTCCTAGGAGGAGAAAAATGCAAAAATGCTCTGCACGCAAAGATAAAAGGCATGGGATTTTTTTTTTCTTATAGAGAAAGGTATTAATATCTCACAACAATCGTTCAAAGAACGAAATTTACTTTTTTTCGTGTTAATTTATGGAAAATGGCCTTTGTAGAAATTTCTTTTATGTGATTTTTAAATATCTCATATTTTATTGGTCACTATTAAAATGAATATTAACAAATAATTATAAGTGGCCAAAAAGTCATTAGAAAATTTTATTTGAATTTAGTTTGCCATTTTAAAATAAATTCATCACCTCAACAATTTTAGGGAATCAACCTCGAAATCTGAATTTTCGTCATAGGAAAGTTTTATATAAAATGTTTGTAGAAAACTTATGAAATCAATTTTATGTTTAAGTTATTTTATTTAAAGAAAAATCAATGGATTGGTTTGAGAGAAATTAAAAGTATATTTTCTTAAAAAAATATGCCTTTTATAAAAAGATTTTTTTAAATGCACATTTTTCAATAAAGGAATTTTTATTATTGAAAAAATAAGGAAAATTAGAGAAAATGGCAAAAAATTTTAGGATCCTTTGGATTTACGTAAGAAATCGAAAATAATAAGAATTTTGGCAAAATGTGACATCCACTTTTATCATATCCAATTTGTCCCTACTATGGTCAGCTCACAACATTATTGAATATAGTGTAATTGCTATAGAATGTATCAATTTTTGAATAGAAATACAGTGTAAATAGAAAGTGTCAATTATGAGATTCCAACCCAATGGATTCAAGAGAAACGAGTGACACATTTTTTGGTCAATTTGAATTTCGAATTGGCAGTTTAATATTATATTTGATTTGATATAACCATTTTTCAAATTTATTCAAAATAAATCTATATCTAATTTGTATAACTCCATTTTTATTTTAACTTATATTAGATTTTCAAATTTTATGTTATCTTATTAATTTTTTTTTTAATTATTTTCAATTCGTATTAGTATATTTGATTATGGCTAAAATTTTATTCATTATTTTATATGTATGATCATCAAACAAACAGTATATTTCATTCATATTTTCTCTTTTTTCATTTTTTATCACGTTTTACCACTTATCATCATACTATATTATATATTATTTTAAAATTTTTGATATACAATTCGTTTTATGAGTATCTAAAAAAGTCGATCTTTTTTACAAACAAGTAGGTAGACACTATTTCAATCTTTCTGTTTTTAGTAAAAATTCTTTTTTATGGTAGATGGGATGAAATGTCACACTATCATGATTATTGTGTTGTTGAGTCTTATATTCTATCAAACTCGTTATTCCAACAATTTGTTGATTATATTCAAGGTAATCTCTTTCTGTCTACCAATCTTTCTGTATCTCATTTGGCATTGTACTTGGATGGTTCCAATAATTTGATTCTTATTCGGATTTTGAAGATAAGGATGTTTTGTGACTAATGTCATTTTCTTGAACTTCCTCCAAAATGTATGTGTAATTGTTGAAATCGTATCGTCGGATACTTCTAAAAATACAGTGTATTTGAATAATGAGTTACCTTGTCCTCACTATTGATAATTATTGGTCTTTGTTTGCTTTTTTTTTTTTTTTTCCATCAATTATTCTACCAGCCCTCAATCTTTCACTGGCTTTTGTTCTACCTTTAGTTTTTTGTTTATTTTATTTTATTTTTATAAATTTAATCCTTCTTCGAATGCATTTAGAGGGTCGATTATTTTTAAAATTATTAGATAAAAAACACAAACAACTAATGTTTCATGTCGGTTTGGGAATCCTAAAAAGTAGGGAATGTATTTGTATATCAAAGATTTATTCGGTTTGTTGGGAGATTTGAAATAAAATATTATTTTAAAACAATTTGTTAAATCTTTAATTCTTTATAAATTAAAAAAAAAAACATATCTATATATTATATGTAAAGATTTATGTTCAACACTTATTTCTTACTTTTAATGGTGAAAATGATGTACAGAACATATTAAAGTACATCCACGAAAAAAAAGATTGTAGGAAGGTTTTGGTTTTCCTACCTATGAAAAACCCTATGGTACTATAATGAAAAACCTTGTGGTACTATCGATTTTATTCTCCCATGATAGAGATTGGTTGGGCTCATCCTTCCACTTGCAAAAGGACAAGTTTTGGAGTCTCTTTTAATAGGATTAGTTTTGATGTCCCTTAAAATAGATAAACGAGGGCTAGAAAAGAGTACAAGAGAAGGTGAAAGTTTCGTCCATGATTTACAGTCACTTACCTTGTGACAATGGAAGGGATTCTTCAATCTTTTCATTAATATTGTTACAATAGAAGGGATTCTTCTCACAGTGAGTAGAGAGACTTTGTCGTTGGTCGACCGAACAAAGAGTGATTTTTTTCTTCCGGTGTGTTTTGATTTCGGCTGAGAAAAATCATTTTTTTGTGGTATTAGAGTTATTTGTGTTTTTGTTTTTGTTTTATTTTTATTATTATTTTTTTTTGAATTTTGAATGCATGCCTTGGTTTGTACTGCAATCATATCAGGCAGGTGTAGATTTGAGGTTTGGCAAGCTGTATTAGTTGTTTTTTGAACGGCTTAGAAACTCTCCAACTTTAATATGTGAATGTTGGATCTTTTATTTTAAGTGAGGGTAGTTTTGACAATTTTACATTATTATTTTTTATTATTTAATTTTATTTTGCCATTTTCATGATTTTAAAAATATTTTGCTATGTTTCCAAATGAAACCTTAAATTTTGTCATTTATCTGGTCAACCCAAGAAATAAACGAATAAAGAACTTTTATTTAAAAAATATTATTTACAAGAAAATATATTGAAATCAAACTTTGGCCTCCTAAGAAGTTGGATTTATACGTCACAAACGGCCTTTCAAAAGTTTGAATTCCAATATCGGAGAAAATCAAGTATTTTCTAAACTCAAAAGGAAATGCATTTACAATTATCAATGAAGAAAGAAAAAAAAAAAAAAAAGAATTCATAAAAACAACATTTAAAAACTTATTCAATGAATTTCATACCACAAATGTTTCAAATATTTATAATGATTATAGATACAACTATCATAAAATAAACATGTCCTTACAAAATTGATTTTTTTTTTTTTTTTTTTTTTTTTTTTTTTTTTTTTTTGTAACGTCATGAGTGAATGCAAAAGAGTAAATCCCTATACACCTAAAAATATATTTAATGAAACCAAAGGAGACTTATCACGTAGAGATAACGCCATGGTTTTTCCTCTTTTTCAAACTCAACCTTTTTTTTTCTTAAGTTGCTATGAAGCTTGAATAGTATGAAAAGAAAAAAAACCATGAATTTAAAGAGGGAAATGAAAATGGATGGTAAAATAGTGATAAACTTTAGAGAATATAGATTTTTTTCCTTATAAAAATAAGGAAAAAAAGTAAGGAGATTGTAGAAGTAAAAGAGAGAAAGAGAAGAGAAAATGAGAGACCAAAGATGGAGAGAAAAAACTTAAGATTTTTAGTATGATGTTGTGTGTTTAAATGTCTTATAATCACCTACTTTCTAGAAAATTCAAGCAATCCACTTTGAAGGAATTAGTTATATGTGATATAATTAATTTAATTTAATTATATTTGATATAATTACTATAATGTATTTGATACATTATTTGAGAGGAAATAAATATTTGAATATAGTTCAAATATTAATTATGTGAATTGGATTCATATAATTAAGTTTAATATAAATGAGATTTATATTAAATGTCATGGATTGATGAGAGAATTAAAAACTATAGATTATATTGCATTTGATATAATATGAATTATAGGTTATATGTTATATTGGATATAATATATAGTAAATATATATTATATGTTAAGTTAGTTAATGTATAATTATATTTTTAAAACAAAATGAAGTTAGTTTTAGTTAATCTAATTTAATTTTTATTTTAAATTTTTTAAATTTAAAATGGGGGGAGTTATTTCTAACTCCTTCCCTCTAATATCTTTTATCTCTCTACGTGTTGGTGGTTTTCTTTTAGGTGAGATCTATTTTTGGTCATTTTAGTTGTTCTTCACAGTGAGGCAGAGCTTCTTCTCTGTAATCTCTCTGTTCCTTTTCTCCGTGTGACTCTGAAAAAATTTCCAAAAAAAACTCTCCTTCTCAAACTTTCCTTCTCTCCTAAAATTACATGCATACTCATTTTCATGAATGACATTTTTAGTTGGGTGGTACTTGTTTATCTCTAGCCCCTAGCATTTTTGTTGTGATGACGTTTGTTTATCCCTGACTAGTAGTATTTTTATTTTGCCATAAGGTGCTTGTTTATCCCTAGCTCTTGAAACTTTTTACTGGGTGATGCTTGTGAAGGAACTCTTATACAAGAGTACCTTTGAGCGGAAGTGGATCGTTCCAAACTCATTGTGATAGAATTACCACATTTACATTCTAACAGAATAGATATGCATTTAACAACAAATTACCGACATGCTTTGAAACTTAAACAACAAGAGAGCAAGAAACGTACTAGTTGAAAAACTCTTCTTCACCAAAAACTCGCTCTCGTCCAACGGACTGCTCTTCTTGCTCTCGCTGGAACGTCCAAGTAATCGTCCACCAAATCACCCATCGTCTACCCACGAATGGACTCTACACGAACACCATAGGAACGGGGAGGACATCACCACTTAGAATCCTCAGTATTCTCGGTGTGAGAATCCAGGAGTTGTGGGCTCTGTTGGATTTGGTAGAGGGAAGGAGGAAAGGAAGATCATATACCACGACCAAACAAGTGGGAGAAGGCTGATGTCTATCGTATAGACGATGCTTGATTGTTTAGAAGAAGTACACGATCGTTTAGCAAATAAGCCGTGATCGTATAGACGATCGTTTAGTAAATGCTCGAGCGCGTGATCGTTTAGGAAAAAGCTAGACAATTGTTTAGCAAATCCTACGCGATCGTTTAGAAAGAGGCGCACGTGTATACGATCGTGTAGAAACGTTGAGCTATTGTGTAGGTTCTCGGTTTGCTATGCGATAGGCAGTATATAACTAGTGAGCAAATTCTCTGATCACTTAAAAAAATGAAAACAAATTTTTATTTTATTCTTCAGTTATGAAAACTGAATGAAACCTCCCACTATCACACGGTTATGGAGAAAATGTCGGCATAATTATCCTATAATTGTCCAATTAAAAAGTAATAAATATAATCGTATTATATTCATTAACTTATGGTTTAATATCACATCATATGCAATATATTAACCATAGTCTTTTCTCCTCTACTAGATATGAATCATATTTATATCATTTTCCTCCAAATAATGTATCTCATACATAATTTCAATCATATCAAATACAATTGACCAGTTCAATCATATCATATATAATCGAACTCCCTCTTTTCAATTTGAACATTTCAAACTTACCTAAAAACCGATTCTCAACTTGAATCCATTGAGCTACCAAGAGGACTTTATAAACCTATTGCTCGAAACTCCAACAGTATGTGAATAGCTGACTAAACTCTTTAACCACGAGATCCACCATTCGTTAACTGTTAGGCATTCCACTAAAGATCTATAGCTGAACTCTTCTCACCACAGATATATTTTTGTTTCCATCAGATATAACCAATCAACAGTATGATAACCCTTCATAGATGTTCGTAAGTACAGCTAGGCCAATTTATCATTTTGCCCCTGTAGTTACATCTAACTCCTTAAGTACCACTTATCTCTTTAATGAACAATACAACATAGTCCTACTATGTGTAGACATCTCTCGGGCCATGATAAGGTGTGTGGTGCCACATCGTTCAATCCTCGGGATCAGCCCTTAAAGGAGCAATCTATCTACTTACCCCTGCTTTGGGGATGGAGTGAATTCCATCTTGTGTAGCTGAGTTCCTAGCTCCCAAACCATACGAATCCCCAAAGTGTTAGGTTTGAGTCGGAGATCTGGCCACTCACAACCATGCAAATCAAAGAACCGCCCTCAAAAGTAGAAGTTCCCAACTCACTTGTATGTCTCCACATACATGCTTAAGTTACAAATGACAACCAGGGATATTAGTTTATTGGTTTGTGGTAAAGCAAATAAAACATCCAATGTTCATAGACAAAAGTGATGAAAATATCATATATTATACATCACAAGCGTTTGTTTAAAATGTGTTTACAAACTACAGAACACGAGAGTTTAGGGCATCATCCCCAACAATCTCTCACTTGTCCTAAAGGGAGTGGGGTGTACATACAATTAGTACAAAACAATAAACTAGGGCACTAAGGCCCAGTACAAAAATATCTCCTACTTGCGCTAGTCCAGCCGCGGGCGGTCCCATAGACCTATGCTCTGAAGGTGACCCTCAAACACTGTAGTCGTGAGAACCTTCGTAAGCGAGTCAACAACGTTGTGCTCTGAAGTGATCTTCGTGACTATCACGTCCCCTCAATCACTATCTCATGGATCAGATGATACTTCCGCTCTCTGTGTTTGCTACACCTGTGACTCTTGGGCACCTTGGAGTTCACCACAAAACTACTATTGTCACAATAGAGGGTGATGGGCCTAGACATATCTGAAACAACTTTCAGCTTCAGGAACTTCCTGAGCCAAATGACCTCCTTAGTAGCTTCACAAGCCACTACGTACTCGACCTCCATCATGGAGTCGGCAATGCATCCCTGCTTAGTGCTTTGCCATACTATTGCTCCTCCGTTAAGAGTAAAAACTGACTTTGAAGTGGACTTCCGAGAGTCCTTATCAATATGAAAGTCAGAATCTGTGTATCCAGTAAGGATCAAATCCCTAGTTCCATACACGAGCATGTAGTCCCTCGTTCTCCAAAGATACTTGAGGATGTTCTTAACTGCGATCTCGTGACCCTGACCAGGGTTAAACTGATACCTACTAATTATTCCCACTGAAAAAATTGAGCCTCTCCCAAATCTTTCATTTGGAATTGGGTCGTTAGCCAGTTCGTAACTGTAGTCAGTAGACCTACATCATTCCCAATGAGTAGGATATCGTCTACATACAATACTAAGAAAACTACTGAACCGTTGACGATTTTCTTGTAGACACAAGGCTTATCAATGTTTTGGTCAAAGCCGTACGATTTGATTGCAGTATCAAACTGAATATTCTAAGATCGAGACGCCTATTTCAGCCCATAAATGGACCGATTCAATTTGCAAACTTTTTACTCTTGACCTTGGGCAATGAATCCCTCGAACTGCACCATATAAATGGTCTCCTTAAGATTTCCATTCAGAAAGGTCGTCTTGATGTCCATTTACCAAATCTCATAATCATAATAAGCAACAATGGACAGGAGGATGCGTATCGACTTCAACATGGCAACAGGCGAGAAAGTCTCCTCATAGTCGACTCCCTCTACCTGGATATAACCCTTTGTCACAAGTCGAGCCTTGAAGGTTTACACCTTCCCATCGGCACCCCGTTTCCTCTTATAGATCCATTTGCATCCTATAGGTCTTACCCCATCAGGCTGATCTACAAGGTCTCACACTAAGTTGAAGTACATCGACTCCATCTCGAGATCCATGGCTTTGACCCATTCATCCCAGTCAACATCCTCCATTGCCTTCTGATAAGACAATAGATCCTCAACGTCACCATCGGCTACCATAGCCAGGTTTTCCATGAAACCCAGATAGCGAACGGGTGGGTTCACAACCCTCTCATTGCGTCAAGGTTCCTTCAACTCTTAAAGTGGAACCGACCTACCAGATGAACTATCATCAACAACTCTTGCTGATGAAGTAGGCTCTTCAACAATTCTTATTGAAGTTTTAGTAGTTTCGTTGGAAAGCTCACGTAACACGACTTTACTACGTGGACTATGCTCCCTAATATGATTCTTCTTTAGGAAGGGAGCGTTCGTAGAAACAAACACTCTGTTTTCTAATGGATCATAAAAGTAAACCCCTTCCCCCCCACCCCCATGTACCTTTGGAGTAGCCTATAAATAGGCACAACCTCGATCATGGTTCCAATTTCTTTGGATTAGCCTCAAGCACATGTTCTGGGAAACCCCATATGCAGAAGTGACGTAAACTAGCTTTACGCCAGTTCCACAACTCAGAGGTGTTCTCACAACACTCTTGGAAGGAATACAGTTGAGTATATACACCATAGTCTCTATTGCAAAACCCCAAAACAAGTCCGGTAAGGAAGCGTAACTCATCATCGAACGAATCATGTCCAACAAGGTTCTGTTTCTCCTCTTCGCTACACCATTCTACTGAGGTGTACCCGACGCTGAGAGTTGGGAAACGATTCTATCAAATAGTCTTGGAACCCCAAATCCAAAAACTCTCCACCTCGATCCGATCGAAATGTCTTAATTCATCTATCCAATGCATTTTTAACTTCAACCTTGAACTCTCTGAACTTTTCAAAGGATTCAGACTTTCGTTGCATTAGGTAAACATACTTATACCTAGAGTAATCATCAGTAAAACTGATAAAATACTCATAGCCTCCCCTAGCTCGTACATTCATAGGACTATAGAGGTCAAAATGCTCTAACTCTAGAGGCTCTTTGGCTCGATACCTTTTCCAGTTAAAGGTCTTTTAGTCATCTTGCCCTCAAGGAAAGATTTACACATCGATAAAGAATTTTCCTCTAGCTTACTTAGAAGGCCATTGTTTACCAACCTCTCAATCCTATTGAGATTGATGTGCCCTAATTGAAGGTGCCAAAGTTGGGTATTTTCTTTTGGAGAAATGCATTGACGTTTAGGTTGAGTTACGATAGTTTTAGACATCTTTATGTTATGGAGGGAACTTAATGCTAACGGTCTTAGCACATACAAGTTATTTTTCAATTTTGCTATATAGATCTCAACTCCATCTTTATGAATAAACACTTTATCCACATTAAAATTAAGAATATATTTACACTATAACAAGCACTTTACAGAAATCAAGTTCCTTTTCAACTCAGGAACTACAAATACATCTTGTAAAATAGGAAATTTGTTCTGTAAAGTCAACTAAACCCTCCCACTGCCACAACTGAGGCGACGTGCTCGGTGCCTACTTGCATCATCATCTTACCAGCCTTTAGCTACCGCAAGGATCTAATCCCCTGAAAAGAAGAACAAACATGATTAGTGGCACCCGAATCAATAATCCAGGCAGAATCATCATTCTCCACTAAACAAGTTTCTAACACCAGTAAATCATACTTACTTTTGTTTTCCTTGGCTGCCTTCTTTTCCTTAAGCCAGGGAGGACAATTCCTCTTCAGTGTCCATCTTGGTTGCAGTGGAAACACTTTCCCTTGTCAACCGACTTTGGACGCCTATTCTGTTGGATGACAGGTGGTGGGTTAGCAGGCATCTTCCCCTTCCCCTTACCACCCTTCTTCTTCTTCCATTTTCTAGTGTTAGAAGGAGAAGGTGCAAACTTTGTTCCAGAGGTCAAACCTTGATGGAACTGCTTTGAAGACGAGCCAACATTTGCCTCAACTCATTAGGATTGATATGTCTGCAACTCGTTGAGGAGAGTTATAAGGGTATAGTCCACTTTGTTAAGAATCGCATTGCTAACGAAGTGCAGGAAGCTTTTTGACAACGAATACAGGATAATGCTAACCTGACTGCCCTCATCAATCTTAGACCCATTCATCTCCGCCATATTGAAATGGACCATCATGTTAAGCACGTGTTCATGAACAGAGCTGCCTTCCTCCATTTTGGAGTTGAAGATGTATTTAAGAGCCTCGTGCTTGAGCTTTCTAGATGGTTGTCTGAACATCCCCCGCAGGGACTCCATGATCTCACGTGCTGAGACCATTGGCTTATGCTTCTTGGCCAATACATCGCTAAGACTGGCCAAGATATAGGCTCCGACCTTCTCATTCGCCCGTGTCCAACGCTCGTAAGCCTCCCGAACATTTCGAGTGGCGTTAGAAGATGGAATAGGAGGACGCTCCCACGTAAGGGCAAATATGAGATCCTTGATGATTAGTATAGTTGTGATCATATGTTTCCAACTAGCGTAATTATTGACAGTTAACTTATCGGCGCTATGCAAAGTAATTGCGGCTGTAGCCATTTTAAAAACCGTTGCTGAAAAAATGAACAGACTTTTATAATTCTTTTGCTAAACCACATTTTAACACCAATTTATTTTTCACAAAATAGTTACCAAGTACCCTAAGTTAAAAAATTTCTATTTTGCAATGATGCCTCAGCGAGGCAGGACAAACGTCACTGGTGAGGTGATCAGATGCCCCTTTACTGGGATGCGACACTCTCAACCATTAGGTAAAACCAACTCTTGAAATTGAACTTAACATTCACTATTTGTTCAGTTCAAAACTGTTAACCCTTAACAATTTCGCGTAAGTGTAAACCCTCGTTTTTGGCCCCAGAGTCCCGCCCTAATGCGTTCACCATAGGGAAAAAGAAGATTAGGATAAGAGACTAAGTAACCTATCCTATACAGAAGATCAAATAAAGAAACGTGCAAAATTGCCATCCTATAGGGGGATACTCCCAGGGTGCCTCGAGACGATGCACAAAAACTTTATTCAACCTAGCGAGGGAGACTGTGGGATATGTTGTCGCACATCCTACTCCTACTTACTACGAACATTCTCTCCATCCATCTTAATATTGACCTACCCAAACACCATCCTTTAGGGGGACACTTTCAGGGTGCCATGAGGCTGATGATAGATCTCACGTTGTGGACAATAAGTGGGAAAAACGCGAGAAGTTTAAATGAAGCATCAGATACCCCAAGTACCTCCCGGTGAATGTTCTACCTTGGGGTTCCTTAACTTAAACAATTCGGCTACTGATTTTAATCTAAGCCCATTTAATCAGCTCAAAAATTTTTTGTCTTTGAAATTAAACAAGTTCAAGTAGTCACACTAAACTCTTTAATGGACTGTCCTCAATCTTGCATGCATGCATCAAATCTATCTAATTCACCTTTCCAGGTAGGTCCTCAGGTAGGGGTGTTCTGTTTCCATCACCTTAAATACCCCAGCCTAGACAAAACCCGCCTTAGACAAAAGGTCTTATATATAGATTTTCTACACTTTAACCTTTTATTAATCAATTTAATCATATTAAACTGATTAAAAGATTAAAGCCTAAGGTTACTAATCATATTAGAACTGTGATCTTAGGTCCATCTCCACCAAGTTTTAAAACACTTTTAAAACCATGATTCAAACCTGAGTTTGCATGCATATCCTTTTTATAGATTTTAGTTCTAATTTCCTTATAACCATTATAAAAGAAACAACTAAAACCACATTGCCACATAACTAGGTATTTATAACGCTTATAAATGTAACCTATGTGTCATACTTCATGCAATGTTCGTTCATCACTATACATAACTTTTATATACAAGTAAAGAACCAAGCACACATGCTCCATACACCCTTATACTATAACACTTATAATATAAAGATGATGCATGTCTATGCTTTGTGCATGCATATGTATGTCTATGCTTTATGCATGCATAAATATAACTCTTATATTATATGATACATGAGCATGCTCTTACGTAATTTAAATCATGCTTCTCTAAATCATAACACTTACAATAAAGAGATGATGCATGACCAATGCATAACCTAAGGTGGGATTTCTTCTATATAGCATATCATATGACATATAAATAAACATACATCCTATGTACATTCACAAAGGATTAATGGACCGGGATTTACCACCTAAAAAATCGGAAGTAAAAACTCTATCTATTACATTTTCCATCGAGCAAACCGGTTCACAAGTGAACCGAGTCTCGAACCGCATGAGCGAAGCTCCCATCGTTTAGTAAACATAGCCAGGTATATGATCGTTTAGCTACGATCGAGTACCAATAACTATGCGATGAAACATGGGGTACCCAATCATTTAGCGCACAAGACAATAAACATACGAGTTCACAGGAAAATAAACACACGTGTTCTAAACGATCATTTAAACGACAACGTAGCTGCGAAGCCCGATTGTTTAGATGATCACTTAACAAGTGATAAGTAAACGATTTACTCTATGATCGTATAGTCAGGAACTAAGCGATGAAGCTTGCTGAGCTACACAATCGTCTAGTGCACGTGCGTCAACCAGCTCCTGAGTATCCGATACTCAATGATCATCCACCCCATCATTTATACGACCCAACCAACGCTTGTTCGTTTTCATCCTCGAAGAACAACAACCCTTGCCTTGAAGATTCTTCATGAACGACTCATAGACTCAAACAACTTTGAACTAACAGACTCGATAGCAGTTAATATGCCCAAAAACATAGGGGCCCTTACAATTAACTTCAAATGTAAAAGAATTTAAACAATCCAGAGGCTTCATCCCAGAAACTCCATTAATCCCACATCCACAAACTATTTAACGCTTAAACAGAGAGTAGACATGCGTTTACCCACCGAGAAAGTAAATGAAATTCTTTGCATCAATAAATTTGGAATATCATAACCTGGCTTTGATACCAATTGAAGGAACTCTTATATAAAAGTATCTCTTAGTGGAAGCGGATCCTTCCAAACTCATTGTGACAGAATTACCACATTTACATTCTAACAGAATAGATATGCATTTAACAATAAATTGCCGGTATGCTTTGAAACTTAAACAACAAGAGAGCAAGAAACGTACCAGTTTAAATACTCTTCTTCACCAAAAACTCGCTCTTGTCCAACGGATTACTCCTCTCGCTCTCGTTGGAATGTCCAAGTAATCGTCCACCAAATCACCTGTCGTCTACCCACGTACGGACTCCACATGAATACCATTTGAATGGGGAGGATCAAACCCTCAATATTTTTGGTGTGAGAATCCAGGAGGTATGAGCTTTGTTGGATTTACTCAAGAAGTTAGCCGCATAGAGCCGGCGCATCAAGGTGAAAGGTTAAAATCACGATGGGACAGAAAGCTGATGACGGTGGAATCCGAATTTAGTTGACAAGTCGTTAACGACACACTGTAGCAAGTACACTCAACTTTTCGATGACAATTATTCGGCGCATCAAACAGAGAATTAGTGCAATCATTTGAGAGAAAAAGCTTTTCACCCTGAAGCTCTATAAATATCGAAGGCCACCTTCCTTAAAGGAGTTCGATTCCGCTATTCAGACTTTAGAGTTCTTTTCCACCATAGATAGCTGTAGTCTGTAATTTTATATACTTAGAAAACGGAGGCGAGTGAAGGGAAAATACGTCGAGAGATTGTCCTGTTAACTCAAAAGAGTACCGGGGAGCGTTGAGAACAGAGAGAAGGCCGACTCTTATGGAAGCAAGGACATCTTTTGGGCAGAGTAGAGAAAACTCAGTGTAAAAGCCTTAGGAAGCAAGATATTGCTACCAGGCTTTCTATCCTTACTTTCCATTGTCATTATGTATTCTGATCGTATTTATAAAATAGAAATTGCATCTCTATATCTGTCCACTCTCTTTACATTACGCATGAGTAACTTTACTGTCGAATGGGTTGAGAAGCACTTAGCTAGCATAACCTGAGATCTTCACTTTATGTGATCATCTTGTATTATGTAAGCGTCATTCAACCATTAAAGATACTCGGGAGGGTGATCTAAGGATAGAATCTAGGCTTGAAAAAGTCAGATTAGAATCTAGGCTCGGGAGAGTCAAATTAGAACCGCATAATCAAGAGATAGAAACTTAGGAATAAGTTCTGTTTGCTATTAATACATCACATGCACCCTAGAGATAGGACATGATGGTATGCGGTCACCTTGTATCTATGTGCATCAATCATCATTGCATTGGCAAGAAATAGAGACTTAGGAATAAGTTCTATAGACATCATCGCATATATCGCATGCGTCTTAAAACTAGGAGCTATCACATTTGCATTGGAAGATGAATTGTTGTCACATATGTGTAGTATGATCGCATAGCTTGAACGCAATCTCAAGAAGCACTAGCTAAAGACCTTCTCAACCCGTTCCCCTGCGTACTCATTATAACTTTCGTTTTTATTGACTCTTTTCTCAATTCTGCCACATAGAATCTATACATTTAACAAATATACCAACCAACACATTGTTTTATTTGTCATCGCAAAGTCATCAGAAATCAACATCGTATACTGTTTCCATAGTCCCTGTGTTCGACCCTGTGCTTACCAGGCAACTTAATAGGGTTTATACTTGGATCTTGCTAAGAAAACTTGCATGCACAATTGATGAAGGGCAAAAATGCATGTCATGTTATGCCTTTTATTTAGAATTATGAGAGTTGTTAAGCAGAATATGCGGCAATTATGTTTGGAATTCATGAGAAAATGAGTTTTCGTCGTTCAACATCAAGAATCTCGGCTAACCCACTATTATGCATTATTATGCATTCAATTGTCTATCTTTGTAGCTAACGCAGGAATCAGACGCATACACGGAAGCTGAGCTATCGCATAGACGACCGCATGCAGAGAATTTCTCCATCGCAAAGGCGAACGCATACGTTCAATGCATGGGTGTTGTGGTAATCAACTGCATGCGTCCATCGCATAGGAGTTGCGATCGTCAAACGATTGCAGTCATCACGTAGAAGTTGCAGTAATTAAGTGAATGCGGCCATTGCAAGATTGCGGCTACACGATGATAACCATAATAGCGGGATTACCGCATGGTTGGTGGAATAGAAACATTAACACATACCTCGGGAGAATCAAAAGATGACGTTAACATTTCACCAACCACGCCGTTAACAGCAGCGATTCAGAAAAGGACCAATGCACCGCGAATGTCAGAATCAAAGCAGGTCCATTAATTCTGTCGACGATCCAACTCTATAAATAAAAGCCGATGAGCAGAATTTCATTTTATCCAAGTTTCTACCTTCGGGTGGATCCTTGTGATCCAGACCCAAGCGTTAGAAGAAAGTTTGAGTGTTCTTCATCTCCTTCATCCATTTCGAGTGACGACTGGAGCCTTCGCTAGAGTTAGATCTCGAGAGAGTCAGCTTCACTGCCCTTCCATGGCACTACCGACAGCCTTGACATACATTTGCTGGAAGCAAGACATTGCTTCCAGCTAGCCTTCTCCATTTCTCTTCTTTTCTTATATTGTATTGTATTACATTTTGGCTTAAGAAATTAATACATTTTGTGATCAATGCATTTCTATGTTTCCTTCGATTCCATCTTCATCTTTCTTTTCTTAGCATCCTTAACTTTCATTGCATCACTTAGTGAGATTGCTAGAGTATCGCATACTTAATCATGCGGCATAGGAATATGAAGCATATAGCAAACCACCGGGAGGTGTACGTTGCGTGAATATTGTGAGAAAACCTTATTTGCTTAGTGTGAAGCTGTAGCAAGGCCTGTCTATAGGCGGACGCAACGCTTGTCTATGAGTAAAGTCAACAACAACTAACTGCCCGGGAGGGTAAGTGGTTGGTCGCATTAAGCAATGTAAGAAAGTATTCACTAGAGATAGGAATAATCTTATGTCAGCCAGGTTTATACGATTACTTTGTCTTATGAGCGCATCATTCATCATTTAGGAATACTTGGGAGAGTAGTCTAAAAACCAAATCTAAGACTCGAGAGAGCGGATTGAAACGCATAAGCATGAATGGGAAACTTAGGAATAAGCTCTGTTTTCTATTACACAGCGTATGCACCCTATGGAGAGGATATTGCATGCATCCAAGAAGTAGGATACGGTGGTATGCGGTCATCTTGTTTATGTGTGGGAGCACATGAGCAGGAATAGAGACTTAGGAATAAGGCCTCTCGACACTTCGCATATTCATCGCATGCGTCCTAGAGTTAGGGGCAAGTGTGTGTAGCATGATCACATAGCTTGTGTTGGCTGAGGTTGCCCTTGTGGTCAAGCTTAGGGTTGCGATGAAGACATCCTCACATTTAATCTATTTTCCATGCATTTTACTACATGTCTACAGTTGCCGTGTCTCTACCTCTTATTCATACTTCCAATGCTTTGTCTGTTAGTTAAGAGTAGGAGTAGTTTGTAGCTTAAACCCCCCATCATTCTTTTATTCATCCACCGCATACACATTATCGCATAGCATTTAGCTATAAGTCCCTGAGTTTGACCTCAAATCACCCGAGAAACTTGTGTTCACGTTATACTTGGTGTGAGCACAAGAAAACTTGTGACAGGAACGCATGGTCATCGCATATAAGAGTAACACATATTTTCATTCTAACGCATGACCACCGACGCAGAGAACTAACACATAACCTAAGACATGCATTCACTAATTTTAGTCACCAAGTTTTTGGCGCCATTGACGGGGACTTGGCAGCTAATTATTTGTTGAGTTTTGTGTTTTTCCAGGCAACCTTTTTATCTCGGGAGTATTGCAGATTGTGTGACCAAGTTGCAACCAGTATTGAAGTGTAGGCGATGCGTTGAAACCCAATCTTGACCCCAAGAAAGAAGGGCAATCAGTCGCATGAGTTGAAGGTACTTCTAAGCACATGGTGGCCAACATGCGCCCAATAATGATTGAAAGTTCCAATGGTCAAGGCGAGTCCCTTGACCTAAGCAGTTGAGAGCAATCTTCTGCATGGGAGACTCCTTGCGGTGACAACACTCCAATTTCTCCAGGGACGTCTTTTACTCTATCTTTACCTTGCTTTCTTAGTTAGTTTATTTTTATTTTATTGTTATTTTGGATTTGTAGCTACTTCTTTGGTTGTGGTGCGTTTGCTCCTTGTAGGTGCGATAATAATTCTCCTCGGTGCGCAGTTACAACGGAAGAATTCCCTCCATCCTTCAACGCATGACTTCGATCGCGTGAATTCCAACGCATGATCGCATATGTTATTCCGCCGAAGGTCCTTTCTTATTATCCTTTATTCATTATCCTTTTGAAATTCTCCTTGTCCGATTATGTTCCTTTATGATGCATCTATGATGGTACGTATAATTCACCGCATCCGCTAACTAAGCATCGCAAGGTTCACCTTACTTTTAATAGCTTCTTCAAATTTTGGAAGTCTTAAGTTTTATTTTGTGCAAACCCTTTCTCAAACATTTGTTACCGCATTCCTGTTGATTTTTTTTTTAGCTTTGTGGTGGGAACGCTGCCAACCTCTAAGCTTAGGGGTGGCAGAGATCCCAAAGAATTGCGTTCATTATATTGTGATCATTTCTTCAATAAATAAATATATATATATATATATATATATATATTGAGAATAACAACTCCAATGTCAACGCAATGGGGAAACCCATGTTGATAAGAGTTAAGTTGTTAAAGGCACTTACCCGTAGTTGGATGTCTGCATGACACACGTAGAGGCAAGCCAAAACGAAAGTAAGTCACCAGGATCAACGCATAAGCGCAACTCCTCTGTCGAGCACAAGCCAAATCAAGCAAGACAAGAGTTCAGTTGAATATGGAATGCAACCGAAGTTGGATGCCCGCATGACACACGTGGGGTAAGCCAAAATGAAGAGTGTAACCAGGTTCAACGCCACATTCGAATAAGTATCCACAAAGTTTTGAATTGTTTTGAACGAACGCATTCTCAAAAGCTAAACGCAAAGTTGCGAGGAATGAATAAAATTTTTTTGACAAAGGTTTGCCGGATCTAAACTTAGAAAAGATCTTTTTGAAGAAGTAGCCAAAGTGAAGGAGAGCGTTGCGGCCATGGTTAGAGGTATGAGTAAATTATATTCTGAGAGGCTCGTCATCGCAAAGGAAAGCCAGAAGGTGAGTTAAGAATTTCTTGAGTATAACTCATGCTTGAGGACAAGCATGATTCTAGGGGGTGTGATGACGAGCAGAGATGCACGTTATCTTAGGCCTTTTATTTAGAATTATGAGGGTTGTTAAGCAGAATATGCGACAATTATATTAGGAATTCATGAGAAAATGAGTTATCCGGAGTAAAGTCAGCAACAACTAACTACCCGGGAGGGTAAGTGGTTGGTTGCATTAAGCAATATAAGCAAGTATTCACTAGAGATAGGAATAATCTTACGTCAGCCAGGTTTATGCGATAACTTTGTCTTATGAGCGCATCATTCATCATTTAGGAATACTTGGAAGAGTAGTCTAAAAACCAAATCTAAGACTCGAGAGAGCGGATTGGAACACATTAGCAAGAATGGAAAACTTAGGAATAAGCTCTGTTTGCTATTACACAGCGTATGCACCCTACGGAGAGGATATTGCATGCGTCCAAGAAGTAGGATACGGTGGTATCGGTCATCTTGTTTATGTGTGGGAGCACATGAGCAGGAATAGAGACTTAGGAATAAGGCCTCTCGACACTTCGCATATACATCGCATGCGTCCTAGAGTTAGGGGCAAGTGTGTGTAGCATGATCGCATAGCTTGTGTTGGCTGAGGTTGCCCTTGTGGTCAAGCTTAGGGTTGCGATGAAGACATCCTCACATTTTATCTATTTTCCATGCATTTTACTACGCGTCTACAGTTGTCGTGTCTCTACCTCTTATTCATACTTCCAATGCTTTGTCTGTTAGTTAGGAGTAGGAGTAGTTTGTAGCTTAAAACACCCATCATTCTTTTATTCATCTACCGCATACACATTACCGCATAGCATTTAGCTACAAGTTCCTGAGTTTGACCTCAGATCACCCAAGAAACTTGCGTTCGCGTTATACTTGGCGTGAGCACAACAAAACTTGTGATAGGAATGCATGGTCATCGCATATAAGAGTAACGCATATTTTCATTCTAACGCATGACCACCGGTGTATGAGAACAAACGCATAACCTAAGACATGCATCGCATATTGTGTTCACTAATTTTAGTCACCAACAACGCATACTCCACCATCGCATTATACACCATTATTTCATCGCATTAACCATGCATCAAGTTTTGGCACCGTTGCCGGGGACTACGGCAATACATTATGCTAATAGTAACTTTTTGAGTTTCTTTGCAAACTCTCCTTCCCTGTGCACTGCCTCTCCTTAGGTAAGGGAAGAAGTGGGCATCGTATGATTGAAGGACAAAATCCTGAGCCCATTTATGACCCAGAGATTGAGAGAACTTTCCGAAGAAGAAGAAGATACAGCCGCCAATAACAACAACAACAAGAGAAAGATTCAAACGTGGCGGAGCAACCAGAAGATAGAGCACCAAATGCAAATAATATCATGGAGAACCCCATCATGATTTGAATTATCCGGAGGATGCCTTACTATTATATCAAAAAGATTGGCGAACGACCGATAGGCCCATTCGAGACTATGCGTCACCCAACCTCTATGATTTCTCACCAAGAATCATGAGGCCAACTCTTGACGGATCGAGGTTCAAAATGAAACTGGTGATGCTGTAGATGATTCAAACTGCCGGATAGTTTGGCGGTAGGCATGGCGAGGATCCGCATGCAAACCTCTGGAGTTTCATTGAAATCTGCAATACGTTTGTGTTCCCAAACATCTCCATTGAAGAGGTTCGACTAACACTGTTCCCATTTTCATTGTGTAACTAGGCACGGAAATGGACGTATTCTCTCGAACTAGGGGAGATTACATCATGGGAACAGATAGTTGAGAAGTTCATGAACAAGTACTTCCCCTCGACGGAGAACGCCAGAAAGAGGAAGTTGATGACTAATTTTGAATAGGATATTGATGAATCACTCAGTGATGCCTGGGCAAGGTTTAAGAGGTTGGAAAAAGATTGCCCGTATAACGGCTTACCAGATTGTTTACAGATGGAAATTTTCTACCACGGATTGAACCCTGCATCACAGACGGCTGCCAATGCAGCAGCAGCTGGAGGTCTGCTTGATATAACTTACAATGAGGCTAAGAATATCCTTGATCGCATTTCCAAGAATCATGAAGATTGGAGGGAAAGCAATCAAATATTAAGAATTAAGGACAGTGATGTAAATAATGGCGCCATCGCATCCCTACAGAACCATATGACTGCGATGATGAATTTGATACAAGGAATCGCAATCAGCAGCCCAGGAATGCATAGTGGGCAAGTCAACGCAATCAACCAAACGAGCGCAAGTTGTGCTACTTGCGGTGAAGGCCATCCAATGGAAAAGTGTCCGAGAAACCCATAGTCTGTCTATTTTGTGAAGAATAATCCCTTTTCTAATACGTACAACCTTGGGTGGAGAAACCACCTTAACTTCGTGTGGAAAAATCAACAACAAAATTTTCAACCAATGGCGCAAAAAGAAGGGCTAGCAGGATTTTTCCCGCAAACAAATGGTCAAACACAAAACCAAGCCAGCAATTCACAGGCGCCACAATATTCTTCTTTGGAGAGTTTACTGAAGCAATATATTGAAAAGAATGAAACATTGCTTCAGAATCAAGCAACATCCATCCACAATCTTGAAATTCAGATAGGACAGATTGAGGGTGAACTCAAGAATAGACCGCAAGGGGCACTACCGAGTTCAACAGAACTCCCGCGCAACCCATGGGGTACGAGAAAGAAGCAATGTCAAGTTGTGACGTTGCGAAGCGGAAAGACTATGGCGGAGGAGAAGAAGGAGTCGAGTAGGACTGCTCCAATTGCGATGGAACCACAGACCCCGTTGACTCAAGAAGAAACAGAAGAAACAGAAGAAAAAGAGGCAATGGAACCAGAGATTGCATCCACTTCAAAGCTGAAAGAACAGGGAATCGTGAAAATACAGCTGCCACCATTCGCCCAGAGACTGAAAAAGAAGAAAAATGATGAAGTGCAGTATCAACGCTTCATAGACATGCTAAAATAGTTGCATATTAACATTCCTTTCACTTAAGCAATTGAACAGATGCCGAAGTATGCGAAGTTTCTGAAGGACATGGTGACGAAGAAGAGAAACACTGGTAAGTTCGCAACAGTGGCACTAACGCAAAGTTCAAAATCCATAATTCCACAAAAAATGTGCGACTTTGGAAGTTTCATAATACCCTGCTCGATTGGAGGGTTATACATTGGTCTAGCGCTTTGCGATCTAGGGGCCAGCATCAACTTGATGCCCTTTTCAATCTTTAAGTAGCTAAATATGGGGCAGCTGGTGCCCATGTAGGTGACTCTCCAGTTAGGTGACAGGTCCCTTGTGCAGCCAGAAGGGAAGGTGAAAGATGTCTTAGTCACGATTGACAAATTTATATTATCGGCAGACTTCATCATTCTGGATTATGAAGCAGACAAAGATGTACCCATCATACTAGGGCGACCATTTGTATCCATTGGTCACGCTCAGATTGATGTGTACAAAGGAGAGATCATACTAAGCGTTAATGAACAGAAGCTCAGGTTTGATATTATCGAAGCCATGAAATACCCAGAAGAAGAAGACCTCGCTGAATCTGACGATGAACCAAGTTTGAATGAAGAAGAAAAGTCTGAAGATGAAAATGAAGATGGGGATGCGACCCATCCATAGTAGCCTGCAATAGGATCATAGAAATAACAACCAAAGAAGACAAGATGATCGCATACAATGAAGAAGACAAGCTGAAAATGAATGAAGAAAGAAAAATACCAAAACCATCCTTGGAACAACCACCGACTGTAGAGCTGAAAGCCCTCCCAAACCACCTGAAGTATGCGTTTCTAGGGCAGAATGAAATGCTACCTGTAATAATTTCCTCTGCAATTAATGAAGATCAAGAGAATGCATTGCTAAGCATCCTGAAAAAGCACATAAAAGTAATTTGTTGGATGCCAGCAGACATTAGAGGAATTAGCCCCGCATATTGCATGCACATGATTCTTCTAGAGGACAATCAGAAAGGATCGATCGAACATCAACGCAGACTCAACCTTGTGATGAAGGAGGTCATGAAGAAGGAAATAATTAAATGGTTGGACGCAGGGATTATCTATCCAATCGTCGACAGCACGTGGGTTAGCCCCGTGCAATGTGTACCAAAGAAAGGAAAGATGACGGTAGTCCCAAACACGAATAAAAAATTGATACCATTGAGGACTGTCACTAGCTGGCGGATTTGCATGGACTACCGCAAACTCAATATAGCGACAAAGAAGGATCATTTCTCTTTGCCTTTTATCGACCAAATGCTAAACCGCCTAGCAGAAAATGATTATTACTGCTTCTTGGATGGATATGCCGGCTATAACCAAATCATGATTGCTCTTGAAGATCAAGAGAAAACCACATTCACCTGCCCCTATAGAACATTTGCGTTTCGACACATGCCGTTCAGCCTATGCAATGCGTCGAACACTTTCCAGAGGTGTATGATGGCCATCTTTTTTGAATATCTTGAAGATTTTGTAGAAATTTTCATGGATGACTTCTCGGTGTATGGGCAAACATACGAAGTCTATCTCAACAATCTGGAGAAGATATTGAAAAGATGTAAAGAGACAAACCTTGTGCTAAACTGGGAGAAATGCCACTTCATGGTGAAGGAAGGTATTGTGCTGGGGCACAAAGTCTCCAAGGATGGGCTGGAGGTGGACAAGGTGAAGATTGAGGCGATTGAAAAGCTTCCACCTCTAGCGAATGTGAAGGCTGTCAGGAGCTTCTTAGGACATGCTATCTTTTATAGACGTTTTGTGAAAGACTTTTCAAAGATTGCACGACCATTGAGTGCATTGCTAGAGGTAGAAAGAGCGTTTGACTTTGATGACCAATGCCTCAATGCATTCAAGATACTAAAGAACGCATTAACAGCCGCACCTGTGTTAACTGCATCGAACTAGACACAGCCCTTTGAATTAATGTGCGACGCAAGAAGTTATGTGATGGGAGTAGTAATGGTGCAAAAGAAGAAAACAATGCTACACCTCATCGCATATGCAAGTAAAACCTTGAATCCTGCTCAAACAAATTACACGACCATAGAAAAAGAATTGCTTGCGGTGTGTAACGTAGAATGTAATCTTATGTACTTTATCACATAACGATTTTTAGTCTTTAAGCATGTGGATATATGTTACTACTTCTAGATGTATGCATTATTAATGAAATGCTTGTAGTATGCTATGCATTGTCACAAGTTTCCTTACATTGAAACCAAGTATAATTTCATCGCAAGTTTCTCGGAGTGATCCGCGGTCGAACACAGGGATTGTGTAGTTAATGTGTTACGTTCGTGATATATGCGATCGGGGATTTTTCAATTAATAAAAAGAGTGTGTGTGTACAAGTATTTAAAATTACGGTAAAGTAAAGTTGCAGTAATAAAACAAAGTGCGATAAAAGTAAACCTAAGCTATTATGATACAAGATACAGGATACTGATACATGATACTGAGTTTGAGACTGACTGTGAAGATTATACAAAGGGTCTTGTTATGCAACGGCAAGTCTTTATATATGAAACAGAAGTAGAAAAGATAACTAGTATGAACATCGCAAGTTATTAATTGCGTTAAAGACATAACTTCGGTTCCGTTTTCCCTTGGCGTACACCTCTTGGTGATCGATCGTGTTCTCACATCTCTGTGGTGAAACAGGGATGAACGTAATGAACGCAAGGTTGCTTCCATCTCTGGAAGTACTTCTCGCTTTAGCTAATGTATTCTTCCAACCTTCTCTCGACAGAAGGAATGGCATCTTCACTTCTGCTCTCACAAGTGAAGATGCCGTCTAGCATGCTTTAACTAAACATATTCATTTCTTTAGAAAAGATTAATTTACTTGTTAGATTCATTCTAATTACCAAGGGATTAAGAAAACATCATGGAGAAAGCGATTAATGGAGGAACGGAAATAGACAGAAAGATGGAGATGAAAATGATCATGACATTCAATACTAATATTTAGCGTCTGATACATGGTGCGAATGATAGACTAAGAAGATGAATACAATTGATGATAAAGAGATAGAAACAAATACAGAAAAGTGCCAACGTGTTGACACAGATCTGAACAGTGGATGTGCTTGCCGGCGGATGGACTGAATGTAGAGAAGAGCTTCCCTCTTAGGCTTGCTCGTTCGGTAGAAGTGACCTTGGTACAGAGCTTCAACGGTGGGGTTTGAAAGGATTTTCCCTGAGACTCTCGGCCTTCTCAGATCTTCCCCGATTAGGCTCTTCAGACCAGTCTCTCCCTCATTATACAAATATCAAAATATGCCTGTATCAAATATATTTTCCAATAAAATTTCAGAGGCTATTTATAGGCCCAGCTTTGACTCTCTGCAGTGTGGACCCCATTTTATTATTATGGCAATTCCGGAAATGGTGGAGTGAATATTCCTTCTGTTACGTGATCAATCCTATCAGAAATGTACAATAGTCAGCTGTACACGTGTCTGGATCCTCCGCAATTGCGTTGCTCTTTTGCATCTTCGATCGTTTATCCGCATGCAGTGTTGTTTTTTATTACCTCATGCAGTTGAGATTGTGGTAATTGCTTAGCTCTTGATCGATTGTCGCATGCACCGTCATTGCATTGATCGTCTATTCATTTCTGAATGATTGGCGCAATGAGACGTAAATGCATTGTCCTTTTTATCTTGAGCCATGAACGCATACGATGACTTGATTTCCTGCAAAATAGACTTGAAATATTCTTTTCTACCATCGCAATGGTGTCAATGGGTGTATTGACAACAATTTATAATTCTTGCATTTCTTAGTTAATTTCCATACAATTGAGCAACTTTCCTTTCTTTTGGCCGCAATATCTAAATAAAGCAGTATAAATAACTTGTATTTCTACAAGTTATCACGTTGATATTTGCGTTGGAAAAATTCAGAGCTTATTTGCGGAGAACTAAAGTAATTGTTCACACTGACCACTCGGCGATAAAATATTTGATGACAAAGAAAGATGCAAAGCCGAGATTAATTTGATGGGTCTCCTCCTTCAAGAATTCAACATGGAAATCATTGATCACAACGGGACGGAGAACCAGGTTGTGGACCATTTGTCAAGATTAGAAAATCAAGAAGTCGACCGCAACCAGTCAAAGAGGAACGCAACTTTCCCAGACGAGTAGTTATTTAAAATTGAAGAATTACCATGGTATGCAGATGTGGTCAATTTGCTGGTTTGCGAACAATTTCCTGAAGACTATACAGCCCACCAAAGGAGGCGGCTCAAACATGAATGCAAATCATATTATTGGTATGAGCCAAATCTCTATAAGAGGGGATCATACCAGATTTTGCGCCTATGTGTACCAGATGCTGTTCACCAACGCATATTATAACAATGCCATGACTCGCCATATGGAGGACACTTTGGAAGCCAACACACAGCAACAAAGGTGCTACAAAGTGGGTATTGTTGGCCAACATTATTTAAGGACGTAAGAAACTATGCGATGAAATGAGACCGGTGCCAACGCATGGGAAACATTTCATGGAAGCATGTGATGCCCATGAAAATCATCTTAAAATTGGAATTGTTTGACGTCTGGGGCGTAGACTTCATGGGACCATTTCCACCATCAAATGGTCACAAATACATTCTATTGGTCGTCGACTACGTTTCCAAGTGGTAGAAGCGGTATCGTGTGTTGCAAGCGATGCGGCGGTAGTCTCCAAGTTCTTAAGGAAAAATATTTTCACTCGTTTTGCCACTCCACGTGCCATAATAAGTGATGAAGGCTCCCACTTTGTTAATCACATCGTCAACAATTTGCTGTTCAAATACAATATCCTCCATAAAGTGGCCACCGCATACCATCCACAAACAAATGGTCAAGCTGAAGTGTTGATGCGTGGTTTTATGATGTGAAATTGTGGATGATATGCGATGATGAAATTGCGTTGAGCACTTAAGTTTTCTCAGTGGAATCCAAGTGTAAACCCAACTGGGTTCCTGATAAGTCTAGGGTCGAACTCAGGGACTTAGGAAAATAGGTTGCGGTGGTAATTTTTAGGAAAACTTTGCAGTAACCAAATAAATCAATAGTTGTTGAGGTTCTTGTTTGCAGTAATGAAAAATAAACAAATGCGGCAGAGTTTGAAAAGAGTTAATAAAACGGAAGATGCGATGAGTATGCGGTGAATGGGTTGAGAAAAGTTTCGGCTAACACTTCCTAGGATGCATTTATGCTATACAATCATGCAACATGCATACAACAGTAAACTACCTCTTGGTGTGAATGCCACGACTTCTAAGGCTAGAACGCATGCGATATATGTGATAAATCTATAGGACCTATACACAAGCCTCTATTCTTATTTATGCGATGACAAAATGACACACACACAAATAAGGCGACCACATAATATCATTCCTATCTCTAGGATGCATGCGATGTAGGTTGGCAAATAGAGCTTATCTCTAAGTCCCTATCTCTTGTTTATGTAGTTCTAATCTTGCTCTCTCGAGTCTAGATTCTAACCTAGCTCTCTCGAGTCTTAGGTTCTTTCTTTAGACTCTCTCTCGAGTAGCTCTAAAGGGATATTTGGCACAACATAACACAAGATAATCGTAAGCAATGAACTTACTAGGTCATGTTAACTTAGTTCTTCTCTACCCATTCGACTAGTTTAGCTACTCATGCGTACTAAGAGAGTGAACAGATGTAGAATAAGAACTTCCATTGTATAAATATAAAGATGAAGTACAAAACAATAATGCAAGAATAGAATAAAGAGCCTGGTAGCAATCTCTTGCTTCCCAGGCTTTTACATTATCTTTCTACTCGTGTTTAAAAGATAATCTCACTCTCACGAGAGTCGGCCCACTCTCTACTTCTACGCCTCAGGGTTCTCTCTCGAGTTGCCCTGAGCGATCTCCGGTGTCTTTACTCTTCTCTTGCTCCAGCTTAAAATAAAAGGAAAACTATGGACAAAGACGTGCTGAGCTAACTGATCCGAACTTATGAAGTTTCGAACCCCTTTTCTAAAGGTTGCCTTCGGTATTTATAGAGTTTCTAGGATTAAAGGTGGCTTCTCTCTTATGATTGCACAGATGGGATGGCTTTAATTCCCTGATTGATGTGCCGAATATTTGTCACCGAAAAGCTGAATGTACTTATTATCGTTAGGGGCTGTCAACTTAATTCGGATTCGACCGTCATTAGCTTTCTATCCCATCGCGATTAGTTATGCTTTTCACCTAGATGCGTTCACCAAATTGCACCGACCAAGTTGCGGCAATCCTTGTTGAGCAAATGTTTGCGAACACAATCACAGCAAAGCCTTGCGGTAATGCTGCGCTCGATCAATGATTTCCTATGATCGTAATTTCCGCCTTGCGTCAACACATATTCTGCATAAAAATACAAAAATCAATTGTTCCTATGCGATGAACGCATGCGATCGCAATGTAATAAACTTAATGCTTTTTGGACGCAATCTAACACATTTTATCAATGCAAGCCAACATTGTTTAAGAACTTAGCACTATGATAACGTGCATTTTTGCCCGTTATCAAGTTTCCAATAGGGAAATCAAGCTAATATTAGAAAAGGTGGTAAAACCTTCATGAAAAGATTGGGCAATGAAGCTGGACGATACCTTGTGGGCATACAGGACCGCTTATAAGACACCTATAGGCATGTCCCCGTATACGCTGGTGTTCGGAAAGGCATGTTATTTACCGCTTGAGCTGGAGCATAAAGTAATGTGGGTGGTGAAAAAGCTTAATTTCGACTTAAAGGCCGCGGGAGAAGCAAGGAAACTTCAGTTGGTTGAACTTGATGAATGTAGAACGCAAGCTTATGAGAATGCCAAAATTTACAAAGAACGCGCAAAAAGATGGCATGACAAATAACTATGCGAGAAGAATCTCCACGTCAAACAAAAGGTCTTATTATTCAATTAGCGACTATGACTCTTTCCCAGTAATTTAAAGTCATGCTGGTTCAGACCCTTTATAATTAAAGAAGTATTCCCGCACGGTGCGGTCGAATTGACTAATGAGGAAGGGACCTGCGCATTCAAGGTTAACGGGCAAAGAGTCAAGATATATCGTGGAGGTGATTTTCATCAGGAAAATACCTCTATAGACCTGAGAAATCCTGAATGAAGAAAAATCGAGTGGTCCCTGCATTGTCATGTGACAGAAAATCATCAGGGGCGCGAGTCTTTTAGAGTATCCTTTTCCTACCATTGATTAATGAACTCACACTACCCTTCTTTTATATCTATTACCATTTACTTGTCTTTTTTTTTTACTCCGTGTTCGAACTCAATATATATATATATATATATATATTCGCTAACTCTGTCTTTTATTTGACCCTCTCAATGTTTTCTTCGCAACGATCGTGGTGAACGATTGCGGAGGAGCTACACAAAAGATGCAACTAGTTTATTCTGCCACCACAATCAAAGAAAGCAGTTCACTGCAAAGAAGGATGCGATCACAAATAATGCGGGCAACAGAGAAAATTTGGGGGTTATATCTTTCCTTGACTTTGTCTATTCCAAATTTTGCACTATCTCATCACATTTTAACTTTGATAATTTTATCATCGCATCCTCTTTAGTCGGCACAATCATTATACACTGATTAATTTAGTAAATCACTGCATGCGTCCATCGCATTAAAGCAGCTAACTTATGTATTTTATGCAAGAAAATGCGTTGACACAAGGTGGAATTGCAATCCAAAGAATTTAGCGTCCGAGCGCATTATGAGATTGGGACCACAAGGCTATGCGATTATATGCGTTCGTGAAAATCTGCTCAAGAAGGTGGCCGCATAGAGCCGACGCATCAAGGTGAAAGCTTAATATGTAATGACCCGACCCCCTAGGACTTAAGCTAGGCTGTTATGGCGAAATAAATGCTAATCAAATAAGGTAAGTTCAAAAGACTTTCATTAAATTCAAATATTAAAACAACAGTAGGGTACCCATAAATCATAAAGGATAATAAATAAGTCTGAAAAACGGTTCTTAATGATAAGTTTTAAACATCAAAACTAAAAGTTAAGAGAAACATGAAAAGAACTCTAAATCTCATGAGTGAAAGCATAAAACTGGTCTCAGTGGCTCGATCATGGATTCCGCTTGTCAATCCCCAGCGCATCTCTACCTTTACCTAAAACAACAACATGAGAAAGGATGAGTATAAAATACTCAGTAAGTAACCCCACTACTGGGGTCAGGCCAGACATCTATGTCGTCTAGATGCCTATATCTGGTGGAACATATAAATTGCTCTAGTCCTCATCGGACACATACATACATGAAAAATTGATTTCTATCCTACGGTAGTTAAGTATGCCCACTACCTCTGGTGAATCCCGAAGAAAACACAACCCCTATGAATCCCAAAGGAAACACAACCCCTGGTGAATCCTTAAGGAAACACAACCCCTGGTGAATCCTTAAGGAAACACAACCCCTGGTGAATCCCGAAGGAAACACAATCTGGTGAATCCCGAAGGAAACACAATATCTGGTGAATCCCAAAGGAAATACAATATCTGGTGAATCCCGAAGGAAACACAATCTGGTGAATCCCGAAGGAAACATAATATCTGATGAATCCCGAAGGAAACACAATATCTGGTGAGCATCTAACTAATCGGTGAGGACACTATCACAATCTCAACATCACAAGTATCACAACATGGTTCTATAACATATATATAGATCTCATCATCATGATTCTACAATGTACATATACCTCTTGTCATCCTAGTCTCATAACATACATATACATCCATCATCATGGTTCTATAGCATACACATAAATTTCTTCATCATAGCTCTATAACATATATATGCATCTCATCATCATGGTTCTATGACACACATATGAATTTCTTCATCATAGCTCTATAACATACATATGCATCTTATCATCCTCAGATTCAGCAGGATCTCCAATAACAATAATATACTTAAATCATACTAGTATTCAAACATCTCTATGCGCAACTAGTCTTTTAAACCCTCATGTCAGCAAGGCATACATAAACATCAAACTATCAATATATCCTCAATAAATTATAATTATCATTGACTGGCACTAGGATAGTTCCAGTAGTAAGATTACTTATCTCGATACTAGATTCAGATATCGATCCAAACGACAATCTTCAATAATCAATCTTTGAATTCAATTCCCCAACGAAGCTTGAGCAACAACCACCCTTAATATTCCAATCTCCAAATTCTTCCTTCAATTAGACCATGCTTCCAACTTTTAATCCTTTTCTCCCGTAAAATTTTCAATTCACAAAGAATTTAACTCACCCCCTTCCATAATGAAATTAATTCTTGACATTAATTTCAAATTAAATTTGTATGACATAAACCTCTTCCAAAATGAAATTAATTCTTGACATTAATTTCAAATTAAATTTGTGTGACATTAAAAGTCGAATTTCCATAACTTTCCTCCGATTAAACCATTAAATTGAAACACCCCTTCCTTCAAAAATGAAATTAATTCCTGTCATTAATTTCCAAATTAAATAATTTCAACGTCAATCCATAAATTTCTAAATTAAATAACTTCAACGTCAATCCATTAATTTCCAAATTAAATAATTTCAACGTCAATCCATTAATTTTCAGATTAAATAATTTCAACGTCAATAATTAAACTCTCGCAATTACACATAAGTCCAAAAATTCCAAAAATTCCCTCAATTAATAAAAATGACTGAAATTACATAAATAATAAAAATTCAGGGTGTTACATAATAAATTACGATGGGACAGAAAGCAGATGACGGTCGAATCTGAATTTAGTTGACAAGCCGTTAACGATATACTGTAGCAAGTACATTCAAATTTTCGGTGACAGAGAATTAATGACATCCCATCAGTGCAATCATTTGAGAGAAAAAGCTCTTCACCCTAAAGCTCTATAAATACCAAAGTCAACCTTCGTTAAAGAAGTTCAGTTCTGCTATTCAGACTTCAGAGTTCTTTTCCACCATAGATAGTCGTAGTCTATAATTTTATATACTTAGAAAGCAGAGGCGAGTGAAGGGAGAATATGCCGAGAGATCATCCTGTTAACTCGGAAGAGTGCCGGGGAGCGTTGAGAACAGAGAGAGGGCCGACTTTTGCAGAAGCAAGGACATCTTTTGGATAGAGTAGAGAAAACTCAGTGTAAAATCCTTAGGAAGCAAGATATTGCTACCAGGCTCTCTATCCTTAATTTCCATTGTCATTATATATTCTAATCGTATTTATAAAATGGAAATTGCATCTCTATATCTGTCCACTCTCTTTACATTACGCATGAGTAACTAAATATTCGAATGGGTTGAGAAGCACTTAGCTAGCATAACCTGAGATCTTCATTTTATGCGATCATCTTGTATTATGTATGCGTCATTCGTCCTTTAGAGATACTCGGGAGGGTGGTCTAAAGATAGAATCTAGGCTTGGAAAAGTCAGATTAGAATCTAGGCTCGGGAGAGTCAGATTAGAATCGCATAATCAAGAGATAGAAACTTAGGAATAAGTTCTGTTTGCTATTAACGCATCGCGTGCACCCTAGAGATAGGACATGATGGTATGCGGTCACCTTGTATCTATGTACATCAATCATCATCGCATAGGCAAGAAATAGAGACTTATGAATACGTTCTATAGACATCATCGCATATATCGTGTGCGTCCTAAAACTAGGAGCTATCGCATTTGCATTGGAAGATGAATTGTTGTCGCATGTGTGTAGCATGATCGCATAGCTTGAACGCAATCTCAGGAAGCGCTAGCTAAAGACCTTATCAACCCGTTCCCCTGCGTACTCATTATAACTTTCATTGTTATTGACTCTTTTCTCAATTCTGCCGCATAGATTCTATACATTAAACAAATATACCAACCAACGCATTGTTTTATTTGTCATCGCAAAGTCATCAGAAATCAACGTTGCATACTGTTTCCATAGTCCCTGTGTTCGACCCTGGGCTTACTAAGCAACTTAGTAGGGTTTATACTTGGATCTTGCTAAGAAAACTTGCAGGCACAACTGATGACGGGCAGAAAATGCATGTCATGTTAGGCCTTTTATTTAGAATTATGAGGGCTGTTAAGCAGAATATGCGGCAATTATGTTAGGAATTCATGAGAAAATTATTTTATTCTTCAGTTACGAAAACTGAATGAAACTTCCCACTATCACACAACTACGGAGAAAATGTCAGCACAATTATCCTATAATTGTCCAATTAAAAAATAATAAATATAATCATATTATATTCATTAACCTATGGTTTAATATCACATCAGATGCAATACATTAACCATAGTCTTTTCTTCTCTACCAGATATAAATCATATTTATATCATTTTCCTTCAAATAATGTAACTCATACATAATGTCAATCATATCAAATATAATTGACCAAGTCAATCATATCATATAATCGAACTCCCTCTTGTCAATTTGAACACTTCAAACTGACCCAGAAACTGATTCTCAACTGAAATCTTTTGAGCTACTAAGAGAACCTTATGGACCTATGGCTCGAAGCTCTAACGGTACGTGAATAACTTACTAAAATCTTTAGCCATGAGATCCACCATCTGTTAACTGCCATTCCTTCCACTAAAGACCGACAGCTGAACTTTTCTCATCACAGATATATTTTTGTGTCCATCGGATATAACCAATCAATAGTATGATAACCCTTCATAGATGCTCGTAAGTACAGCTAGGCCAATTTACTGTTTTGCCCCTGTAGTTACATCTAACTTCTTAAGTATCACTGATCCCTCTAATGAACAAAACAACATAGTCCTACTATGTGTGGACACCTCTCTGGCTATGAGAAGGTGTGTGGCACCACATCGTTCAAGCCCTGGGATCAGCCCTTAAGGGAGCAATCTATCTACTTACCCCTACTTCGGGGAAGGAGTGAATTCCATCTTGTGTAGCTGAGTTCCTAGCTCCCAAATCAGACGAATCCTCAAAGTGGTAGGTTTGAGTCAGCGATCTGGCCACTCGCACCCATACAAATCAAAGAATCGCTCTTAAAGGCAAGAGTTCCCAACTCACTCAGAATTGAGGTCATGTTACATATGGTCATCCTAGTGAAGTGAAGTCTCTGTCATGAACGACATTGTATAACGAGACGTTAACACTTCATGGTCCGGTCTTATACAAACTCTTCATATAGGACGTCCCCACTCGCATGTCTCCACGTGAATGACCAAGATCAGACCATCTGTAGCAAGTCACAATACTTGTAACTATTCTACAAAGCGGGTCGCATCCATAGCGTTACCAGGATAAAGTTTCCCTCCTATATCCATATACTACAGACCATTTTGGATATCACTTAAGATGATCTACTTGTATGTCTCCACGTATATGCTTAATTTACAAATGACAACCAGGCATATTAGTTTATTGGTTTGTGGTAAAGCAAATAAAACATCCAATGTTCATAGATAAAAGTGAAGAAATATCATATATTATATACCACAAGCGTTTGTTCAAAACTGTGTTTACAAATTACAGGACACGAGAGTTTAGGGCATCATTCCCAACGGCTTGTTTATCCCTAGCCTCTAACGTTTTACTTTTAATATGATGACGCTTGTTTATCCCTGACCTCCAACGATTTTAGTTTGTCATGAGATGTTTATTTATCTCTGGCCCTTGACATCATTTTGTTGTGGAGGTGCTTGTTTATCTCTAGCCCCTAACATTTTATTTTTGCTATGATGGTGCTTGTTTATCCATGACCTCTAGCTGATTTTTATTTTTGTCATGTGACGCTTGTTTATCATTGGCTTTTGACACTTCTTTGCTGTGATGACACTTGTTTATCCCTATCCTCCAACTCTTTTTTATTTTTCATAAGGCATTTAATTATCTCTGGCCTTTAACACCTTTTGTTATGTTGGTGCTAATTTATCCCTAGCCTTTAATATTTTTATTTTTTCACGTGGTGTTTGCTTATCCTTGGTCATTGATATTTTTGGCTGTGGAGGTGCTTGTTTATCCCGCGTCCCCAACGTTTTTATTGTTGCGATGACGCTTGTTTATTCCTAGCCTCTAGCGGTTTTAGTTTTTCATATGGCGCTCGTTTATCCTTGGCCCTTGACACTTTTCACTATGGAAGTGCTTGTTAATCTTTGGCCTCTAGCGTTATATTTTTGCTGCGATGGCGCTTGCTTATCCCTCGTCTCCATTATTTTTTTTTTTTTATTTTGCCATATGGCGCTTGTTTTATTCCTGACCTTTGACACCGTTCATACATTTGAAGTATTTCACCACAACAAAATAGTAGCTACACATTCGTCCACCTTCTAATTCTACAAGAATGTACGAAGGGGGCATGTCATAGCCACCTATTTTATTCCCCTTTGTTTAAATAAATTTTATTTTTAGATTAATTTTGCCTTAATTTTACTAAATTTAATTTGATGATTGTCAACCTTTATATATATATATATATATATATATATAAAGCTTATTTTAACACTTTTTAACCTTTTGTGTTTAGTGTGGTTAAAATAACTAAATTTGTTTGGTTAGAGTAACTGAAAGGGTTGGAAATAATGCAAAAAAGGAAAATTTTGTAATTGGTATTTATTTTTTAAGCTTTTCATACCTTTAAAAATTTGAGCCAAGTTTGGCATTTTTTTTTTCAAAATTCAAGACTGGCCAATAGATTTTTTTTGGTGAATGAGGAAATGTTTTTTTTGTTATAAAGTCATCTTCTTCTTTAACAAAGAAAAAAAAAACCGAGATGAGGGGAAATTACTTCTATATAAAAAATGTCAAACTATTTATAGAAATATAAAAAAATACTGATAGATTTTTATCAGCCGCTATAAAAAAGACTAAAATTTTGCTATTTTATGTAAATAGTTTCCCTTATTTTTCTATTTTTGAAAATGACCTTTTATTTTATTTATTTTTATATGCATTTTCTTAGATCTACTATTAATGTAAATTTATTTTTATTTTATTTATGTTCATCTTCTTTATCCATTCCTAATTTTTATTTATTTTGCTGTTTTGGTAAAAAAATGAAATCATTAAAACGTGAAATAAAGAAAAGTAGAGGGCTAAAATACCTTTGAAGGGAGGAAGAGAGCTTCTCATGTGTACTTTAAAAGAAAATTAGTAGAGAGTTTGAAGAGCAATTGTTTTGTTTTTTAATATTGTGATTCGGAAAACAATTTAGAAAAATATAATGGTTCTGAAACTATTTACAAATCTATGGTTTTTTTGGAGTTTTCGAGGGCGGGGATTTTGTATAAAATATTTTGTCGAGGGTTCAACCCTCGGCCTGTCGAAAATTAAAAAAAAGGTCGAAGGTTTGACCCTCGACCTAAAGAAAATTGAAGAAGACAACAAAATTTGAAGAAGAGGTCAAGGGTTCAATGCTTGACCTATCAAAAATTAAAGAAGAGAAAGAATCATTTAGTAATTATACACGATCGCACACAATCGTTTAGTAAATTACAATGCGATCATTTAGTAATTATACACGATGGCACACAATCATTTAGTAAATTACTATGCGATTGTTTAGTAATTCTTTATTAACGTAACAATAGGTGCAAACTTCCGAAAAGAACAAGTGAACGATGAACAACTTCTTTATTAGACGATAGGAATCAAACAAGATTAATCGGTCGCATACGAGACGCTAAACGATCGTTTACAATCTCTCCACGATCGCTCAGTATGACTAAATGATCGCTTATTAAATCCTCCGCGATCGCCCACAAACTCCTACACGATCGCTTAACTATTACTATTACACGATCGCCTTCTCAGAACCTATACAATCGCATATCTCTTACTATACGATTGTCTACCAAGTGCTACATGATTACTGAGCTTTACTACATGATTGCCTAATGGAAGTACACGATGAGCGGCATGCTAGATGGCCTCTCCACGACAGCGTCTTTCGAACCCTACTCTCGAGAGCTCTCTTTCCACACTACATGATTGCCCACAAATTCCTACAAGATCGCCTTCTCAGAACCTATACAATCGCATATCTTTTACTATAGGATCGTCTACCAAGTGCTACATGATCGCTGAGCTTTACTACAAGATCGCCTAGTGGAAGTACACGATGAGCGGCACGCTACGATGGCCTCTCCACGACAACGTCTTCCGAACCCCCACTCTCGAGAGCTCTATTTCCTCACTACATGATTGCCCACAAATTCCTACACGATCGCTTAGCTATTACTATTTGACGATCACCTGCTCATAACCTATACGATCACCTACCTTTTACTATACGATCGTCTACCAAGTGCTATACGATCGCTGAGCTTTACTACACGATCGCCTATACGATGATTAAAGATTGCTTACTAAATCCTCTGCGATCACCCACAAACTCCTACACGATCGCTTAACTATTACTATTACACGATCGCCTTCTTAGAACCTATAAGATTGCCTACCTTTTACTATACAATCGTATACCAAGTGCTACACGATAGTTGAGCTTTACCACACGATCGCCTAATGGAAGTAGACGATGAGCGGCATGCTGCGATGGCTTCTCCACGACAGTGTCTTCCGAACTCCCACTCTCGAGAGCTATCTTTCCTCACTACATGATCGCCCACAAACTCCTACATAATCACTTAACTATTACTATTAGACGATCGCCTTCTCAAAATCTATACGATCGCCTACCTTTTGCTATATGATCGTCTACCAAGTGCTACAGATCGCTGAGCTTTACTACACGATTGCTGAGCTTTACTACACGATTCCCTAGTGGAAGTAGACAATGAGTGGCACGCTGCGATGGCTTCTCCACGACAGTATCTTCCGAACTCCCACTCTTGAGAGCTCTCTTTCCTCACTACACGATCGTCCACAAGCTCCTACACGATCGCTTAGCTATTACTATTAGACGATCGCCTTCTCAAAATCTATAAGATCGCCTACCTTTTACTATACGATCGTCTACCAAATACTACACGACCGCTGAGCTTTACTACACGATCGCCTAGTGGAAGTAGATGATGAGAGGCACGCTACTATCGCTTAGTATTAGCCCCATACACTGCATTTAAAACAAAAATTAAATCGGTCATGCGCGCATCAGAGTGATTTGAACCGTCGACCTCCTTTAAAACGAATCCGAATCTCTGCAGCGTGTCAACGTCTCATCCCGTCCCATCCATTTAATTTTCCTAGCGCCGAATGCCTGTGGGTCAAGTTTTCAAAACTCGACCTTTAACCTTATAACCCCCCTCCTCTCCTCTTATTTTCTCACATTTTCTCACTGCCTTCATTCTCTCATTCTCACTACCTTCAGCCTCTCATTTTCTCACATTTTCTCACTGCCTTCATTTTCTCATTCTCACTGCCTTCAACCTTTGTTCTCTCATTCTACCTTCTTCGAACCTAATTAAAACTCTTACAAATTTGCTTCTGCCTTCTTCATTTCTTCATTGGTAAATCTTCTTCTTCTCCCACATTCGTCCATGAAATTGTGAGGTTTGTACCTTTACTATACAAAATTTTATTTTTCTTAAGGAACTATAAATTTTGTTCTTATTCTCATACTATTATATATTTTTTTATAGTTTTTGTTGTTGTTTGGGAAACAAAAAACAAAAAAGGTAACATTAACAAAAAAAATCATATATTCTCATAATATTTAGTTTTTTCCATAGTTTTTGTTGTAGATCCATATTCTCATAATATTTTATTTTTTTCATAGTTTTTGTTGCCGGATAACAGAGAGAGACCATTGTCACTTTGGGGGAAAAAAGTAAAACCACTATTAAATTTATGAGTTTACTATTTATTTATTACTAGTTTTATTATATTTAGTAGATCTATCATGTTAATTTTTTAGTAGTTGTTGAATTCAATAATATTTACATATTGATGTTAGTAGCTATTAGTATTAATCTTAGTAGTTGTTATTAGTGTTAATCTTATTTATATTATGTTATACCAACATGTTAATCTTATTTATATTTTATTTGTTTTTGTTTGTATTTAAGTATAGTTTATTGTTATGTTTAAAAAGTTGATGTTTATGCTTTAATATTTTTAGTTTAATACAAAATTATTATGATTTTTTGAAATATATTTCTTATGATATTTGATTTTTTTAGCATTAACTTTGAAAATATAGTTTAAAATAGTTTGAAAGTTTAATTTGTTGTTATGAATAAAAATAGTTATAAACAGTTTAATTTGTTGTTATGATTAAAAATAGTTATAAAGAGTTTAATTTATTGTTATGTTTAAAAAGTTGATGTTCATAAACCTTAAAAAGTTGATGTTTATAATTTAAAAAGTTTAATATTTTTAGTTTAATACAAAATTATTGTGATTTTTTGTATAAATTTCTTATGGTATTTGAAAAGTTTAATTTGTTGTTATGTTTAAAAAATAGCTATAAAAAGTTTAATTTATTGTTATGTTTAAAAATAGTTTTAAAAAGTTTGTGATTTTTATTGTGATTTTTTAAATATATTTCTTATATTTCTTATATATTTTTTTTATTGTGATTTTTATTGTGTTTTGTTTTTGTTTAAGTTTGATGATTAGTAGAACAATTAGTAATGTATTCTTTGTCTTTTTTCTTTTTTTTTTTTTTTTTAGAAAATGGCGGACGAATGCTTGGGATTTATGTTGTTTACAAATGATAATATGATTGATGGTATTGATGGAGTTGACTATGACCAACCACCAAGTGGAGCTTTTAGCATAAATGTAAACAGTGGAATTGTATTTGAACAATTCATTGAAATGGTTGGGATATCACTTAGTGTAGATATGGGAACAAATCAGTTAGAAATAATATATAGACATCCTAACCTAGAACCATCAGGATCAATAAGGTTTATGTCATTCCCTATTCCAAATGCACAAGCTATGAACTTGATATTCTCAATCGCAATGCCACTATCGAATTTAGTGCATTTGTATGTAAATGTAAATAGGATAGGGGTGGATATAAACTTGAATGCACCATTTAATTAGTTTGAAGATCCAACTGAATGTATTGACCCTGATGATGACAGTCGAATCCAAATTAAGTTGACAAGCCACTAACGATAACAAGTACACTCAGCTTTTCGGTGACAAATATTTGGTGCATTAGTTAGAGAATTAAAGCCATCACATCTGTGTAATCATAAGAGATAAGCTGCCTTTTACCCCGAAGCTCTATAAATATCGAAGGCATCCTTTCAGAAAAGGGGTTCACGAGTTCGGATACTTAGATAAATTTCTCCATAGTTTAGCCTTGTCCATAGTTTAGCCTTGTCCATAGTTTCCCTTTTTATTTTAAGGTGGAGCAAGAGAAGAGCCGAGATGTCGGAAGATCGCTCAGGGCAACTCGAGAGAGAACCTGGAGCAGTAGAAATCATAGAGCAGGCCAACTCTCATGAGAGCAAGATTATCTTTTGAACACGAGTAGAAAAGACAGTGTAAAAGCCTAGGAAGCAAGAGATTGCTACCATGCTTTTTATTCTCTTCTTGCATTATTATTTTGTACTTCAACTTTATATTTATACAATGGAAGTTCGGCAAATCAGTGTGCTAACGATAATTTTTCCGATTTCTTTGCAGACTCTCAATCTTTGGTGAATTATGACCTGGAGATTGAGAGGACATTCAGAAGGAGATTAAGAGACCGCCAACAACAACAACTAGATAAAGAAGATAGGTGGAGCAGCCTAGAAATGAGGCATCAAACAAAAACAACGTCATGGCAAATCCAATCCTCCTGGAAAACAATCGTAATAGGCCCATTAGGGACTATGCATCACCAAATCTCTACAATTTCTCTCCATGAATCATGAGGCCTGCACTCGATGGAAGCTGATTCGAAATGAAGTCGGTGATGCTGCAGATGATCCATACTGCAGGACAATTCGAAGGACGGCATGGCGAGGACCCGTACGCCTACCTCCGCAGCTTTATATAAATCTGCAATACTTTTGTGTTCTTGAACATCTCTGCCGAAGAAGTTTAACTAACTCTGTTTCCATTTTCTCTGTGTGATCAGGCAAGAAAATGGGTGTATTCCCTCGAGCCGGGAGAGATCACTTCATGGGAACAGGTTGTAGAGAGATTTATGAGGAAATATTTTCCACCTACTGAGAATGCTCGACGAAGGAAACTAATAACCAATTTTGAACAAGACATGGCGAATCGCTCAACGATGCCTGGGTGAGGTTTAAGAGGTTGGTCAGGGACTGTTCACACAATGGATTACCAGACTGCCTTCAGATGGAAATCTTTTATCATGGTTTGAATCCCACTTCGCAGACCGCTGTCAATGTGGCAGCCGCTGGTGGTCTGCTAGACAAGACGTATGACGAGGCTAAGTACATCTTGGATCGCATCTCTAAAACCCACGAGGATTGGAGAGAGAGTGATCAGAGACTGAGAATAAAGGATAACAACGTAATTAATGGTGCTATTACTTCACTACAGAATCAGATGACCGCAATGATGAACCTAATTCAGGGAATTGCGATCAACAACCTAACACCGCAAAATGGGCAAGTGAACGTAAGTAATCAGAATACCGCAAGGTGTGCGACTTGCGGTGACAGACATACAATGGAAGAATACCCACAAAACCCATAGCCTATTTACTTTGTGAAAAATAATTCATTTTCTAATACCTACAACCCTGGGTGGAGAAACCACCCCAACTTTGCATGGAAGAATCAGCAGCAGAATTTCCAATATGTGGCACAAAAAGAAGGGCCACCTGGATTCTTCCTGCCAAATAACGGTCATACGAGCAGCCAAGCCAGTAGTTCGCAATTGCCGCAATCATCCTCCTTGGAAAGCTTATTGAAGCAGTATATAAAGAAAAACGAAACTATGCTTCAAAGTCGGGCTACGCCCATCCGCAACTTGAAGTTACAGATGAGCCAGATTGCGAGCGAGCTAAGGAACAGACCGGAAGGGGCGCTTCCGAGTTCAACAGAATTCCCATGCAACCCGGGGGGATCAGGTAAAGAGCAATGTCATATCGTGACATTGTGGAGTGGAAAAAATGTGGAGGGAGAAAGAAAGAAGCCTAGCCGGACAACTCCAATTGCGTTGGAACCTGAAATTGCGGTGAACCAAAAAGAAGAAGAAGAAGGAGAAAAAAAAGTAATAGAGCCAGAAGTTGCATCCACCTCTAAGCCAATAGAAAAGGGGACTGTGATAATGTAGTTGCCACCTTTCCTGCAGATACTCAGAAAGAAAAAGAATGACGAGGTACAGTACCAACGCTTCTTATCTATGTTAAAATAATTATATATTAATATTCCGTTCAGTGAAGCGATTGAGGAGATGCCTGCTTACGTGAAGTTTCTGAAGGATATGGTAACCAAGAAGAGGGGCACTGGTAAGTTTGCCACGGTGGCTTTAACGCAAAGCTCGAAATCAATAATCCCACCGAAGATGAGCGATCTAGGGAGCTTTACTATACCTTGCTCCATTGGAGGACTGTACATCGGGCAAACATTGTGTGACCTTGGAGCCAGCATCAATTTGATGCCTCTGTCGATCTTTAAGCAGCTGAATGTGGGGCAACTTGAGCCCACGACCGTGACTCTCCAACTTGCAGATAGATCTCTGCTGCATCCAGAGGGGAAGGTGAAGGATGTGCTAATCACCATCGGCAAATTTATCTTACCAGCCGACTTTATCATCTTAGATTACGAAGCTGACAAAGATGTGCCCATCATCCTGGGGCGACCATTTTTATCAACAGATTGTGCTTAGATTGATATGCACAAAGGTGAGATCACTTTAAGTGTAAATGGACAAAAGCTCAAGTTCAACATCATCCGTGCCATGAAGTTTCCTGACGAAGAAGACCTGCATGACTCTGACGACGACCAGAATTTGACTGAAGAAGAAAAGTTTGATGAAGAGAATGAAGAAGAGGATGCAAGTGCATCCATTGCTGCATGTAATGCGATCATAAAAAAAACAAACAAGGAAGTTGAGATGATCGCAACCCAAGAAAAAGAGCCAATAGAAGAAGAAGAAAGAAAAACAACACAACTGTCCTTAGTAGAACCACCAATAATGGAATTGAAGACCCTGTCGAACCACTTAAAGTATGCATTTTTGGGGAAAAATGAGAAGCTGCAAGTAATTATTTCCTCGGAATTTAATGAAGCCCAGGAGAATGCGTTGATGAGCATTCTGAGGAAACATGTGCGAGCAATTAGCCTCGCATACTGTATGCACCGCATTCGTCTCGAAGAAGACCACAAGGCATCGATCGAACATCAGCGCAGTCTCAACCCTGCGATGAAAAAGGTAGTTAACAAGGAGATCATAAGTGGTTAAATGCAGGCATTATTTATCCGATAGCAGACAGCACGTGGGTCAGCCCCGTACAGTTCGTGCCCAAAAAGGGCGGCATGACGGTAGTTCCCAACGAAAATAATGAGCTGATACTGCAAAGAACCGTCACCGGGTGTTGTATTTGCATGGACTACCGCAAGCTGAATGCGGCAACGAAAAATATCATTTCCCTCTATCGTTCATTAACCAAATGCTAGATCGTTTAGCCGGAAATGACTTTTATTGCTTTCTGGATGGCTATGCCGGGTATAACTAGATTATGATTGCTCCAGAAGATCAAGACAAGACCATATTCAGCTGCCTATATGGGACTTTTCCTTTTCGCCGCATGCCGTTCAACCTCTGTAATGCACCGAGCACATTCCAAAGGTGCAGGATGGCCATCTTTTTAGTCTATCGTGAGGACTCTGTTGAAATCTTCATGGACGCCTTCTCTGTCTATGGGCACACATATGAAGTTTGTCTTGCCAACCTGAAGAAGATACTGAAAAGATGCGAGGAGACGAAGCTTGTTCATAACTGGGAAAAATGCCATTTTATGGTAAAGGAGGGCATTGTGTTGGGGCACAAGGTTTCTCGGGACGGGTTGGAGGTGGATAAAGCAAAAATAGAAGCAATTGAAAAACTCCCACCTCCAACAGATGTGAAGGCTGTAAGAAGTTTCTTAGGGCATGCTGGATTTTATAGACGCTTTGTCAAGGACTTTTCGAAAATAGCACGACCGTTGAGTGCATTGATGGAGGCTGACAGAAAATTTGATTTTGACAACAATTGCCTCAACGCATTCAGGATTTTGAAGGATGCACTAACAACCGCGCCCGTGTTAATCGCACCTGATTGGACACTTTCTTTTTAATTAATGTGTGATTCAAGCGTGTATGCGATGGGAGCAGCTCTGGCACAAAAAAGAAAGACAATCTTACATCCCATCGCATATGTGAGTAAGATGTTGAATCTTGCTCAGACTAATTACACCACCACAGAAAAGGAGCTACTTGCGGTAATTTTTGCATTCCAAAAATTTAGAGCATATCTGCCGAGAACAAAGGTACTCATCCACACTGATCAGTCGGTGATAAAGTATTTAATGACAAAGAAGGATGTTAAGCCAAGGTTGATCAGATGGGTTCTCCTCCTCTAGGAATTTGACATAGAAATAATTGATCGTAAAGGGACGGAGAACCAAGTTGCGGATCACTTATTCAGATTGGAAACCCTGAAGATGATTGCAATGAGTCAGAGGTGAGTGCGGTGTTCCCAGATGAGTAGCTGTTTCAGTTTGAAGAATTGTCATGGTACGCTGACATAGTCAACTATCTGGTTTGCGAGCAATTTCCAGAGGATTATATTGACCACCAGAAGAGGAGGCTCAAGTACGAATGCAGATCATATTTCTTGGATGAGCCGAATCTGTATAAAAGGGGGGAAACCAGATTCTGCGACTATGCGTACCAAATGCTGCTCAACAACGCATATTATCGCAATGTAACGACTCACCATATGGTTAGCACTTTGGAGGACAGAGCACCGCACTAAAGTATTACAAAGTGGATTCTACTAGCCAACATTGTTTAAAGATGCAACTGACTACGTGATGAAGTGTGATTGGTGCCAACGCACAGGTAAAATTTCATGGAAACATGCAATGCCTATGAACATCATCTTGGAGCTTGAGTTGTTCGATGTATGGGGTATCGACTTCATGGGACCATTCCCTTCATCAAATGGTAAAAATTATATTTTGTTTGCCGTCAACTATGTATCCAAGTGGGTAGATGCAATGGCATGTGCCACAAGCGATGCGGCGGTAGTCTCTCAATTCCTGAAGAAAAACATTTTCACTCGTTTTGGCACTCCACGTGCCATAATAAGTGATGAAGGGTCTCACTTTGTCAATCATACTGTTAAGGAACTGCTGCACAAATATAACATTCTCCACAAAGTGGCCACCACATACCATCCGCAGATGAATGGTTAGGCCTGGTGTCCAATCGAGAGATCAAACTGATACTTGAGAAGATAGTAAGGCTTTCACCAAAGGATCGGGCAACAAAGCTCGACGATGCATTATGGGCGTACTAGACTGCATTTAAGACACCCATAGGTATGTCCCTGTATGCGTTGGTATTTGGTAAGGCGTGTCATTTTCCTCTAGAGCTAGAATACAAAGCAATGTGGGCGGTAAAGAAGCTAAACTTTGATTTGAAGAAAGCAGGAAAAGCGAGAAAACTTCAACTGGTCGAGCTGGAGGAATGGAGCATTAATGCATATTTACAAGGAGAGCGCAAAGCGCTGGCACGACAAATACATATGCGGTAAGAACCTCCAAGTCAGGCAAAGGGTCTTACTATTCCATTCACGACTACGGCTCTTCCCTAGGAAATTAAAATCACATTGGTCCGGACCATACATAGTTAGAGAGGTATTTCCGCATGGTGCGGTTGAATTATCAAATGATGAAGGAACCAACGCATTCAAAGTTAATGGGCAGCGAGTAAAAGCGTATCACGAAGAAGGCTGGCATCGCCAAGTCGACTCCATAGAATTGAAAAACTCTGAATAAGAAAGAAGTAGGTGGTCCCTGCGTTATCAGACGATTGAAATTCATCGGGGATGCAAGTTTTGAATTATGAAATCTCCAACTTTTCTCTACTTCTCAGACTTTTCATTTCACTATATCTTTTCAGTTCTTTATCTATTATTTTTTATTCTACATCAAAAAAAAAAAAAAAAAAAGAGATTGCGGTAAAGAAGTTTGTTTTGTTTAATATTATTTGACCCTCTCACTATTTTTCTTGCAAACGATCGAGGCGAACAACTGCGGATGCGTTACACGAAGAAGAAACTTATCTTATTCCATCACCGCAATCCCAAAGAAGATAGATCGCCACAAAGAAGGATGCGTCAACAAACAATGCGGGCAATAGCATAAATTGTTGTATTTTTCATTGACTTTATTCCAAATTTTGCACTATCGCATCGCATTTTAATTTTAAAAGTTTTATCACCGCATCTTCTTTGATTACCGCGATCATTTAACATTGATAAATTTAGTAAGTCACCGCATACTTTCTCTTTGCCAATTATGATTTCAATGATGAAACACATGCTTCTATTTTTTTTCATATATACTATAATCAACTTAATCTTAGAAAAGTCACCTCATGAAATATTTCTAGAACTTAGAGGTCTGCTAACTTTCTTTCAAACTCTCTTTATGTAGCTTCCTAAGAATATCGCATGACTTCTTTCAATCTTTTGGCAATGGGGACATTGCCGCATTTTAAATTTGAGGGTGACGTATTTATTTTTCAGCCTTGCTATTTTTAGCTTTATGAAAAAAATATTCTGAGAATAACAACTCCACTGTCAACGCAATGGGGAAACCCATGTTGATAAGAGTTAAGTTGTGAAGGGCACTTACCCGTAGTTGGATGTTCGCATGATACACGTGGGGGCAAGCCAAAATGAAAGTAAGTCACCAGGATCAACGCATAAATAAATGACCACAACTTCGCTGCCAAGTAGGTATGTGTTTAGTCTAAGAAAGAGCGCATTGCTCGTAGTTGGATGTCCGCATGACACACGTGGGGGCAAGCCAAAGCGAATGCAAGGCATTTGGATCAGCTCAAGGTCAGAAAAAAAAATAATAATGTCAAGAAATATGCAAGGATAAAAATCATTTAACACCCTGGTGGCAAAGTTTTCTTTCTGAAATAAATCATGCGATGTCCCGGAATTTAGTAAAGCCCTTTTGAAGGTTAAGCTTGCAGTCCCTAGGCTTTAGAAATATTTTAAGAGGAGACTTGAATAAGACTTAAGGAAATTTTGGTGTATAGAATTTGAATGAAGTATCCTTGAGAAATCTAGGAAAAGAGATTTGTGGTCGACTTGCTAAAGGAAATCTTTAGCTTATGCTTGAGGATAAGCATTGTTTAAATTCGGGGGTGTGATAACGGGCAGAAATGCGTGTTATTACAGTGCTAAGTTCTTAAACAATGCTGGCTTGTGTTGATAAAATATGTTAGATTGTGTCCAAAAATCATTAAGTTCATAAAATTGTGGTCGCATGCGTTCATCACATAGAAACAGTTCATTTTTGTATTTTTATACAGAATATGCGTTGACGCAAGGCAAAAAGCGCGATCACAAGAAATCTACGGACGAGCGCAATATTACCACAAGGCATTGCGGTGATTTGTGTTCACATACATCTGCTCAAGAAGAATTGCCGCATAGAGCCAGCGCAACTTGGTGGGTGCATCTGGGTGAAAGGCATAATTAATCACGATGGGATAGAAAGTTGATGACGGTCGAATCTGAATTAAGTTAAGCCGCTAACGATAACAAGTACACTCCACTTTTCGGTGACAAATATTCGGTGCATCAGTCAGAGAATTAAAGCCATCCCATCTGCATAATCATAAAAGAGAAGCTGCCTTTCATGCCGAAGCTCTATAAATAACGAAGGAATCCTTCAGAAAAGGGGTTCACGAGTTCGGTTACTTAGATAAATTTCCCCATAGTTTAGCCTTGTCCATAGTTTCTCTTTTTATTTTAAGGCGGAGCAAGAGAAGAGTCGAGACGCCGGATGATCGCTCAGGGAATCTCAAGAGAGAAATTGGAGGCGTAGAAAGCAAAGAGCGGGTCGACTCACGCGAGAGCAAGATTATCTTTTGAACACGAGTAGAAATACAGTGTAAAAGCCTGGGAAGCAAGAGATTGCTACCAGGCTCTTTATTCTCTTCTTGCATTGCTATTTTGTACTTCAACTTTATATTTATACAATGGAAGTTCTTTATTTACATCTATTCACTCTCTTAGCACGCATGAGTAGCTAAACTTATCGAATGGGTTGAGAAGAACTAAGCTAACATGACCTAGGATCTTCATTGCTTGCGATTATCTTGTTTTATGTTGTGCCCAACATACCTTTAGAGCTACTCGAGAGAGAGTCTAAAGAAAGAACCTAAGACTTGAGAGAGCTAGGTTAGAATCTAGACTCGAGAGAGCAAGATTAGAACTGCATAAACAAGAGATATGGACTTAGAGATAAGCTCTATTTGTCAACCTGCATCGCATGCATCCTAGAGATAGGTATGATATTATGTGGTCGCCTTGTTTGTGTGTGTGTCATTTTGTCATCGCATAAATAAGAATAGAGGATTATGTGTAGGTCCTATAGACTTGTCGCATATATCGCATGCGTTTTAGCATTAGAAGTCGTAGCATTCGCATCGAGAGTTGGTTTACTATTGTATGTGTGTTTCATGGTCGCATAACATGAACACATCCTAGGAAGTGTTAGTCGAATCCTTCTCAACCTATTCACCGCACACTTATCACATCTTCCATTTTATCAACTCTGTTCGAAACTCCGCCACATTTGTTTATTTTTATTACCACAAATAGCATTCCCAACAAGTACTTGATTTATTTGGTTACCGCAAGGTCTTCTGAAAATTACCACCGCATATTGTTTTTCCAAGTCCCTGAGTTTGACCCTGGACTTACCAGGAAACTCAGACGGATTTACATTTGGATTCCACTGAGAAAACTTGAGTGCTCAACGCATTTTCATCACCACATTTCATCCATATTTCCACCTCATAAAAAAACGCATCAATCACAAAATGTATTAATTCCTTAAGCCAAAATGTAATACAATACAATATAAGGAAAGAAGAGAAAATGAAAGGACCAGCTAGAAGCAATGTCTTGCTTCTAGCAAATGTGTGTCAAGGCTGCCGGTGGTGCCATGGATGGGCGGTGGAACAGAATCTCTCGAGATCTAACTCCGGCGGATGCTCCGGTCGTCACTCAGAATGGATGAAGGAGATGAAGAACTCTCAAGCTTTCCTCTCACACTTTCGTCTGGATCACAAGGATCCATCCGAAGGTAGAAACTTGGATGATTTGAAATTCTGCTCAGCGACTTCAATTTATAGAATTTAATCACCGACAACATTAATGGACCTGCTCTGATTCTGACATTCGTGGCGCAATGGTTCTTTTCTGAATCTCTGCTGCTAACGGCGTGGTAGGTGAAATGTCAACATCATATTTTGATTTTCCCAAGGAATGCGTTCATGTTGCATTCCACCAACCTTGCGTTCATCCCTCTATTATGGTTATCATCATGTAGCCATAATCTCCTTGTGACGACCGCATTCACTTTGCGATCGCAACCTCTATGCGATAGATGTGTGCGGTTGATGGCTGACCGCAACCTCATCATTCATTAGTTCGAAGTTTTATACGTCCTTGTTCATAGTTTTATTTCGTTTTAAGTCGGATGCGAGAGAGAAGGTTGTGTCGATAGATCGTTTCAAAAGCTTGGGAGAGCACCGAAAGCTTTAAGGACAGAGCGAGGACCGACGCTTGCGGAAGTGGGAACATCTTTAGAACCGAATAGAGATTACAGTGTAAAAGCCTCGGTCAGCAAGGAATTGCTACCAGGCTCTCTACCTTTAACTTCCATTGTTATTTTGTACTTCACTTTATCGAAATGGAATCTATTTCTCTATATCTGTTCACTCTCTAATATTTACGCATGAGTAGCTAAATTAGTTGAATGGGTTGAGAAGCATTTAGCTAGCACAACTAGGGAATCTTCACTCTATGCGATTATCTTGTATTATGTATGATTCATTCGTCCATTAGAGATAATCGAGAAGGTAGTCTAAGGATAGGATCTAGGCTTGGGAAGGTCAGGTTAGAATCAAGGCTCGGGAGAGTCAGATTAGAACGCATAATCAAGAAATAGAAGCTTAAGAATAAGCACTATTTATTATCAATGCATCACATGCATCCTAGAGATAGGATATGATTGTATGCGGTCACCTTGCTTTTATGCATTTTGCATCATCGCATAGGACAAAAGTAGAGACTTAGGGATAAGCTCTATGGACACTTTTGCATTCAATACATGCGTCTTAGACTTAGGAGCGTCGCATTTGTATTGGAAAATGACTTGCTGTGAATGGTGGTAGCATGATTGCATAGTCTGACGCATTCCAAAGTAACGCTAGCTAAAGATCTTCTCAACCTGTTCATCGCATACTCAGTGCATCTATCACACAACTTACTTTTCTCAAATCCGCCGTATTTGTTTATTTTCTCACGCAATCAACAATAAACCAACAATTTATTTATTTGGTTACCACAAAGTCTTCCTAAAAATTACGAATCGCTCAACGATGCCTGGGTGAGGTTCAAGCGGCTGGTAAGAGACTGCCCACTCAATGGCTTACCAGACTGCATACAAATGGAGATTTTCTACCAAGGATTGAATCCCTCTTCACAGACCACTGCCAATGCGGCAGCCGCTGGTGGTCTGCTCGACAAAACATATGAGGAGGCTAAGAGTTTACTTGATCGCATTTCCAAAAATCACGAGGATTGGCGGGAAAGCGATCAGAGATTAAGAATAAAAGAAAATGACGCAAATAATGGGGCCATTGCATCCCTGCAAAATCAAATGACTGCGATGATGAGTTTAATACAAGACATCGCAATTAATAATACGAGAGTGAAGAAAGGGCTGCTCAGCGAAATTACTCAAACGACGGCAAATTGTGTCATTTGCGGAGATGCTCACCCGATGGAGAAATGCCCAACAAACCCGCAGTTGGTATGCTTCATGAGAGATAATCCCTATTCCAATACATATAACCCCGGGTGGTGAAACCACCCAAATTTTGCGTAGAAAAATCAACAACAAAGCTTTCAACCTGTGGCACAAAAAGAAGGGCCACCTGGATTTTTCTTGCAAAACAACGGTCCAGCGCATACCCAAGCTAGCAGCTCACAACACCGCAATCTTCGTCCTTAGAGAGCTTATTGAAGCAATACATTGAGAAAAACGAATCAGTGCTTTAGAATCAAGCTACATCCATTAGAAATCTTGAAATCCAAATGGGACAAATTGCGGGCGAGTTGAAAAACAGACCGTAAGGAGCGTTGCCGAGCTCAACTGAGCTCCCTCGCAATGCTGGGGGTAACGGGAAGGAACAATGCTTAGCGGTCTCCTTGCTAAGCGACAACATGACTACGGAAGTAGAGGAGAAGCCCATCGTGACCAACTTGAATACGGTGACAATCGAAGACCCGTTGACCTATAGTTTAGAGAAGCCCGAGAAATTAGACCCTGAAGTTGCGTCCACCCTTAAGCCTCTAGATCTTGAGATAGAAGAAGTTCAACCACCAGCAATTTCGCAAAGATTGAAAGAGGAACAAAATGAGGAAGAAAAGATCGCAATATTGGCTGCAGCGCAAAATGCTATGATCCCACCTAAAATGGGCGACCCAGGAATCGTCACGATACCATGCTCTATCGGAGGGACCTACAGTGGCCAAGAACTATGCGATCTTGGGGCAAGTATAAACATAATGCCGCTATCAATCTTCAAACGATTGAATATCGGCACACTTACGCCCACAAAGGAAACTCTTCTGCTCGCTAACAGATCCCGAATACACCTTGAAGGAGAGTTGAAAAATGTCGCAAATTCAATCGATAAATTCATCCTACCGGAAGACTTCCTCATTTTGGATTATAAAGCGGACGAAGATGCGCGCATCATATTGGGACGACCATTTCTTTCAACCGGTCGCGCTCAAACTGATGCGCGCAAGGGGGAAATTGTAATGAGCATTCATGGGGAAAAACTCCGGATTAAGGCAGTAATGAGCATTTGGTTTTATTTATTTCGTATATACTAGAGTCATCTTAACCGTAAGATAGTCACCTCATGAAATATTTCTAGAAGTTAGGGGTTTTCTAGCTTTCTTTCAAACTCTCTTTACAACGCACTCTAAGAACATCGCATGACTCATTTCAATCTTTTGGCAATGAGGACACTGCCGCATTTTAAATTTGGGGGTAGGATATTTATTTTCGACCTTGCTATTTTCTATAAAAAAAAATTGAGAATAAAAAACTCCACTGTCAACACAATGGGAAACCCATATTGATAAGAGTTAAGATGTGAAAGGCACTTACCCATAGTCAGATGTCCGCATGACACACGTGGGGGCAAGCCAAAACGAAAGTAAGTCATCAGGATCAACACATAAATAATTTATCGCAACTCCACTACCAAGTAGGCATGAGTTTAGTCTGAGAAAGAGTGCATTGCTCGTAGTTAGATGTTCGCATGACACCGGTGGGGGAAGCCAAAACGAAGGCAAGGCACTTGGATCAGCGCAAGGTCAGAAAAAATAACAATGACAAGAGATATGCAAGGATAAAATCATTTGATACCCCGGTGAAAAATTTTCTTTTTGAAATAAATCATGCGATGTTCCGGAAGTTAGAAAAGTCTTTTTGAAGGTTAAGCTTGCAGTCCCTAGGTCTTAGAAATATTTTGAGAATTGACTTGAATAAGACTTAAGGAAACTTTGGTATATAGGATTTGAATAAAGTATCCTTGAGAAATCTAGGAAAAGAACATTGCGGTTGACTTACTAAAGGAATCTTTAGCTTATGTTTGAGGACAAGCATTGTTTAAATTTGGGGGTGTGATAACGGGCAGAAATGCACATTATCATAGTACTAAGTTCTTAAACAATGTTGGATTGTGTTAAAAAAAACATATTAAATTACGTCTATCAAACATCAATTTCATAATATTGTGGTCACATGCATTCATCGAATAGGAACAGTTAATTTTTGTGTTTTTATGCAGAATATGCTTTGACGCAATGCAAGAATTGCGATCATAGGAAATCAGTGGTTGAGCGCAACTTCATTGCAAGGCTTTGCGATGATTGTGTTCGCAAACATTCGCCCGAACAGGATTGTCGCAACTTGGTTAGCACAACATAGTGGGTGTATCTAGGTGAAAGGCTAAATAATCACGATGGGATAGAAAGCTGATGATAGTCGAATCTGAATTAAGTTGATAGCCGATAACGATCACAAGTACATTCAGATTTTTGGTGACAAATATTCGGCGCATCAGTCAGAAATTAAAGCCGTCCCATCTGTACAATCATGAGAGAGAAGCCATTGTTCACCTTGGATGTTCTATAAATACCAGAGGCATCCTTCAGAAAAGGGGTTCACCATTCATTAGTTCGAAGTTTCATACGTCCTTGTTCATAGTTTTCTTTCGTTTTAAGGCAAATGCGAGAGAGAAGGTCGTGTCGATAGATCGTTCCGGTAAGCTTGGGAGAGTGCCAGAATTCAAGGACAGAGCGAGGGCCAACGCCTGCGGAAGCGGAAACATTTTTAGAACCGAATAGAGATTACAGTTTAAAAGCCGCGGTCAACAAGGAACTGCTACCAGACTCTCTACCTTTAACTTCCATTGTTATTTTGTACTCCACTCATTTATCGAAATGGAATCTATTTTTTTATATCTGTTCACTCTCTGTTATTTACGCATGAGTAGCTAAATTAGTTGAATGGATTGAGAAGCATTTAGCTAGCACAACTAGGGAATCTTCACTCTATGCGATTATCTTGTATTATGTATGCTTCATTCATCCATTAGAGATACTCGGGAGGGTAGTCTAAGGACAGGATCTAGGCTTGGGAAGGTTAGGTTAGAATCTAAGCTCGGGAGAGTCAGATTAAAACGCATAATCAAGAGATAGGAGCTTAGAAATAAGCACTATTTGTTATCAACGCATCGCATGCATCCTAGAGATAGGATATGATTGTATACGGTCACCTTGCTTTTATGCATTTTGCATCATCGCATAGGACAAGAGTAGAGACTTAGGCATAAGCTCTATGGACACTTTTGCATTCAACACATGCGTCCTAGACTTAGGAGCGTCGCATTTGCATTGAAAAATGACTTGTTGTGCATGGTGGTAGCATGATCGCATAGTCGGATGCATTCCCAAGTAACGCTAGCTAAAGATCTTCTCAACCCGTTCATCGCATACTCAGTATATCTATCACACAACTGACTTTTCTCAAATCCGCCGCGTTTGTTTATCTTTTCATTAACGCAATCAACAACAAACCAACAATTTATTTATTTGGTTATCGCAAAGTCTTCCTAAAAATTATCAACGCAACCTGTTTTCACAAGTCCCTCAGTTCAACCCTGGACTTACCAGGAAACTCAGTGGAATTTACACTTAGATTCCCCTGAGGAAACTTGATTGCACAACGCAATGTCATCAATGCATATCATCCATAATTCACTTCATAAAAACAACCATCACAGGGTGATGAGACAATTTGGTTTTCAGCAGGATGTCCTATCACCTTATAATACTGGACCCCTACTGCATGATATTGTCTTAAGGACTGTAAAGTGGTCGGAAAAAGTTGCACATTTGGTAGTGCGATGACACTATCGTGAAGGTTTATTGTAGTGGGGGTTTCTATTGAACAGTTTGACAGGGATGTCACTCAAGACTACATTCATTGGTATAATAATATCACAAGGCGTTACGTCACTCATCTGGGAGCAGTTGTGGGTCATCTGGTAAATGAATGAATATTATCTAATTATTTTTAATTTAAATTTATTTTAAATATTATCTAAATGTTTTATAACTCACAGAGATTGAAAAACAATAGACTCTGTGATGTTGCGAATGATCCGAACCAGGTTCTTACTATATGTAGTGACAACCAAAGCTATATGGAAGAGATATATTATATGTATGATATACCTATTATTCCTCCACCAGCTCCTACACGTAGAGGACCTGTTCGAGAAGATGATGAGTTTTTTAATGTGGAAGACTCACAGAGATTGAAAAACAATAGACTCTGTGATGTTGCGAATGATCCGAACCAGGTTCTTACTATATGTAGTGACAACCAAAGCTATATGGAAGAGATATATTATATGTATGATATACCTATTATTCCTCCACCAGCTCCTACACGTAGAGGACCTGTTCGAGAAGATGATGAGTTTGACGAGGTTGCCCATAATGTGGAAGAGTTGCCCCTTGTGATGCAGACACAGAGTCAAATTGAAAAACAATAGACTCTGTGATGTTGCGAATGATCCGAACCAGGTTCTTACTATATGTAGTGACAACCAAAGCTATATGGAAGAGATATATTATATGTATGATATACCTATTATTCCTCCACCAGCTCCTACACGTAGAGGACCTGTTCGAGAAGATGATGAGTTTGATGAGGTTGTCCATAATGTGGAAGAGTTGCCCCCTGTGATGCAGACACAGAGTCAAATTGATTATGTTAATCAGATGATGATGATGTCAGTATGGTTCAGGACATTATGACTCAGAGGCTGGTCCTTCGTCTTAATACGTGCATGGACATGGTCGGGGTCATAGAGAGTATAATGAATATTTATATTATGAACCACCTGCAGAGGTACCAGAGCAACATCAAGAACCAGAGCAACCTCAAGTTCGAAGTCGACGACGACAACCAGCTCGAAATCGAGACGTCCGCCTTGTGGGATACATTGATTTTTATATAAATGAGATTTTTTAATTTACACTTTTTTATTTTTATGAGATATTATTTTTTTAATTTGTTCCTTTTATAGTTAAGTTAAATAAAATAATAAAATAATAAAAAATTAAAGTGTGTGTGCAGTGAGGTGCCGTGTCAGTGGCAGTGTTGCTGACGCAAATTTCTTTTTTTTTTTTTTCCTTTTTTTCTTTATTATTATTATTATTATTATTATTATTATTTCTTTCCATTATTTGTCTCCTTGCTTTCTATTTCGGTTTTTTTTTTTAATATATTCTTAAAGTAATCAAGGTCAAATTTATTTTATTTTATGTTCAGTTGTATTACTTATTTTTGTTACTTAGTTTTTGTTATTAATTTATCTTATTTTTGTTTATCTATTATTATGTTTTGCATATTCATCTATTCTTCATGGGTTATTTTTATTCAATACATTCAATGAAATTTTTGAAATTTTTGTCAATTTAATATATGCACATTAATTTGTAATCATCATTTTTCTTTCAAATCAAGATTTTTTTTTTTAAAAAAAACTAATGGAGGACGGAATCTAGAAAATTTTAGAATACGATTTTCTATAATTCTTGAGATGGAGAGTTTGATTCTTTGGAGTCTGAGATCAATCTTCAGTATATAATTTTTTTTACTAAAGCCCTAATATGTCATTTTCATGTTTGCTTAATTTATTATGATGTTTCTTTACTTGTATAATGTTCATATTAAGTTTTCCTTGATTTTTAATTAAAATTTCTGAAAGTTTTAAAATCCTTCTAATTTAAATTTTTTTAAGTTTTAAAATTTTTCATAAAACTCTTTTTAAATCACTTAAAATTTTTCTTTAAAATTACATTTTTTTTTTATTTTCAAACATTCAAAAATTAATCTATGATTTCAAAAGGTTTCCTAATCAATGTTTGCCAATAATTTGTTTTCAAGACCGTTTTCCTTAAAAAATTCTTACGATGAAATCTAGAAAATTTGTGAGTCCGATTTCTTAGAATCCTTTGAGGTATGGAATCGCATCTTTGGGAGTCCTAAATTTGATCCCAAGAAAAATGAGTTTAATTAATATCTAAAAAAGTACTTTATTTAAAGACTATCCTCTGATGGATATTAAAAAAATGTAATAATTTCTCACTTTCTTGAAGTGTGGAATTTTTCCTCAATTATAATATAGTCAAATTGATGGTAATGCTTCCACTTATTTTATGGCATCATTACTTCAAATATTGGAGTAATGAGGAGTAAAATAAGACATTTATTTTTTTAAAAAAAAAAAATCTAAAAGAGTAATTTTAAAGAATATTTTCAATTCAAGATTTGAATTTTGGCCCCCGTTTTCTAAATGGATGTTGTGGGGTGCTAACACCTTCCCCATATACAAATGACTTCCAAACTCAACTCTAGTTTTCACATACCATTTTTGCTTTTTAATTAAAAATTGTTTATTTTACTTCCGTGTCCAATCACACCATAAAAAAGATTAGTGGTGACTCATTTTTATTTTTCTTTTAAAATTAACCCTTTTTTACGATGTCGGCCGTTACGCATCGTCTTGGGCACATGGCGACAGGACTAAACCCACAATGTCACACCCTACCCTAAATTACCCTCTTAACTTGGAAGGGAGTATGACGGTAGTAGTTACCAACCCTTTTGCTAGCATTTACTGCCTAACCTACGTTCATAACTTGTATAGAAACCTTGATATATAAACATTTTCAAATACATACTGAATAGAACAACTAGAACTTATCACATTCATCTCATCGGGTTTTAAGACTATTCACATATAAACAACTTATGTACATTACCACAAGATGAGCCAACATATAACACTAGTCCCTGTATGATAGACACATGTGTACTAACAATTGCAGAGTCATCAACCAAGCTTCTTTCAATCTGAGTTTTTGAGTGGTAGAGTAGCAGCAGAGTCGTCTTCTAGGAAATAACCGCTACTTGGGGAAGAAAATATTTTGAAAACCATGAGCTAAAAGTCTAGTGAGTGACTAACTTTTAAAACATAAGTATCATACATAAAACTAATAATAAAACTAAAAGATTTAATTGGAAACATTAACTTAGGCAACCATCATTCACATAAACATTAACATAACAAAACATATCTATACTTAGTTGGACTATTCCTCAGTTGAGAGTTGCCCCCTTGCTTAACTCCCAATACTTATACTTAGCCTTTTATCTGAGAGTGAACCCTTTTGTCCGCTCTGTACCTTACTTAACTGTATTGCTACTTAGCTGAGAGAATGAACCCTTTTGTCCAGCTCTCCATACTACTCAAGGTTAAGGTGTGTCGCCTTTGTCCACTACCTTCCACCTAGCTTTCCTCATACTAACCAAGGTTAAGGTGTGTCACATTTGTCCATCATCTTACCTAGTCTTTCTCATGGTTTCCTAGGATAAGGTGTGTCACCTCTGTCCATCACCTTTCTCCTAGTCTTGTCTGTCCTACCTGCATGTAGATTGGGTCCTATCCTCAAGACTCAGAGACAAGCCCTGTATGTCTCTATTCTGCGACCAGGTTTGCTATAACTGCTAAGGTGGCACTTGTTTCTCCCGAGCCTGGTTCTGGGTAGTCTGTCCTGCGATCGTGTTACAGATTAGCTCCTGTAGTTTTTTCATTAGGGAGGATGCAACGACTTCACTAATTCTTGCTTCCATTTCCTTCTCATCGACTTGGGTCATAGGTAGATTCGGAGCTGTCGGAATAGTCTGGCTACTATTTGCTCCCTTTTTATGCACCCCTGGAGGGGGAGGATCCTGAACTCGTGGATGATGCACTTGGGAGTCCTGAACCCTCCTCTAACAGTCTTTCTTGCTCTAAGTTTAGGTGTTATGTCCTGTCATGAACTCATAAATTAGCTTTTTACCTCTAGGTCCTTCTCAGAAATCATGCTACTAAAACATTACATCACTAATCTCATATATGCACTGAAAACTTTCATTAATATGACATACCTGGTGATGACGAGGAATTCGTTATTAGGACTATAACCTAGACTTACATAGTAAGTTAGTCCACAGAACCCAAAACATGGGATCTGATACCAACTGTAACGACCCGACCTCCTAGAACTCAAGATCCAAACCTAACACCCAAACATCATGGCAAATTATTTTAGGCCACAGTCCATGGTTCAGTCAAACTTAAATCGAGTAATTCATAAACATACAACATGCTTAACAACCCACATGAGTTTAGAGCCTTACCCTTCATGAAGATTCGTCGACTACACCTTTAATAGACTGGACGACAACTTCAACAACCTAAAATTTCGCCCTAACATCCAAAATATGACGAGTGCCAACAAATCAAAGCCAAACTCTAATGATTGTTCAAAATCCTCAAGAAATCCAATCAAAACAATTTACACTTACCTTTAATCCAAGATTCCGACAAAGACCAAAGTGGACCCGACGCGGTAGGGACGACAGCTACCGACAACGGTATGACGGGGGTGACTGATGCGCAACTGGATCTGGTGAGATGGAGCAGGTCTAGGCCAGACAGATCTGGTCAGTGGCGGCAAAATTCACGATTGACGGATATAACGCGGCTGACAGATGAGACGACGCCCTCGACTGGGCGATGCAGCAGTGAATGGAGGACGGTGGCTCGGGTTGGCACTCACGAACGAAAATGCGAGGAGGTGCGACTTTAGTTGGATAGTGAGCGACGACTGGAGGGTTTTGCGGGGGTGGGGTCGACGTGGTGTGGTCATGAGGTTGCGTCGTTGGCGGCTGAAGGTCGGGCTTCGATGATGGTGCTGGAGAAAACGAAAACAGAGGGGGTTGAGGTCTCAGGTGGCATGAGGAAGAAGAAGAAAATAATTTTTTTTATGTAATAATAATAATAATAATAATAATAATAATAATAATAATAATAATAAAATTTAAAAAGAAATAGAATAGACTTTTATTTTATTCTTTTCCTTATTCTACTTTATTTTATTAACTTTCTTTTCTTCCTAAAATGAAATTAATTCCTGCCATTAATTTTCAAATTGAATAATTTTGATGTCAATAATTAAATTCCCACAATTACACTTAAGTCCAAAAATTCCGAAAATACCCTCAATTAATAAAAATTACTGAAATTACATAAATAGTAAAAAGTCGGGGTGTTACAGTTTAATTTCGAATCTTATTCAAATTAATTTTAGATTATAATGTATCTAAATATGTTATATTAATTGTATCATATACAATTAACATTATTTCCTTAAATAGTTTGAATAATTCAAATTATTTCAAAATTATTGGTCCTTGTTTATTCGTTGTGAGCTAGCAGGGGACCTAATGGGCCTATAGATTAAAAGCTCCAATGCTTCGACATTAACTAATTAAACTCTTTAATTATGTTAATGAACATTCATTAACTATGGGTCACTCCACCAAAGATCCAGAGCTGCACTCTTCACACTGTAGAATATTTATACATCCATTGGATTTACCCAATACAATAAATCGATCCTTCACAAGAAGTTTGTAATTATAGCTCGGTCAAATTATCGTTTTATCCCTGTAATTACCTCTTACTTTTTAAGTATGACTGATCTCTCTAATGAACAATCTGTTTATGGTTCTACCATAAACCAAGCGAGTGAGAGGGCGAGTACCTTTTGTTCAAGACCCGGAATCAACATTTAAGGGAACTACTTCTCTATTTATCCTAAAAACGGGGAATGAGTGAATTTCATCTTGTATTGTTATGTTCCTAGCTCCCTACTTGGACAAATCCCCAAAATGTTAGGCTTATTGAGTCGGCGACTCAGACCACTTTCACCCATACAAATCAAAAGATTGCCCCCATAGATAGGAGTCCATAACTCACTCAGGATTGAGAACGAGTTACATGATTATTTTATAAAATATTAATCTCTTCAATTAATAGTGTTATGAGAGATTAAGTATTTTGTGGTTTGGTCTTATATAAACTCATTGTATTGGATATCCTCACTCACATGTCTTTGCATGAATGATTTGGATAAAATCATTTGTAACAATTACAAAGTGGGTCGTATCCATAATGTTACCAAGAAAAGACACCCAATCTTAATCCATATACTAAAGACCCTTTAGGTTATTACTTGAAATAAGATCTACCTATATGTCCACTACATACTCTACAAGTTTCATTAAATAATCTTGGATTTTTCTCGTAATGGATAACTAATTATTTCATGTTTAAAATAATCAATTATTATAGAAAATAACTAATTAACTACAAGGTTTTAGGACATAAATCCCAACAGTTGAAGCCCGGAGTTGGTCGCCGGAGTTTCTTGCTCGATGGTGGTCGTCAAAGTTAATCATCAAAGGTTGTAGTTGTAAGTGGTTGTCGGAGCCTATGAAGGTGGCTATCGGAGTTGATCATCAGAGATTGTTATCGAAGGTGATTGTCGGAGCCTAAAATTGGTGTTTGGAGTTCGATATGCAAAGGTTATCATTAGAGTTGGGGCACCAGAGTTGTCATCGAAGGTAGTTGCTGGAGTCCAGAATTGGTCGTCGGAGTTGGTCATGCGAAGGTGGTCATCAGAGTTGGTTGTTGTTGTTTTTATCGGAGGTGGTTGTCGAACCCAGAGTGGGTCGCCGGAGTTGTCATTGGAGGTGGTTATTGGTTCCCGGAGTGTGACATTGATAGTCGTTGATAGGGCCGACGAGTGGAGTCATTGAAAACAATGGATGAAGAAAGAGTTGGGTTAAGTGAGTAAAATATACCAACTCAACTCTATCAATATATAAAGTCGGTGGGCCGATCATTGTGTTATACCAACTCAATTGAACTCATGTTAGTGAGCCAAACAACCCATTAATGATATAACTTGTAAGAGATTAGAATTTTCTCATCAGAAGAGAAATATATTAGTAAATAATATTTGGTTGTTGTTATCTGATTGTTAAAATGGTATATACTAAATTTATGAAGAATGATGTGACGATCTATAACAAATGAAGAATACGACTTATAAAAATAAAGACAGCAATGAGGTGGAGCTATATCATGCAGCCCTTCTATCAAAACATAGTAAAAAAAAAAGATAATTCAAATTAAGAAAAAAATTATTTGCCACATGGAAAATTTTAATTGAGTGATTGGCTAGACATATATATATATATATATATATATATATATATATATGTATATTTATTTATTTATTTATATTTAAAAAATAAAACTAAAAATGGATAAGAAAAACTGGTTGGAGAGAAAATTAAGATTAAGGCAAGTTGATCATAAGGATGTTAGAAAAGAGAAATTGAAGAAAAAGAATCAATTTGTGGCAATGCTAATTAATTGTTATCGTCTTCCATTCTCACTTCCATTAAATTCACTCAATTTTCTACTAGACCCAATCTGCCAGTGTTAGAATAATAAACACATAATTTGATAAATGGGTCAAAATTAACTACGCTAAAAAGAACTCTACTAAAATGTAAAAAAAATGACTCTAAAAGAAGAAAAAAAAAGGTGAACTTTTTAATCATTTATAAATTTGGGCTCACTTAGACAAAAGCGAAAGGGTAAAAATACAAAACTACAGAAATTCTCAAGATTTAGGAAGTGCTCTTTGTTTTATTGATAGGCAGCTACCAAATGACCAAGAAAATGTTTTCCTAATTAAACACTGATTTTTACTTTTATTTTTTTCTCTACCCATTATGTTACAATTTTTTTTTTTAAAAAAAATTTATAAATAGAAAAAATTTCAAACTATTTATAAAAATAAAAAAAAAAACATTGGTGGACACTGATAGATTTTTATCGACATTTATTAGTGATAGATTTCTATTAATTTCTATCATTGATAGACTTCTATCAACCTCTATCAAAGAAGATTAAAATTTTACTATTTTGTTAAAATAATTTTCTTATTTTTGAAAAATTTTCCAAAAATAAAGCAATATTTTTTTTCATGACTATAAAACAATAATTAAAGAATATTCAAAAGGTGTTCCGAATAAGATAAATTAGTAAGCACTAAATGAGGTTTGTGATGGAAATTGATGTGTTGGGTGCATCCAGTCCGGGAATGTGTATTTAAATCTGCATGGTTACAATCCTTAAAAAAAAAAAAAAACATTTTATTCTTTATATAACAAAACCATAATTATCATTGCATATATATATTTTACCCTTAATATATTTATTTTTATCAATTTTGACTTTCAATTTCATCAATTAAAAGGTTAAACTGTTTATCAATTTTGAAGCACCTAATTATAATTTTTAAATTTAAGTTTTCATACCAAAATGAGAGTAGAGACTGCCTAGAGATTTCATATATTGGAATATTAACAAAAACATTGACTAGCTTGAAGTCCTAATAGTAGATTATCACTTTTTATATCACAACATTTTTTTGAACTTTAGTTTTAATACATATTTATACATCTAAAGTCTATGTTGAAAGGCCATACACATTATTATTTGGATAAATTATTTGGTGGTAATTTAACTAGCTTCGTTTAGAACACTATTCTAGTAAGGTTAGTTTCGTATTTGTATTTTGACTTTAATTACTTTTTTTTTTTCAAATTATAAGATTATTTTTACTAGCTAGACTGGTACATTTTGAGAGTGGTTTTCATAGATGAATCAAATAGCCATTGAATTTAAATTAGGGATCAATGAAATTTAAATCTATTACGTTGAAAGAGCTTAAAAAATCATGAATGAAGTTGAGATTAAATAGAGTTGAGATTTAAAGAAAGAGATGATAGAAGGATGATTTTATTAAGATAGATAAGAAAGTTAATAAAGATTAGAAAATGACAAATAATTAGAGTAAATGACCATAGTGGGAGAGGTAGGTATCAATCAACCATTTATCCAAAATAATTTCCGTTGTAGTATTAAAATGGCCATGATCTTGGTTAAAACCTTCATGTGTGTCAATGTTTATAGGTAATTTCAAGGCATCGATGGTCACCACATTTGGTAACTCCTTACTGACTGCATCTTCTGCTGTCCTTACTGTCGAAAAATCATGAGTATCATGCTTCATCATAAAGTCATAGAGGGCTATTTTAACAAAAATGGTGGGTAAAAATCTAGGCTTTTTATCATTGCAGATGTCGGTTTAGGTTGTCTTTGTATCTACTAGCAGTATCACTCATAGCTGCATCACTCTCCCCTTGAAACCAGAAAAGAGCACGCACAACCCCACCTTCTTTATCTGATACTTTGATTCGTTTGATGAAATTTTTGTAAAATGTTGCATCAGGGTTGTTAGGATTGTTAATCCATTGTTCAATTATGGTGCCACCTCTAGCACAAGGAACTAAATCCACTATGCTTGCTTTTGGCCCTACTTTGCTAATAGTTGGTGAGCAAATGCCATTTCTAGACCAATCCCAACCGTTTTGTTGATGTCGATCGCCTCATGGAGAGGTTCTCGTACTATCTCCTATTGGTGCACAAGGTTCAATCGTAGGATGGATGGGTCAAATTAACATTCTGGTGGGACTACCTGTCCCACTCAAGCTTTCCCACTTGATTATGCTCAACTCCACCTCGGCTAGCCATATTGCTCTGACCAATAAGGATGAATATGTTCTTAGGAAAAGCAACCCTTGAAAGGGAAAAGCCAAATAACATTGTACATAGTAAGATTGATAGTCTAAACAAAGCCATTTTGATCCCTTATGTCTGTGCAAACACAGAAGAAAAGTGTAAAATAAGTGTATACTTGTCTAAAAGAGGTAACTTTTCTTCTGTGTCTATTTGCACAAACACAACTACTCTTCTATCGAAACTTCCTCACTCTTATTTATGTTTTCTTGACTGATTCATACCTCTACCATTTTATGTTAATGACCCCCAACTTTTATACTCAAATTTGTTTCTATTTTTAGCATATTTAGCTTCCAAGTTGTTTTTACAGGGGAGTACTTGTGGATTGGGAGTGTTTATCACCTAAGAAATAAGTGTCTTTCGCTCTTAATTAATTTGGACCATCCAATTTTTTAAATATATATATATATATATATATAAACTTGTACCGAGTACACTTTTATTATCTCATCTTATTACATACTATTTTAATTTTCTCATAGAAGACATTCTTTACATAGATTAAAATATAACAATTGGCTAATAAGAGTATAGTTCAATTAGCATAATGCTTATACTATCGACTTCGAGGTCTGAGATTTTGAATTTTTTATATATATGATTTCTTATTGATTTTCCAACAATATGCAAGATGCTTATTCTATTAGTGGTTTTCGTTTTTAGTCACTATAATATGTAATGATTAATACCCTGTTGTCAAAAGTATTATTAAAATTTACAGAAGTTTCTTTCCATGTAGTTTGATAAATTGATTATAGATCAAATTTATCTACAAAATTATAAAGATTTACTAATTCTATAGTAAAGATTGACACTTAGTTTTGATGAGATTTATCATGCTAGGACTAAGCATTGTAACAAATTTAAAAATATAATGATTAAATTGTTACATATTCATGTTTATGGATTAAATTGTTACACATAGTCTAAATTTTTTCATATTTGAAAATACAATGACTATATCGTTTCAAACTATGAACTTTTTTTAAATAATATTTGTGGTAGGATAATTTGACATTTGACCTTGAGGTCGGACTAAATTATTACTTATATGAAAGTATTTCTTTAAGAAATTACTTATATGGAAAGTTAATTTAACTAAAATGTTTTTTAAATCAATTTTGGGTCTATTTGGATTGACTAGAGAAATTTTTTTTTTTTTTTAAAAAAGGTTATTTTTATTTAAACTCTTTTTATAAAAAAGGATTTTTTTAAAATAATGTTTTTTTAAAATATAATGACAAAAATAGGGTTGGAGGGAAAGATTTTCTAAGAATAGGTGTTTTGGGAAACTATTGACAAAAATGGGGTAGTGGAATCGTGTACCGGGAAACCATTGACAAAAATGGGGTATTAGAATCGTGTACCGGGTACACGATTTCCATGTGGCATACTCGTGTACCCAGTACACGAGTACCGTTTAATCCAGTTAGCACCACGTCAGCTGATTGGTTGACCGATCAGATGCAAACTCGTGGACCCGGTCCACGATTTGTTTATCTTTTTTTTTCTTTTTTCTTTTTTTTTTTTTTAAAGTTGGTTGACTATTTTTTTTAATTGTAGATGTACAACAATATTAAAACTTTAGGAATTGGTCCACAAATTCCTTTATTATTAAACTTAATTATATACTTAATCTACAATGAAAACATCTTGCACTCATATTAAAAAAAATATATATCATGATATTAAAGAATATTTACAATTAGTTCTTTAATTTACAATTTGAAAATGAAAGTTTACATGAAATTTAAAAACGACCCCCCTGACCCTTACCCCTCATGGGGGTTGTCTTTGTTTCCCTCTAAATTAGGTTCACCCTTTTGTTGCTGTCGTCTACGACGAATACGTCTTCGATCGGTGTCAGCAACATTGAGTCGTCTTGTTTGTTGAATAATATCTTCTACGTTGACCAATATTTGCTGACACATTGAACCCATTTCTGGTAAGTTTTTGAATATTATTGAACATCGTCGATAAAATTATTCTGTACAAAAAAAATAAATAAATATTAAACAATATTCATATCATATATATGGAAAATGTCTGATTTTAAATCTCTTACCATGCAGTAATAGTAAGCGCCGTTAGGTGTGATAAATCGCCTCGTGATCGAATTGTACCAGGGAAAGTAGTCGTCTTATACAACTGGCCCATTTGTTAATTCTCCCTGTGCACAATGATCATGTCGTCCATGCCAGTAGAATAAATATTCTGCATGGATTCGACGCCAATCTTGGTCGTGCTTACCTTTTAAATCGATCTGGTGTAGTGTTAGGAGTGTATAGGACAACGGAGGTATCGTTTGTCGCGGACCAAACTGTCTCAACACACGATTTGGATGATGCCACTCTACTATATGAAAGTATATAAGAGGGTTAACGGTCAATCAGATGTCTTCACATCATGACCATAATCAGGTATGGATGACCAAATTTGTGTGTATGGCGTCCATGCCAGTAGGATAAATCTGTGTGTTAATTTTCGGTCTTAAACACTAAATTTTTTAGTTGCTTTGATTTGTATTTCGTATTGAAATTACTGGCAACAATATCGATGGTACGCTCTGGGTTCACTCCAACTAATTTCTTCATTATTAATTGCAGCTAAAATGCCCTTATGTCTATAAACCAACTGGACAAATTCTCACCTTTGACGATAGTAAAAGCAAGGGGAAATATATGTCCGTTTGTATCAATAGATAAGGCTATCAATAATTTCCCCTTATACTTTCCGTAGAGATGAGTTCCATCAATCTGGATTATGGCCTACAATGGTTGAACCCTTCTCTTGTAGGACCAAAACACCAAAAAACTTGTCCAAAAATAGTTGTACCTGGCACATCAGAGGGAAGAAAAAACCAATCTGTTCGTGTTCCTGGATTGTAATGAACAAAATCACTCAACCAATACGGAAGCTCCGAATATGATTTCTGCCAATCACCAAACATAACAATCAACGCTTTTCTCTTCGCCCGTCTATAATTGACATTATAGCCCTATTGTTTTTTAATGGCTTCTTGGAGTAAGGCCACAGGTACTCAAGGATCAGCTCTAACTAAATTTTGAATTTCAATACTCATGAAATTTGAATCAAACTGTGAATGATCCTATGTCAATTATGAAAACAAACATGAGTGTTCTCCTTGAAGTTTGGTGATTTCGAACATCCCATGAGTTTTACGCTGACATGCCCGTAACCTCCAAGCACAACCGTCACTCCATGATTTACATTTAACATACCAAAGATCCTAATTTGATTCCACTATGACAATTTCGTAGTGTTCTGTCACACAATATATTTTACAGCAAGCTGTAAATCTTCTTTGGTATTAAACAACATTCCTTTCTGTATTAAACTACAGTTATCTACACCTATATTTCTTTCTTCCAAGGTAGACCCTAGTTCACATGTTGAATTTGTCATTTCCCAATCTATTTGGGTGAACATTTCCGACGGTACCAACTCAAGATCATGTTCCCCACTACTGTCGTTTTCAAATAATTCATCAACTTCAACGTCAATGTCACTATCTTCCTCATTTCCAGGTTCAAGAATAATTAAATCTTTAAGACGTATCGACATATTTATTATGATTTTTTCAACTGTTATAGTTGACAAAAAATATGTTAATATGTCAACCCAACAAAATCCAATTTCTAAGTTTAGCATATAAGATCTAGATACTATACATTTAAATCAGCCCAAATCTAAGATTTATAAACTATATATTTAAATCAGCTCAAACAAATAAAAAAATATAAGACCTAAGATTTAAGATTTATAAACATATACATATAAGATCGGCCCAACAAATATATATAAGATCAGCCCAACAAATACATATATTTCTAAGTTTAAATCAGTCCAAACAAATAAAAAAAATATAAGATCTAAGATTTAAGATTTATAAACATATACATATAAGATTAGCCCAACAAATACATATGAGATCAGCCTAACAAATTCATATATTTCTAAGTTTAACATACATAAGTTTAAATCAACCCAAACAAATAAAAAAAAATATAAGATCTAAGATTTAAGATTTATAAACATATACATGTAAGATCAGCCCAACAAATTCATATATTTCTAAGTTTAACATACATATATTTCTAAGTTTAAATTAGCCCAAACAAATAAAAAAAATATAAGATCTAAGATTTAAGATTTATAAACATATACATATAAGATCAATCCAACAAATACATATGAGATCAGCCCAACAAATTCATATATTTGTGAGTTTAACATACATATATTTCTAAGTTTAAATTAGCCCAAACAAATAAAAAAAAATATAAGATCTAAGATTTAAAATTTATAAACATATACATATAAGATCAGTCCAACAAATACATATGAGATCAGCTCAACAAATTCATATATTTCTAATTTTAACACACATATATTTCTAAGTTTAAATCAGCCCAAACAAATAAAACAATATAAGATCTAAGTTCGGACGATTATATATTGAAAAACAACTAGAGAAAGAATTTTACCACAGAAGCGTTCAGACGATTTTAGACGGACGAACAAATGGAGGACCCGGTGAGGAAAATCGAGTAAAATCGAAATTTTGGAAGATTTCGGTGAGGAAAATTGAGGACTCGGTGAGGAAAATCGAGCAAAAGAAGCAAGATTTTGGAATTTTCGGAAAGCAGAAAGCAAAATCCTTCGAAGGTCTCGGTGAGAAAGAAGAAAGGCAGAAGCTCTCGGTGAGGAAGAAGAAGGGACGGGCAGCGGTTTAATGGAGAGGAAGTCGTGTATCGGGTACACAACTTAAGGTAATCGTGTACGGGGTATATGATTACCTCAGTCAACCCTGCATGACTGCCACGGCAGACTGCGTGTACCAAATGGACAAGGACTCGTATACCCGGTACACGATTTAGAGCTAATCGTGTACCGGTACACGATTAAGGTGTAATCGTGTACCGGGTACATGATTTAAAAAACTATTTTTGGGAATACTTCCCCTCCAACCCTATTTTTGTCATAATATATTAAAAAAACATTATTTAAAAAAAAAAATCGATAAAAAGTATAGTTTGTTAATGTTGTGTGTTTACCTAATCTATTTTGAATCGTTGTCAAGCAATTCAAGTTTTTTTTCAAGATGACTTTTCAAAATCAAACACTTTTAAATCAAATACACCCTTGATTTTTAATGCTTCTTGATTTACAAAAAAGTGTTACTTTCTGTATTCTACAGGCAAAATTCATAAAATTCTTTGTGATATAACTGCATGAGATTAGGTTTTTCTTATTACAAATAAATTTATTAGTAAATATTTGGTTGTTATCCGTTTGTTAATGTTGTGTGTTTACTTAATCTGTAAATAAAGAAGAAAAAACCTGTGAAGGATGATGTCACGATCTATAACAAAGGATATGACTTAGAAAAAAAAAACTAAAAATAGATAAGGAAACTTGTTGGAGGACAAGAAGGAGCATAACACAACATAGTTCACAAATGACAAAGTGAGTATATTGATTCTTCTTATTTATTTGTGAAGGTGACATGCTTATTATTGACATGAGTAAGTACACGCATGGAGTAATAATATAGTTTAAAATAGTCAAGATATTGAGCATTATCTTTTGAAAAATTGGTTTGATTCTTCTGACTATTTAGAGATTCTTCTAGTTTTATTTAGGGGAACAAACTACAATGAAAATTAAATTAATCTAATCTAATCCTAAAAAGCAATTACAAATATATAGAGGTGAGAACAATCAAAGACATGTCATAGGGTTATGGTCTCATTGATGGATTAAATAGATTGATTGTTTATGCCTTAGATTGATTTTATGCAAATTATAGATCTAAGAGTCTTTAATCCAGGTTTTCTCATTCGAACTCTATCCTATCTAACACCTAATTGTCAACTCACTCTCATGCATATTCGATTAACAATTTAACATGCTAGATTTAATCCAATATCCTCTCTCTCAAGCAAGACACCAAGTAATTCTCATCCAAATAGTGGAAAATTGTTTGAAGCAATGAACATAAACATGCTAAAATAAACTTCGCAATCAATCAATTCCAAGAAACTACCAACATAGATTAAAACAATCCAACAACAAAACTATAAACTCTAGAACTACAAATCAGTCACTCATGGGTACAACATATATACAGATCATTCATGATGCATCCGGGTATAAAGAAATAGAAAATAAAAAGGGAAGAAGATGAAAACCAGATTCTTGATTATCGTCCTCAAATCCAAAATCACACTCCAATGATCTCTTTAAATCTCTACTCCTTTGAAGCTCCAAAATATTGTATCTGTCTAGATCTCAAGTCCTAGTGAGCTTCAATCTATAGGTTCATGAGATCCCCTCTATAGTTCAACAGGGATTTAACTGAGAATTAATTTTTGGATTAATTTGAATTATAATTTAAATTAATTGAAGAAATAAATTATTTATGATATAATTAATTATATATGTGATATAATTAATATAATGTATTTGATATATTATAGTATAAAGTATTTTGAGAAGAATTTGAATATGATTCAAGTGCTGATTATATGAATGAGATTCATATGATTAAATTTAATATAAATATGATTTATAATAAATACCATAAATAGTTGAGAGGAATTAAGTATTTGGATATGATTCGAATATTAATTATATGGATTAGATTCATATAATTGAATTTAGTATAAATGTGATTTATATTAAATATCATCTAATGTTGAGAGAAAATAAAACTATAAGTTATATTGTATTCGATACAATATAAAACTATAGGTTATATGTTGTATTTGATATAACATATAGTATATATGTATATAATAAGGTGGTTATTATATATATATATATATATATATATATTTACTAATTTAATTTAATTTAATTAAAGGGAGGGAGTTACTGAAGGAACTCTTATCAAAGATAACTAGTGAGTGGAAGCAGATCGTTCCAAACCCCATTGTGACAGAACATACACATTTACAATCAAACATCAATAGTTATGCACAAACTTTAAATTACAGCATGCTTCATAAAATTAACACTAAAGATCAAGTGAACATACCCTTGAATAACTTTTCTTCTCGTATCCCTCAATGAAATAACACGAACGTTCAACAGCATGAACGCAACGCCTCAGAAATATCCTCAAACAGCAATGAGTAACACTCGACCCTCAACCCTCAAACAGCATGTAGACACTACCACCAGGCTACCTTGGTATTCTGGGTGTGAGAATCCAGGTGTTGTGGGCTCTGTATGGATTTGATAGAGGGAAGGAGGAATTGAACGATCATGTAGACGATCGAGTAAGTGGAAGAAGACAAGAGACTATCGTGTAGTCTTGGGTACTTGATCGTTTAGTAATGAGCGGCTATTGTATAGAAAAACTCAATGAATGATTGTTTACTCTCTTAAGCTATCGTATAGCTTTTTTTTTTTATGCGCATTCACTTATCGTTCGATTATAAAAAAATGAAACCAATTTTCATTTTATCCATCAGTTACCATAATTGATTACAATTTCCCACCAAGTTCGTTATTAAGAGAAAAAATTGAAACCAATTATCTCATAATTGATTTAATTATAAATAAATAATATATTCATAACCTACAGTTTTAATATCACATCTCATGCAATATATAAACCATAATTCTTTTTCTCCTTTATGACATTTAATATTAATTCCTCCAATTAATGTATCTAATACATCAAATCAATTATATCACATATAATTGAAGCAATTTAATCATATAATATATAATCAAATTCCCTCTTGTTAATTTAAACACTTTAAACTAACCCAAAAACTGATTCTCAACATGAATCCATTGAGCTACCAAGGGGACCTTATGGACTTGTAGCTTGAAGCTCCAACGGTACGTGAATAACTGACTAAACTCTTTAATCACGATATCCACCATCCGTTAACTGTCGAGCAGTACTCCACTAAAGACCAACAACTGCACTCTTCGCACTATAGATATATTATTGTGTCCATTGGATAAAACTAATCAACAGTACAATGACCCTTCACAAATCGTTCGTAAGTACAGTTGGGTCAATTTACCATTTTGCCCCTGTATTTACATGTAACTCCTTAAGTACCACTGATTCCTCTAATGAACAATACATCATAGTCCTACTATAAGTAAACCCTTTTTGGGCCAAGAGAAGGTGTGGCGCCATATTGTTCAAGCCCCAAAATTAGCCCTTAAGAGAGTAATTTATCTACTTACCCCTGTTTTGGGGAAGTAGAATTCCGTCTTGTTTAGCTGAGTTCTCAGCTCCCCAATCAGATGAATCCCCAAAATGGTAGGTTTGAGTTGGCGATCTGACCACTTACACCAATGCAAATAAAAGGACCGCTCTCATAGGCAGGACTTCCCAACTCACTCAGGATTAAGGTCATGTTACCTATAGTCATCTTAGTGAATGAAAGTCTCTGTCATGAACAACGTTATATAACAAGACTAAACATTTCGTTATGCAGTCTTATACAAACTCTTTTGTATAGAGCATCCTCACTCGCATGTCTAATATATGAATGGTCAGGATCAGACCATTTATAGCACTTTACAACATTTGTAATATCTAAAAAGCGGGTCACACTCGTAGTATCACCAGGATAAGGTTTCCCTCCTTTATCCATATACTACAGACCATTTAGGTTATCACTTCAAGCACGATCCACTTGTATGTCTCCACAAACATACATAAGTTATAATGACAACCATGGATCTTAGTTTATTGGTTTATGGTTAATGCAACTAAAATATCTCATATTTCATAGACTATAGTAAATAAAATATCTCAAATTATTACATAAAAAAATGTTTGTTCATACAAGTATTTACAAACTACAGGACCTTACGAGATTTAGGGCATCAACCTTAACAGTTACAACTCCCTCCCTTTAATTTTTTCTCAGCCTAAACGTACAGGGATTGGGGAAGTTCAGTCTTCTTCTTCCACCAATTAAGGAACTGAAAGAACAATCTCAGTTTTGCTCTCCCAAAAATTCTCAGAGAAGAAATTCTTCTTCTCTCCCTCTAAATCTCTCCTCTCTTTTCCAAATCTAGGGCAGAGCCCACCACTCTTTCGTGTTCTCAATCTCAAGGAGTATATAAAAGGTTCATTTCGTAGTGGTGTCTTGATTGGAGAAGAGATCATGATTCGTTCGAGGGAATTCTTTAAGAAAGTGTTCTTCAAAGGTAATGTATATTTCACCCAATTTCCCTCAAATGCATGCTGTAAAATTTGGTTTATTAATGCATAGTTTTATTCTCTAATTTTTGAAATTTTGTAAAAAATAAAAAATTGGATCGATCCTTGCTTCCGTTGCGAAACCACCACTGGTTTCCCTTCAATTGGTGTTATATAACGAGACTAACCATTTCATGGTTTGGTCTTATATAAACCCTTTGTATAGGATACCCCCACTCACATGTCTCCACATGAATGATCAGGATCAGATTATTTGTAGCATTTTACAATACTTGTAACATCTACAATGCAGGCCATGTCCGTAGTGTCTCCAAGATAAGGTACCCAACTATAGACCGTTTAGGTTATTATTTAAACAATATCAAACTGTATATTTTTACATGTTTAAATTACATAAAATAATTTATGATCTTAGTTTATTGGATTGAGTGTATGCTCATAAAATAATAATTATTTTATTAATAATAATTTGTTTATACAATGTTTACAAACTACGAGAATACAAGAGATTTAGGATACCAATCCCAACAATCTACCACTTGTCCTAAGGATTAGGGAGTCTAATGTACAATACAAATAAAATACAAAATACAATAAACTAGGGCATACACTATACCCCAATATCATCTCTCACTTACCCTAGACAATATGCCGCATATCCCGTAGACCCAAAATTTCTATATGACCCTCGAACACTTTAGACGTGAGAACCTTTTTAAACAAATTAGCAACGTTGTGCTCCGAAGCAATCTTCATGACAATCATGTCACCTCGATGCACAATCTTTCGAATCAAGTCATATTTTCGCTCAATGTGCTTGCCTCTTTGATGATTCCTTGGTTCTTTTGAATTTGCCACAACACCACTGTTATTACAATAAAGTGTGATGGGCAAAGACATATTTGGAACAACTTCCAAATCAATGAGGAACTTCTTAAGGCAAACGACCTCTTTAGCAGCGTCACAAGCGGCTACATAGTCGACTTCCATAGTAGAGTCTGCGATGCATCCTTGCTTGATGCTTCGTCAAAATATAGCTCCTCCATTCAAAGTAAACACTGACCATGATGTGGATTTTTTAGAATCCCAGTCAGTCTGAAAGTCAGAGTCTGTGTATCTTGTAAGGATCAAATCCTCATCTTCATACACAAGCATATTGTCCCTTGTTCTCCGGATACTTGAGGATTGTTTTTACTGCTGTCTAGTGATCTAATCCTGGATTGGATTGATATCGACTTACAATCCCTACTGAATAGCAAATGTTAGGTCTGGTATATAACATTGCATACATAAGGCTACCAACAGCTGATGTATAGGGAATCCGTTTCATTTCCTCAACCTCTTAAGGAGTCTTAGGATATTGTTCCTTAGACAATATAATTCTATGCCTGAAAGGTAACAAATCCTTCTTGGAATTGTGCATAGAATATCTGACAAGCATCTTGCCAATATACGATGTCTGATACAAGGCTAACCTTTTGTTCTTACGATCCCTGATAATCTGGATCCCTAGAAAAAACTGTGCTTCTCCTAAATCTTTCATTTGGAATTGGACGGCCAATCGTTTTTTACCTCAGTCAGAAAACCTATGTCATTCCCAATGAGTATGATATCATCCACATACAACACAAGGAAAGCTACTGAGTTGTTGATGATTTTCTTGTAAACACAAGACACATCAACATTTTGATCAAAACCATAAGATTCGATCGCAACATCAACTCTTATATTCCAAGATCGAGATGCTTATTTTAGTCCATAAATGGACCGATTAAGCTTGCAATTCTTTTGCTCTTGATTTTGTTTAATGAATCTTTCTGGTTAATTCATATAGATGGTCTCTTCAAGATTACCATTCAAAAAGGCAGTCTTGACATCCATTTTCCATATTTCATAGTCATAGTATGTGGCTATAGACAAGAGAATTATGATAGACTTTAACATGATAACAAGTGAGAAAGTTTATTCATAATCCACTCCCTCAACATGTGTATAACCCTTTGCCACTGTGTCTTTCCATCAACACCTCTTTTTCTCTTGTAGATTCATTTACAACCTATAGGTTTTATCCCATCAGGTTGATGCACAAGCTCCTAGAAAAAATTGAAGTACATGAACTCCATTACTTGATTCATGGCTTTAATTCATTCATCTCTGTCAATATCTTCCATTGTTTGTTTATAAGACAATGGATCCTCAACTCCATCATCAACTATGATGTCTTGGGCTTCTGTTAAACCCATGTAGTTTACAGGTGGATCATAACCCTCCCACTACGTAAAGGTAATCTCAACTCTTGAGATGGATGTGTATGACTAGACAAACTCACATTCACAACTCTTGTTGATGTATCAACCTTTTCAACAACCCTTATTGAAGTCTCAGTAGATTCATTAGAAATTTCACGTAAAACAATTTTGCTTCATGGCTTATGATCCCACATGTGGTCTTCTTCCAAGAAGGTAGCATTTGTCGAGAAAAACACTTTATTCTCACTTGGATCAAAGAAGTATCTACCTTTCGTTTCCTTGGAACAGCTTACAAATAAGCATACTTTTGAACGAGGTTCCAACTTTTTGGGGTTTGTCATTAGAACATGGGCTGGACATCCTTAAATTCAGAAGTGGCACAAACTACCTTTACGACCTCTCCATAACTCAAAAGGTATTTCATAAACCCTCTTTGAGGGAACACTGTTCAAAATATAAACTGTAGTCTCTACTGCATACCCCTAAAACGAGTCAGGAAGTTGAGATAGCTCATCGTCGACCGAACCATATCCAACAGGGTTTTGTTTCTCCTTTTCGATACACCATACACCATTCTGTTGAGGTGTACCAGGGACTAAGAGTTGAGACGTAATTCCATGTTCTATCATATATTTTTGAATCTTAAACCCATATACTCTCCACGACGATTAGATTATAGTATTTTTTTTTTTTAATCTTTTTACCTAACAAGATTTTAATTTTAGTCTTGTATTCCTTGAACTTTCCAAGCACTTTAGATTTGCGTTGCATTAGGTATAGATACCCATATCTAGAATAATCATCTATGAAAGAGTTGAAATATTCATACCCTCCTCGTGCTCTTACATTCATCAAACCACAGAGGTCTGAATGTATAAGCTCCAAGGTTTTTTTGTCTCTATAACCTTTTCCAATAAAAGGTCGTTATGTCATTTTGCCTTCAAGGCATGACTCATATACGGGTAAAGAGATTTCTTCTAAACCATTTAGAAGTCCACTCTTTACTAATCTCTCAATCCTATTGAGATTCATGTGACATAACCTTGGATGCCAAAGATGAGCATTTTCTTTAGGAGAAAACCTCGGTCTTGTTACAGTTTTTGTCGTTTTGAACATTTCAGTATTTAGCACGACTTTTTTGATTAATGACCTTAGTACGTATAATTTATTTTCCATTGAACCAAAGCTTAGTTTCATTCCATTCTTGAAAATAAACACTTTATTCTCAAAGATGGATAAGGAATACTTTTGTTCAATTAGACAGGAAATAAAAAAAACTAAGTCCCAATTAATATGAGGAACAACATATACGTCATCTAATAATATGTATCATTTCTTGTCTAAAAATAACTTAAGCCTGCCTACAGCAGTAGCTAAAATGGCCTCACTAGTACCAACTCTGAGAGTCACTCTCCAGCTACTAATTGTTTCCAGGAATTAAATCCTAGGTGGGAAGAACATAAGTGATTAGTAGCTCCTGAATCATTTATCCAAGCAGAATCATCATTCTCTACTAAGCATGTCTCTAAGACAAATAAATCAGATTTATTTTCTTTAGAGTTCTTCCTTTTCTGGAGAGTAGTGGGATCAGCTCCACAACCCATATCATAAACTCCAAGTTTCTTCTCAGAGAACAATCCTCGTTGATTAACTTCACTAGAATTAGCAACTATCACTTTCTCTATTTTTCCTTTGGCATTCAATATGGACTAGAATTTATCTATGGAGCTGACATTACTGGTTCCATTGTCATCAACCCCATTTTTCTTGAATTGTAAGAACTTTCGCTCAAACAATTCTTGCATTGTTTGCATGATCTGATGTGCAGTGACCATGCTCTCAAATCTTTTAGCTAATGCATCAGGTATGCTTGTCAAAATGTGAAGGCATGCCTTAGAATTAGCCTTTTTCCACATCTTGTATGCATCACGAACATTTCATGTTACATAAGAGGTTGAGACTTGAGGACAATCCTTAGTCATGAAAAATAAACAAATTGATCTACATTAGATTTTAACATAACTCTAAAATATCCAATCTTAATGAACCCCATTTAACATCTAATTTTGCAATGATGCTTCAGTGATTTAGGACAAAAGCCACGGAAGAGTAGTCAGTTGTCCTTTCACTGAACTGAGACACTCTCAACCAATCATTACACTAGAATAACTCTTATTCCTATTGTTGGATTTGATGCCCTAAAGTCTCGTGTCCTGTAGTTTGTAAACAATTTGTACGAATGCTTGTGTTGTATAATATATGATATTTACTTCACATCTTGTATTTTGCTTAGTTGCTTGTTTTATTTGCTTTACCACAAACCAATAATCATAAAATCCCTGGTTATCTATATGTAACTCAAGCATGTATGTGGTGACATACAAGTGGATCATGTCTTGGGTGATAACCAAAATGGTCTGTAGTATATGGATATATAAGGGAAACCTTATCCTGGTAATGCTACGGATGCGACTCGTTTTGTGGAATGGTCACAAGTGTTGTGACTTGTCACAGATTGTCTGATCCTGACCATTCATGTTGGGGACATGCGAGCGGGGGCATCCTATATAAAGAGTTTGTATAAGACCTGATCACGAAGTGTTAACGTTTTTTTATATAACATCGTTCATGATAGAGACTTCACTTCACTAGGATGACCATCAGTAACATGACCTTAATCTTGAGTGAGTTGGGAACTCCTGCCATTGAAGGCGATCATTTGATCTGTATGGGTGCGAGTGGCTGGGTTTCCGATTCAAACCTACCATTTTGGGGATTCGTCTGATTTGGGAGCTGGGAACTCAGCTACACAAAATGGAATTCACTTCTTTCCTAAGGCAGGGGTAAGTAGATAGATAGCTCCCTTAAGGGCTGATTTCGAGGCTTGAACGATGTGGCGCCACACACCTTCTCTTGGCCCAAGAGGTGTTCATACATAGTTGGACTATATTGTATTGTTCATTAGAGGAATCAGGGGTACTGAAAGAGTAGATGTAACTATAGGGGCAAAACGATAATTTGTCCCAACTGTACTTACGAGCATCTGTGAAGGGTCATTGTACTCATGATTGGTTATATTCGATGGACATAGAAATATATCTATGGTAAGAAGCGTTCAGCTGTTGGTCTTTAGTAGATTGCCTGATAGTTAACAGATGGTAGATCTCGTGGCTAAATAGTTTAGTCAGCTATTTACGAACCGTTGAAGCTTCGAGCCATAGGTGCATTAGGTCCCCTGGGTAGCTTGGATAAAGTCGAGAATCAGTGTTTGGGTTAATTTGAAATGTTTAAATTGACAAGAGGAAGTTCGATTATATATTATATAATTGGACTAGTTAATTATATATGATATAATTGGCTAAATGTATGAGATACATTATTTTAGAGGAAATTAGATATAAATATGATTTGTATCAAGTAGAGGAGAAATTACTATAGTAGATATGTGATATCAAACTATAGGTTAAAAATATAATATGATTATATTTATTAATATTTTAATTGGTTAATTATATGATAATTAACCCAAAATCTCGCTCGGACGTGCGTTAATGGGAATAGTGTCGATTATTGTAACTAATGAATAAAAATGAAATTTGTTTCATTTTGAATCGTTCGTTCATCCGGAAAAAGATTGAAGGAGTGCGTTGGTGTGAAAAGTTATCGATCGATTTTAATCGAAAGCCTATACGATAGTTTCTTAGTGCTTAAATGATCGTCTACCTAGCACCTAAACGATCGCACAATAAGTCCTAAACGATCGGTTAGTGGGTTTACAGTTTTCTAGTAGTGTTGTCCACGCTGCGTTCGTGGGTTTGCTATAGTCGACGAGAACACCACTAGAAAAGAGCACTAGAAAAGAGCCCTAGGTACTCACTCCGAGAATACCTAGGGCTCTTTTCTGGTGGTGCCGTCCCAGCTATATTCGTGGGTTTGCATTGTTCGTGTTGCTGTAATCGACGCATCTACTGGACGTTGGTTGATCGGGTAGTGGTCATCCGCTGTGTTGAGTTCTAAAGTTTGAAGACATCTTCAACTGGTATGATAACTCTCTCCCTTTTTTTTTCATGTTCAAAGCATGCCATTAATTACTGTTTGTTTGTATAACTGCGAATTTGAATGTATCTAGTGTATTTCGATCACTGTGAAATTTGAGCGATCTGAATGCGCTCATGGAACTCTTCGTTAAGAGATCCTTCACATATAATAATTATTCATCATTTATTTAGTCAAGAAATCAGTAACTTGCTTAACAATTTATCATAAGTGTGACTCTTCATTTTAGACCCTAGAGTTTCGCCCCAATGAGCCAACCGAAGGGAAAAACCAAATGAGGCAAAAATAAAGCGATCCTATCTATCTATGGAGTTCGTCTTGATATTGACCTACTACACAAACCATCTGACGAGGGATGCTCCCAGGGCGCCTCGAGGCCATGTAAGAAGATCTCATGATGCAAACCAATGAAGGAGACCATAGGACATGTTGACACACATCTCTCTCCCACTTACTATAAATATTCTCTCCGTTCACTTTGATATTGACCCATACAAATACCATCCGAAGGAGGACACTTCCAAGGTGCCTCAAGGCCAAGTATGAGTCTTATGGTGTAAACATTAAAAGAGAAACGTGAGTGAAAAAATTTGACATATCATAAACATCTTTTTCCTCCAACTGAGTATTTTAATAACCTAGGGCTTAATTTACTTAGGAAAAATATGGTTAATTATTTTTACTACTTGATTGTTTAAGTTTTCCAAAAAATACCGCTTACTTTGGAAAGTTAAAAAATTTTGATTAATGTTCATCAAACACTTTAACCAACCTTAATCAACAATCGCATACTTGTAGCAAATCTTTCTAATTTACCTTTCTAGGTCAGTTGCCAGGTAGTATAATACTTATATTATAAGATGCACGAGCATGCTTTGAAGTTAAAACACGCAACTATATATTAAAACACTTATAATATAAATGATGCATGAATAATGCATAACCTTTGGTAGGATTTTACTATATGACATACTTTATGACATATATAAAACAATTAAACCTCACATCATATGCATAATTGAAACAACAATTATGGACTGGGATTGGATTCCTGAAAATATTAATCAAATAACTATAACGTTTATATTAATTTAATTTATAAAAACTAGCTATTACATTAATAAATTGTTCAACCGATTCGAAACAAGTGAACCATGTCTTGAAACAGCTCGAATCGGACCATTCAGCAACTGAACTGCCCTTAAACCACGTGAACCAAATGAACCGGACCCGAACTAGCTTCAAATTAAACTGAACCGCATGCAAACTAGCGCTGAAACAGCTTCTTCTTCGTCTCAAAGCGTCGTGACGCTGTGCCCTACTGTTGCGATGCTATGGAAAAGAACTCTGTTCATCGCTTTGTAGCGTCACGACGCTAGGGCACAACGCCGCGATGCTACTGTACTGATTCGTTCTTCTTTGAATTCTGTCTTATTTGAGCGTCATTTTCACAAGAACGTCGTTGGGAACAACACGAGCGACTCAATACATCAAGTTTACAGACTTGATAACATTTATGCCAAAAAACAAAGGGTCCTTACACAAAATATTTGTAAAAGGAAATCTGTAATTCTAAAAGCCTTAACCTTGAAACCATCCAAATTGAAAACCACATACATTTCACATTCATCAACATGAAATAAACCAGAGTGCACCCACCAAAATTCTGTAATTAATTTATGGAATTTAATAAAATTAGGATTGATACTGCGCTCTGATACCAATTGAAGTTAAACCAGTCATGGTTTCACAACGGAAGCAATGATCGATCCCATTTTTTATTTTTTACTAAATTTCAGAAATTACAAATTAAAGCTATGCATTATTAAACCAAATTTTATAGCATGCAATTTGAGGGAAATTGGGAGAAATATATATTACCTTTGAAGAACACTTTCTTCAAGAATTCCCTCGAACGAATCACGATCGTTTCTCCGATCAGGACACCACCACAAAACGAACCTTCTGTATACTCCTTGGGATTGAGAATATGTAGGAGTGGTGGGCTCTGCCTTAGACTTGGAAGAGGGAGAAAAGATTGAGTGGGAGAGAAGAAGGATCTATTCTCTGTGAATTTTTAGGAGAGCAAAACTAAGGTTGTTCTTTCAGTTCCTTAATTGGTGAAGGAAGAAGACTGAACTTCCCCAACTCCTGCACGTTTAGGTTAAGAGAAAATTAGGGGAGAAAGTTGTAATTATCTCCCTTTAATTAAACTAAAATTAATTTAATTTAATTTAATTAATAAATATAAGAATATTGAGTAGCTTTAGAGATGAAGTTAGTCATATTAATATGTCATATTAGTAACCTTAGAGATAAGATAAAGTGTGACAAACACATCGAGAGATGTTGAAAGACTTAAGTGGAGAACAGAACTGGATGTATAACACAGGTACATTAAGAGATTACCAGATAGTCTTCCCAACCCCATTTCATTCCATTGATTTCATACAAACTTGTTGTTTGTTACTGAGGAATCATCACATTACATTTTAACGCATTCCATATTATGTCAACGCATCCCATCTCTCCAACCTTTTTCTCTTGCATGTATGCAGGCTTAGTTTAGTTTAGAATCTCAACACATATATCTATACTTAAAATCACACTGTAAAAGATCATTTCACCATCTTTCGTTAGCACTAATTAATCCTTGCGTTCTATCCTGAGTTTGCCAGAAAACTTGAGTTAGGTTTATACTTGGATCTAACTCAAGAAAACTTGTATGCAACTAGAACTTTGCATGAATACTAATCTCTACCTCCTAACACATAGTCTCACATTAAGATAGACAATAGCACAAGCACAACACAAAGAAAAAAAAAACACAATAAGTTTTTGGCACCGTTGTCGGGGATTAGGCAACGTAGCTAACAGTAATCTGCTTTTGAATCTTTTTGCAAGAATCTCAATCAAAAAAGTATTACAAACTGAGCCTGACCTTTTAAATGTTTTATGAGCATAGAAGAGTCTTCTTAGCCTAAATACCACCCTAAGATTGAAAGAACCTTCCATCAACGCACACTTAAAGCATTTCTTGGAGACATGCAATTCATTTGTGATTCCTGAAACCACACCTGAGGCAATAAGACTATCTTTGTTCCCTTATTCACTCAGAGATGATGCAAAGCAATCGCTGAGCTCCTTCGGGCCTTGCGAGGTGACTACATGGGAGAAGTTAGTAAAGAAATTCATGCAAAAGTTTTCCCCTCCTATTGTCAAAGCGAAATCACGAACTTTGAATAGAGAGACTCTGAAAGCTTAAGTGACATATGAGGGATATTTGAACGGTTATTCAAGAAATTTCTGAACCATGGGTAACCTCTCGCAATTCAAATGGAAGCGTTCTACACTGGCCTAAATAAACCTTCACAGATGGTCGCAGACTCAGTTATCGCAGGAGGGATTATGATAAAGTCTTATGATGATGCAAAGAAGATTTTAGATCGAATAGCCAAGCAGAACATGGAGTGGGGTGATGAATCACAATCAGAGGATAGGCGTCGAAGAACATGAGTGATAGATAATGATGCAGTGAGCAACTTAGCTAAAGAAATAAACGCAATGAAAAACATGTTGAATAAATTAACCACAAACAATTCACCTCAAATGCAGAATATGCATCAGATAGATGCGTTGGGACAACCCATGACCTGTGTGGGTTCCAGCGAGTGACATCCATTTAAAGTTTGTCCTCAAAATCCACAATCAATTTGTTTTGTGACGAATAACCTCTTCTCTAACACATACAACCCAGGATGGAGAAACCATCCTAATTTTTCTTACGGAGTCCATCAGAAAAATACAGAGCATCCTAGCATGCAGCAGTAGTAGAGGTAGGGACCCATACCGAGATTTCAGCACACTTTGTAGCAACCACCGTAGCAATTTCACAATATAGGTAGAAGTGCATCGAGTTCTTCTTCTTCTCACTTGAGGTTTTGGTTAAATAGTACATAGTTTAGAATGATGTGTTACTAAAAAGTCAGGCGTCATCCATAAAAAACTTGGAGTCACAGGTAGGTCAGATTGCTAATGAACTGAAGAATCACTCATAAGGAACCTTGCCAAGTGACACGAAAGCTCCCGAACAACACAATAATGGCAAGGAGCAGTCTTAAGTGGTGACACTGTGAAGTGGCAGACCCTGTGATAGAGGCTAAGAGAAAAGACCCAAGATAAGACAAGTTCCCTTACCCAATAATGAACACACTCGAACAACCATCAGAGAATGCCAACACATCTAAGAAACCTGGAGTAGAAACAGCACCTGGCTTTACAATTCATTCTTCAGCAAGTGCCTCCAACACATGAGAATATCTGACATACTTCCAACTGCGCCTTTCTCCCAATGCTTACAAAAAAATAATGATGAAAAGAAATTCAAGAGTTTCCTTGATGTTCTTACACAGCTACATATTAACATCGCACTGGTGGAAGCATTGGAGCAAATACGTAGTTATGTTAAGTTTTTTTAAAGGTATTTTAAAAGGAAGATCAGTGAAGTTGAGATCGTGGGGTTGACAAAAGAATGAAGTGTGATATTCAAAAGTAACATTCTTGAGAAGCAAAGCGATCTTGGTAGCTTTACAATCCCATGCTTAATTGGAAGGATCGACATGGGGCATGCTTTGTGCGATTTAGTTGCGAGTATCAATTTGATGCCCCTATCAATTTCCAAGAAGTTGGGAATTGGTGAAGCCAGTCCAACCACAATAACACTTTAGCTTGCTGGCAGATCCATTATTTATGTAGGAGGGAAAATTGAAGAAATGCTCGTGAAGGTTGATAAATTCATCTTTTCAGTAGACTTCATAATCTTGAATTATAAAGCAGACAAGGACATCCCAATCATTCTTGAGCGTCCCATTTTGTCCACTGGAAAAGTTCTGATTGATGTACACCAAGGGGAACTTACTATGTGAGTGGATGATCAAGAGGTCAAGTTCAATGTATTCATTGCATTGAAGTTCCCAAATGAATTGGAAATGTGGCAGTTAGTTGACGCTGTTGAATTATCTGAAGAGGAAAGCCAGGAAAAGCAGGACTAAAAAATGCGAGGTCCATGCGTTGAGTGATAGTACAAAGAAGTTTGAACCACTTTATCTGAAAGAGCGACAATCAAAGACAACTCGAGGAGCCGCCAATGCTTGAACTTAAACCTCTCCCTGATCATCTAAAATATGCTTTTCTTGGAATTAATGATACTTTACCTGTTATCATCTCATCTAGACTCTCTCATACTAATGAAGAACTTTTGCTGCAGGTATTGAAGAAGCGTACACGAGCCATAGGCTGGATGCATGTTGATATCCGTGGAATCACTCCATCCTAGTATATGCATATGATAAGATTGGAGGAAGGAAAGACCAAATTTGTTGAGCCCAAAGTAGGCTCAACCCTATCATGAAAGAAGTGGTAAAGAAAGAGATTATTAAGTGGCTCGAAGCAGGAGTATTTTACCTCATCTCTGACAGTAGCTGGGTTAGCCCAATGCAATGCGTGCCAAAGAAAGGAAGCGCCATTGTAGTTGGCAACAGAAATAACGAGTTGATTCTATCCAAGCCAGTCATTGGATGGCACATTTGCATGGACTACAGAAAGCGGAATGTAGTGACCAAGAAAGACCACTTTCCACTTTCTTTCGTTGATAAAAGGTTAGATAGACTTGCTGGAAAATAGTTCTATTGTTTCCTAAACGGCTATTCTAGTTACAATTAAATTGTAATCATTCCAGAAGATCAAGACAAGAAAGCTTTGATTTTCCCCTTTGGAACATTTGCATTTTGATGCATGCCTTTTGAGCTGTGCACTGCGCCGGGGACATTCAAAAGGTCCATCATGGATATTTTCTCTAATTGTCTTAAATAAGTTATTGAAGATTTTTTTTGGAACATTTCTCTTTTTTTGAGGATTCTTATTCTGCTTTCCTTAATAATTTGGAAGTTTTCCTCACCCGATGCAAGGAGACCAATTTAGTGCTCAATTGGGAGAAGTGTCACTTCATATCGAACAAAATAGTTCTTGTCACAAAGTTTCCAAGGTAGGTTTGGAGTTTTACAATGCCAAGGTAGATGTGATTGCAAAATTACCAGCCCCTACAAATGTCAAGGTGTTGAGAAGCTTTTTAGTACATGCAGGCTTTTATAAGAGATTTGTTAGAGATTTTTCTCAAATTGCGTAACCTCTGAGTGTGTTGCTCAAACAAAATAGGCCCTACGATTTTGACACTAACTGTCAGCTAACATTTGAAACCTTGAGGCATGTGTTAACCAAAGCACCAGTATTGGTGGCTTCTAATTGGACGCAACCTTTCATTTTGATGTGCGACGCTAGTGATGTGGTCGTTGGTGCAATGCTGGGACAAAAGAAGGCAACTATTATTCATTCTATCTCCTATGCCCCTAAGACACTGAACGAATCTCAAGAAAATTTTACCACAACCGAGAAATAAATGTTGGCATTAGTGTTTGCAATTGACAAATTCCGAGCCTACTTAGTTGGTTCATCTGCAATGATTTACATATATCACTCTGCCATAAAATACTTGATAGAAAAGAAGGACGCAAAGCCAAGATTAACCTGATGGGTGTTGCTACTACAAGAATTTGATTTAGAAATTAAGGATAGGAAGGGAACTGAAAATCAAGTGGCTTTTAAGGCTTTCTTTGTTTACGAATTTGGTTTGTAAAGGCCCCTGTGTTTTTGGGCATATTCTTGCTATAGAATCTGTAATTCATAAGTTTGAGTTGCTCGTGTTGTTCTGGGGGAGCTTCAAAGAAGTGTTGCAGAGCACTGTTTCGATGAAGAAGATGAAGCAGTTCTAAAAGATCGTGTAGCATTTGCTAAACGATCGTGTAGCTAATGCTACAAGACCGTGTAGACTTTGCTACACGATCATGTAACATTTGCTACAAGATCGCACATCCAGTTTGCTACACGATCACTGCAGAGGGTTTGTTGAAGGGTGGTTCGGTTCGAGCAATTTAAGGTCTGATTCACCTGTTTCGAACCAGAGGACTCTTGCTTATGTAATAGATAGCCTTTTAAATTTCCTTTTAGGTATCTTATCTCGATCCATTAACTGTTAGTGTAAATGTACATGTGATGTATGTTTTATCTTATATGTCATATTGTATGTCATATAGTTTTAGAACCCACCATAGGTTATGCATATTCGTGCATCATTTTATATTATAAGTGTTATTATATATATGTGTTATTATATTATAATTTTATATTAAAGTTTCATGCATCGTCTCGTGGCATCGTGAGTGTCCCCCTAAAGGATGGCAGTATTGCATGACGCTTTATTTGGTCTCCAGAAATGAATAGGGTTGCTTTAGTTTCATGTCCCAATCGGTTTTTCCTTACGGTTGGCATATTGAGGCGGAACTCTAGAACCTAAAATGAAGGGTTACACTTACACTAAATTGTTAAGGATGTTAACAAATTCTAGACCGAAAATGGTGACTGTTATTTATAGTGACAAGTTGTTGTTTCTGTCTAATGGTTGAGAATGTCTCATTTCAATGAAGGGGCACTTGATCACCCTACGGTGACTTTTCTCCAGCCTCACTGAAACATCATTGCAAAATAGATGTAACTTAGGGTACACTGGTTATCTTAAGTGGTTTAATGCAAGTAGACTAAATGTAAAAGTTTGTTCTTTTTCAGCAAGTTCTTTAAAAATAGCTACTGCTACTTTAAGTTTACTCACCGCGGATAAGTTAAAGGGAGAGAATTACGCTTGATGGAAAAACACAATCAACATTATACTGATCATTGATGATCTTCGCTTTGTCCCGATGGACGATCATCCTCCCATTCCATTTACTAATGCTCCTCGAAATGTTTGGGATGCATATGAGCATTGGACACGGGCAAATGAAAAGGTCTGAGCATATATCTTGGCAAGCCTTAATGAAATCTTGGCCAAGATGTGTGAGCCCATGCTCACAGCTCGTGAGATCATCGAGTCCTTAAGGAGAATGTTTGGACAACCGTCTATACAACTCAGGCATGACGCTATAAAAGACATCTTTAATGCTTGTATGCAAGAAGGGGCATCTATTCGAGAACATGTTCTCAACATGAATGGGTCAAACATCGATAAAGCCAGTCAGGTTAGCTTCATATTGGAATCTTTACCTGAAAGTCGTAGCAATGTTGTTCTGAACAGAATTGACTACAACCTGACCACTCTGCTCAATGAGCTACAGACCTTCCAATCCTTGATGAAAAGCAAGAAGTAGAAGGGTGAAGCAAATGTTACTTCATCTTCTAAAAAAGTTCCATAAAGGTTCGACATTTTGAACTAAGTCTGTACCTTCTTCCTCCGACACTAAAAAGTGGAAGAAAAAGAAGGGTGGAAAGGGGAAAGCTAAGCCTATAATTGCTGCTCACACGGGTAGAAAATCCATCAAGGCTGCAAAGGAAATTTATTTCCATTGCAACCAAGATGGTCATTGGAAGAGGAACTACCCCAAATATTTGGCAGAAAAGAAGAAGGCCAAGCAACGTAAATATGATTTACTTGTATTGGAAACCTGTTTAGTGGAGAATGATTATTCTGCCTGGATTATTGACTCTAGGGCCACTAACCATGTTTGTTCTTCCTTTTAGGGAATTAGTTCCTGACGACAACTAAATGCTGATGAGATGACGATGCAGGTTGGAACTGACACGTTGTCTTGGTAGTGACAGTGGGAGGTCTCCGGTTGACTTTACAAAACAAATTTCTTGTATTAAAAGATATATATGTAGTTCCTGATTTAAAAAAGAACTTAGTTTCTAGAAAGTGTTTGCTTGAACATTCTTATATTATCAACTTTCTTTTTAATAAGTGTTTATTTCTAAGAATGGTGTTGATATTTGTTCTGCAAAGCTGGAAAATAATCTTTATGTGCTAAGACCATTAGCAACTAATGCCTTCCATAACACAGAAATGTTTAAGATTGTAGTAACTCAACATAAAAGACTTAAAATTTCTCCTAAAGAAAATTCCCAACTTTGACATCGAAGACTAGGACACATCAATCTCAATAGGATTGAGAGATAGGTGAAGAATGAACTTTTAAGCGAGTTAGAAGAAAATTCTTTACCTGTGTGTGAGTCATGCCTTGAAGGCAAGATGGAAAGGGTCACAGGGCCAAAGAACCTTTAGAGCTAGTACATTCAGACCTCTGTGGTCCGGTGAATGTAAAAGTTAGGGGAGGTTATGAATATTTCATCACTTTTACTGACGACTATTCAAGATATGGGTACGTTTATTTAATGCAACATAAGTCTGAATCTTTTGAAAAGTTCAAATAATTCAAGGCGGAAGTTGAAAATGCATTAGACAAAATGATTAAAACATTTCGATCTGATCGAGGTGGAGAGTTTATGGATTTAACATTCCATAACTATTTGATAGAACAGGGAATAGTATCCCAACTCTCTGCACGTGGTACACCTCAGCAAAATGGTGTATCAGAAAGTAGAAATCAAACCCTATTGGACATGGTTCAATCTATGATGAGTTACGGTTCATTACTTGACTCGTTTTGGGGTTATGCAGTAGAGACTGCATCATACATCTTAAATTGTGTTCCTTCCAAAAGTGTTGCTAGAACACCTTTGTAGTTATGGAATGGTCGTAAAGCTAGTTTACATCATTTCAAAATCTAGGGTTGTCCAACACATGTGCTTGCGGCTAATCCTAAGAAATTGAAACCACGTTCAAGATTGTGCCTATTTGTAGGCTACCCCAAAGGAACAAAAGGTGGTTACTTGTTTGATCTTAAAGAAGACAAAGTCTTTGTATCGACAAATGCTACTTTTTTTTAAAGAATACCACATAAGGGAGCACAAGCCCAGAAGTAAGATTATGTTAAATGAAAGTTCCAAAGAAACTACTAAATCTTCAACAAGAGTTGTTGAAGTAGGATCATCTAGTAGGTCAAATCCACCTTAAGTGTTAAAGGAACCTCGACGTAGTGAGAGGGTTGCGATCCCACCTATTCACTATATGGGTTTAACAGAAATCCTGGCTTAGTAGCTGAGGGCGATGTTGAGGACCCATTGTCTTACAAGAAGGCAATGGAGGATATTGACAAAGATGAATGGATCAAAACGATGGAACTCGAAATGGAGTCTATGTATTTCAATTTCGTATCTGATCTTGTAGATAAACCTGATGGGGTCTACAAGAGAAAATGGGGTGCTGATGAGAAAATGCAAACCTTCAAGGCTAGATTAATGGCAAATGGTTATACCCAGGTTGAGGGAGTAGACTATGAGGAGACTTTCTCACCTATGGTCATGCTTAAGTCTATCCAGTTCCTCCTATCCATTGCCTCATAGTATGACTATGAGATTTGGTAAATGGATGTCAAGACTATTTTTCTGAATGGCAATTTTGAGGAGACCATTTACATGGGTGTAGCCCGAGGGATTCATAACTCAAGGTCAAGAGCAAAAGGTTTGCAAGCTTAATTGGTCTATTTATGGACTGAAGCAAGCTTCTCGATCTTGGAACATAAGGTTTTATACTACGATAAAATCTTATGGCTTTGATCAAAACGTTGATGAGCCTTATGTATACAACAAGATCATCAACAGTTCAGTAGTTTTTCTAGTGTTCTATGTAGATGATATCCTACTCATTGGGAATGATCTAGATTTATTAACTGAAGATAAGAACTGGTTAGCGACCCGATCCGAATGAAAGATTTGGGAGAGGCTCAGTTTGTTATGGGTATTTAGATCTTTAGAGATCAAAAGAACAAAATGTTAGCTCTGTCTCAAGCATCCTATATTAACAAGATGCTTCTCAAATGTTTGATGCAGAACTCCAAGAAGGGCTTATTGCCTTTCAAGCACGAAGTTACATTATCTAAGAGATAGTGTCCTAAGACACCTCAAGAGGTTGAGAAGATGAGACAGATCCCCTATGCATCTGCTGTGGGTAGCTTGATGTATGCGATGTTATGTAGTGGGGATAGTCAGTAGATATCAATCTAATCTAGGATTAGATCACTGGATCGTCGTTAAAAACATCCTCAAGTATCTACGAAGAATGAGAGAGTACATGCTCGTGTATGTTTATAAAGATTTGATCTTTATGGGATACACAGACTCTGATTTTTAGACTGATAGGGATTCTAGGAAATCCACATCAAGATCAGTGTTCATTTTTAATGGCGGGACAACAGTATAGAGGAGCACCATACAAGAGGGCATCGTTGACTCCATCATGGAGGCTGAGTATGTAGCAGCTTGTGAAGCTACTAAGGAATATGATTGGCTCAGGAAATTCTTGACTGATCTGGATGTTGTTCCGAACATGTCAAAGCCCATCAGACTTTATTGTGATAATAATGGTGCTGTGGCTAATTCCTGAGAGCCTAGAAATCATAAGCGTGGTAAGCATATAGAGCGGAAGTATCATCTCATCCAAGAGATTGTGCATCCAGGAGACATGATTGTCACGTAGATAGCTTCGGAGCACAATATTGTTGATTCGTTTACAAGCCCTCACAGCTTGGGTGTTTGAGGGTTAGAAAAGAGACAGAAGAGTTCTGTGTTTTTGAAATTGTTGCTGAACAATTTGAAAATCTTCTTTCTCCTCTCTACTAACTTTTCCTCAATCCAAAATAGCTAGAGCCCACCACTCCTGAGGTTTTCAGCCTGAGAATACGGAGGAAGTCTTTGTGGTTGTGTTCGTTCTTGTTTGAAGTTTTCTTGAAGAAAGCCTTCAAGTCGTTCGTGTGCTGTTCGAGGGAATCTTGAAGAAAAGTCTTCAAAGGTAAGGTTTCTAAAAGCTTTTGTTAGAATGCTTTAATTTACATATAAATGCATATCATGTTTCTTTATTTACTGTAAAATTTATATTCAATTATAAATGGGATTTGGGTCGATCTTGCTTCCGCTTACGTTTTCCTTCAGTTTGGGATCCTTCAACCATTATTCTAGACCAAGTGATGGCTGAGGAAGAAGAGGAAGAGTAGCCACAAGGGTTTATCCCTATGGTAAGTGGCTCTGATGCATCCACAACATGCCAAACTAATGCGAATGAAGGGCCTATAGTCTAGCCAACAAAGAAAAGAAGATCAATATTGGCTGAAGAAAGTGATGAAGAGATGGAGGAATAAGTTGCAACTAGTTCTGAAGTTGCAACGCATGAAGAGAGCTCGACTGAATCGAATGAGCTATAACACATGCTTGAGAAGTGTGTGCCAGCCGAAAGTGGGCAAAGGAAAAAATCTCTCCAGAAAGAGTTGGAGAAAGAATTGAATGCATTGGCCCAAGAAGTCGCTGCCTATGAGGTAGGAAGGAAAAAGCAAGGAAGAAAGCACTAATTTTCAAATATCTTAATGAAGAAAGGTTTCCCTAAATGCTACCCGTTGCCAGAGTTTATATAAGAAATAGTCAACGCAATGGGTGATAATGGGTAGAAATGCACGTTATTACAGCGCAAAGATATAAAACAATGAAGGATTGCGACGGTAAAAATATATAAAATTACATCCAAAAGCATTAAGTTTAGAACCTTGCGATCGCATGTGTCCATCGCATTAAAGCAACTAACTTATGCATTTTGTGTAGGAAAATGCGTTGGCGTAAGGTGGAATTACGATCCAAGGAAATTTGCGTCCGAGCGTATTAAGAGATTATGACCGCAAGGCTATGCGATCGTTTGCGTTTGCAAAAATTTGCTCAAGAAGGCTGCCATATAGAGCCGGCGCATCACGGTGAAAGCTTAATAAATCACGATGGGACAGAAAGCTGATGATGGTCGATTTCGAATTAAGTTGACAAGCCGTTAACGACATACTATAGCAAGTACACTCAACTTTTCGGTGACAATTATTCGGCGCATCAGATAGAGAATTAATGACATCCCATCAGTGCAATCATTTGAGAGAAAAAGCTTTTCACCCTGAAGCTCTATAAATACCGAAGGCCACCTTCGTTAAAGGAGTTCGGTTCGGTTCTATTCCAGCTGAGCCATATAGAGAGTTCAACATATAAAGGATAGTTAGCCTTTGTTCATAGTTCTCTTATACTTAGAAGGTGGAGGCGAGAGAAGAGAGAAGATGCCGGAAGATCGTCCTGGTCAGCTCGAGAGAATGCCAGGGAGCGTGAAAAATAGAAAGAGGGCCGATTCCTATGAAAGCAAGACTATTCTTTGAGCAGAGTAGAGAAAAACAGTGTAAAAGCCTTGGGAAGCAAGAAATTGCTACCTGGTTCCTTATCTTTATTTCCCATTGTCATTTCATATTTCGATTTCATTTATAGAATGGAATCTGCATTTCTACATTTGTTCACTCTCTTTACATTACGCATGAGTAACTAAACTTTCGAATGGGTTGAGAAGTACTTAGCTAACATGACCTAAGATCTTCATTGCATGCGATCATCTTGTCTTATGTTGTGTCCATCACCCATTTAGAGTTACTCGAGAGAGAGTCCAAAGAAAGAACCTAAGACTTGAGAGAGCTAGGTTAGAATCTAGACTTGAGAAAGCAAGATTAGATCTGCATAAGCAAGAGATAGAGACTTAGAGATAAGCTCTGTTTGCCAACATGCATTGCATGCACCCTTGAAATAGGTTATGGTAGTATGTAGTCGCCTTGTGTATATATGTGTCATTCATCATCGCATAGACAAGAATAGAGGCTTAGACATAAGTCCTATAGACATCATTGCATACATCGCATGCATTCTAAAACTAGAGCTATAGCATTTGCATTGAGAGATGATTTGTTGTCGTATGTGTGTAGCATGATCGCATAACGTGAACGAAATCTTGGGAAGTGTTAGCTAATTCCTTTCTCAACCTGTTCCCTTGCATACTCATTGTACTTTCGTGTTATTAACTCTTTTTTGAATTCCGCCGCATAGACTTTATACCTTAAACAACATACCAACCAACACATTGCTTTATTTGTCACTGCAAAGAGATCTGAAATTACCATCACATATTGTTTCCATAGTCCCTGAGTTCGACCCTGGGCTTATGATAACTAGTAGAAATGCCAGTTATTATAAGTCTTTTATTTAGAATTATAAGGGTTAACAAGTAGAAAACGAGGTGATAATACTTATAATTTGTGAAAAATTGAGTTTTGCATCGATTAGCACCTAAATCCTCACTAACCCCAATATTATGCGTTACTCCAAGCCAAAATGTCTATTTTTGTAGCAATCGCAGACAAACGCATGCACTGAAGCTAGGCGATCACAAAGACAAATGCATATGCTGAAAGTTGGATCGCATGCATCCATCGCATGGAAGTTGTAGTGATCGAATGCGCCCATCGCATGGAAGTTGCGGTGATCGAATGCATCCATCGCATGAAAGTTGTGGTGATCAAGCGGATGCGGTGATCATTTGAAAATTGCAGCCACGGAGTGACAACCATAATAGAAGGACGATTGCGATGGGAAGGATGCATTGATGCTTCAGTTGAATCAAGCTCGGACGCATACCTTGGGAGTATCAACAAGACAAAACGATGCGACATTGCCTATACCACGACAAAAGAAGCAGTGAGCCATAATGCAATCATGATAGTTGTCGGTGTTTAAACTCTATAAATAGCCTTTTGGACCTTCATTTCAAGACATCCGAACTTCTACCTCAAGGCAGAAGTTTGCGATCACAGATGAAAGCATGAGTAAGATTTTCAGTGAGAATTCTTCATCTCCACAAACCAGACCGTGTGACGACCGGAGCTTTCGTCAGAGATAAAGCTCGAGAGAGACATCTCCACCATTCATCCATGGCACCAGCAGCAACCTTGACGCAGAGTCTTTCATTTCTCTCTTAAGCTCTGTATTGTATTACATTTTAGCTAAAGATATTAAGACATTTTGTGATCAATGCAAATCTTGATTCCTTCATTGCCATCTTCTTCATCATCTTTATCTCTATCATTTTTTATCTTCAGCATTTATTTATCAAAGGCGATCGCATGCTTAATCATGTAGCTAGAGATAGGACGCATGTAGCAATCCACCGAGAGGTATGCATTGTGCGAGTTTAGTGAGTTAATCCTCTTTGCTTGGTGAAACACTGTTGCAACGCTTGTCTATGTGTTGTTGCATTGCTTGTCTTTAAGTTAAATAGCCGCATCCGACTGCCTGAGAAGGTAAGAGATGGAATGCACTAAAGCAAAGTATGCATTGTTCCTAGAGATAGACACAATCTTAAGCTCGATGCAACCATGCACTATAGAGATATAGTCATGCGGCTGACCACCGAGAGGTGTGCGATGCGTTAGTGCAATGAGCTGGGATTACTCGGGCAATTTAAGATAATAAACATTACTATGCATTAATGGTTGTTGTGTATCCACCCATTCTCATCGCAAGTCTTCTACTGCTCAATCTGTTTAGTTAGGAGTAGGAGCAATGTGTAAATCCATTAAACTTCTTCTTTTTATTTTTATTCATCGCCTCAAACACATTGCTTCACAAGCATTATTGAGTGACAAGTCCCTGTGTTCAACCTCGGATTACCTGAGAAACTTACATTCGCGTTATACTTGGCATGAGCGTAAGAAAACTTGTGATAGGAATGCGTGGTCATTGCATACTAGATTAACGCATTTTCATTTAGATGCATGACCTCAGATGCATGGGCATAAACGCATAGCTTAAGCCATGTCTAATGCATGATTGCATGTACAACCCCATCCGTCCTCAATCTTTCCATCCAACAGCTTACCAGGCAACTTAGTAAGATTTATACTTGGATCTTACTAAGAAAACTTGCATGCACAATGCATAGACCACCATCACATTCTACACCATTATTTCATCACATTAACCACGCATCAATGGGCTGACGTCAACTTTGTATCATCCTCAGGGAATCTGGTCAAATCTCGTTTGAGCCTTCTACAACAGTGAGTTCATAGAGCAAAAGGACACGACGTTAGTGGAAGATACAATAATTTATTTCTCTCCAAGAATCATTAATGAATTTCTCAACATAACAAACAACCCCGACGCAGAAGGCAATCACATCATCGAGCAACTCACCATAACACTTAGTGGATGCGATCCAAGTCATAGGGAAGCCTGGAAACAATTGGCAAATCTTAAGAATAGGCGTTATAACTTTGGCCAACAAACATGTTCTTCTCGACGGACACTTGTGGTTATATGTTGTCAAGAATAGAATCATGCTTACCTTGCATGATGAAACAATGTTGAGAGAAATGGTGCAAACCACATACTGCATCATGCAACGCATCCCACTTGACGTAGGACTGATATAGTAGAGCAAATAAAAAACATCAAAGGAAATCCATGTAGCCAACTATATTTTCAATGGTTAATTTGCACTTTGTGTGAGCAAGCTGGCATCCATATGGAGGATGACTTTAAAGAAGTAGAAGGCCTAACGACTTAGTTCTAATTCGGTGTTTGATGAGAGCACCATCGAATCAGCTAGACCTTCCACCAAAACCCAAAACCTCTAAGTCTCATCCTTGAAAACGCAAAAGGAAAAGAAGACACGTTGAGACCTCAGAAGAAGAGCAAAGAAATGAAGCCTCCCTTAACGAAGACCTTGAGGCGAAGCTTGCGTTGGAGAACGAAGAGTCTGAGTTTGTTGACTTGAACCATCCTCTATTCCCTAAAGAAGTTGAACACAGGGAAGAAGACCTTACCTTGCCGCTTCCTCCTCAAGACCCTCAAATCCAACTCCTAACTTTTGTCGATGAGCCAATAGATCTAGAAGCCAATGATGAAACACAAAAAGATCTAATTGGTGAGACAGCTTGCCGCATTCACTCAATCGCTCTTTTCCAACCCAATTTAACCCCCCTACGACCATCTATGAACCATATGGGCTTGGAACCAACAATGCCCGAAATTCATAAAGTCCAGTTATGAGATGCGGGAACGCTCGCAGCAGACGCCTAAGCCTCACGCCAATCTTCCAATACAATTTGTCGCTAGCTTTAACATGGATGACCTCAAGAAGTTCATTCAAGCCCAACTTAGACTGATAGCCGCATCTCTCGAAACACTTCATCTACAACAATCTACACTTCAGCATCAAAATGTTTCACTGAGAGATTACCTGCACCAATAGACGCAGAGAAATTAGGACCACTTTGAATTCATCGTGCAATACATCAATTAAGTCTTGATGGGGTTGTTTGCCCCTCCTGCACTACCGCAACATCTGTGTCATTTGATTTATGGATGAAAACCTTACTCTTTAATGTAGGGACAGTGCGACACATCGTGATTAAATTTGGTTTTGGAGTTGGATTTATTTCTTTCTTTTGTAATTTCAATTGTAGCCTTTGTATGTTTCGACTAGAGGTGTTCGTGGGTTGGGTTGGGTTGGGTTGAAGGGCTTTTTAGACCCAAGCCAATTATTTGGGTTGTAAATTTCTTCAACCTAAATAACCCTCATTAAAAAGTAAACCCAACCCAACCCAAGCATGAATCCTTTGGTTTGGGTTGGTTCGGGTTACTCAATTCATTTATTTAATTTTTTTTAATAAAAGTAAGTAAAATGTTAATACGTAAAAATTTGATTTAACTATTTTCATATATGAATTAAGATTAGCAACTCAATTTCAATTTATATAATGTATAATCATTTTTCAAAGTGCAAAACATAACTATTTTTATGAGTTGTTGAAGAATAAAATATCCAAAAAACTTATGAAATTAAAGAAAACTAAAATAAATATAGTATATCTAATTGTACAGAAGCAAGAAAAAAATACATTTTAAAGTTAATAATAAGTTCGGGTTAGTTTGGGTTATTTTAGGTGCCCCATGAACCAACCCAACCCATAAAATTTTCATTTATTTGAACCCAACCCAACCCAAAAGAGTTCATAACCCAACTCAAACTGAACGAGTTGGGTTGGGTTGATCAGTTTTTTCGAGTCATTGGGTTTTTTGAACAACCCTAGTTTTGACCACATCATGATTTTTTTTAATGTAATTCTCTCTTATGAATGCAATTTCAATATTGTGTCTCATTGCGTTTTTATTAAGAATTCCCTTATGCCTCTTTATTAGCTCTTTTGTCTTGCATCTCGCCTTAATACCTCGATGAGTAACCAATGTTAGATGACTAAAGAATCATTTGATAGGCGTTAAAATTAAGTTTAGGAACTTCTCCAAGTAAAACATATCTTTGATTTTCTATGCGTGCAAGCCTCAGCTCAAACCTCTTTTTGAAATTTTTTTTCTAAGGCATTCTCATAGTTCTCTTTGAACGATGAGGACCTTATTGACCTCCAAAATTAGGGAGGGGAGGGGAAAGGTTCGAGTTGATGTGTTCACTTTGATAAAAGATCTTTCATAATTTCATATTGAAGGGATCAAATCCCGAGCAGAAGTATGTGAACGTCTTGCATCTCATTAACTAATTTTTGAAGAAATAAAAACAATGTTCTAAAATAGAATGTAAAAGGATAAACAGGCATGCTTTAGATGAAGGGAAATAAGTAGGAAGAACCATTCTTACTTTTGAAAATTCCTGAGCTTCTAGAATGATCCTCTCGCTTTTTCAACGAACACGATCTCAAACACGAATGTCTCTTCAAACAATATTGAACACAACCTCGAGAATAGGTTATTATTATTCTCTAGGATTCCAATAGGAGGACGGGTAGTATCCAATTATTGGAAGAGGGTAAAGAGGAGAGAATTCTTTGGAGAGAGTAGATAGGATTTCTTTGGTGGGTAGGGTAAAAATTGCAAAATGAAATCTTGCCCTAAAAGGGCCATAAGGAAGATTTTATATGGAGAAAGGTTAGCCCGTTATCCAAGTCTTTCCTATATTTACCCTTTTATGCACAATTAATTAAATAACACTTATTTAATTAATTAGTACATTAATTAAATAACCATTTATACATTAAATCCAATTTAATATATACATTCAATTAACATAAACACTGCATAACATCTCTCTATTAATTAATTAATTCTTTGTGAATCTAATTCACTTAAATTAAATATTTGAATCTCATTCAAATGTTTATTTTCGACTTAATTTTAATTATGGATCACATCTATAATCATTTACATATTAATCATATTAATACACAATTTTTTCAAATTGATTTGAACAATTCAAATAATTTCTCTTTAATATCCTTTAATGAACTAACAAGGGGACCTGGTGGACCTACAGATCAGAAGCTCCAACGATATAAGATTAATTGGGTAAACTCATTAACCAAATTAATCAAAATTCGATAACTATGGGTACACTCCACTAAAGACCCACAGCTGAACTCTTCTCATTGTAGATATATTTCTGTGTCCACAGATATAGACCAATAATAGCAATTTAATCTTTCAAGAGTGTTTGTAACAATAACTGGGTCAAATTACCATTTTACCATTCGATTACCTTTGTATCCTTAAGTACCAGTGCTCCTCTAATGAACAACCTGTTTTTTATCCAACCAATAAACATAAATCCTTCTTGGGCCAATGAGAAGGTAGGGCCCTTTGTTCAATTCCCGGAGACCACTTAAGGGTACACACATCTACTTAATTTAAGTTGGGAAGGAGTGAATTTCATCTTGTATGATTCTATTCCCAGCTCCTCATTCGATCTTGTTCCCAAAATGGTAGGCTTATTGAGTCAACAAAATGATAACAATTGGCCACTTTCACCCATACAAATCTTTATTTATAGATTAAGTAAGCGTATCCCATCAACAAAATGATAACAACCAAATATTTGCTAATAAATTTCTCTTGTATTAAGAAAAATCTAATCTCATGCAAGTTATATCACAAAAAGTTTTATGAATTTTGGTTAATGAATACTAACACATTTTTGTAAAGCAAGAAGAATTAAAAGTAAAGGGTGCATTTGGTCTAAACATATTTAATTTTGAAAATAAGTCATCTTAGAGAAAAAACTTGAATTACTTGATAATGACTCAAAATAGCTTTTGAAACATTTTCAAAGTATATTTTAAACTATAGTTTTTGTCAAAAAAGTTTAAATAAAAATGATTTTTTAAAAAAATATTTTTTCCTCTACTCAATCCAAACATACCCAAAATTGATTTAAGAAAACATTTTGGATCCCTGAATTAACATTCCATATAAGTAATTTCTTAAAGAAATACTTCCATATAAATAATTATTTAGTCCAAGAGCCAGTAAGAGCATAACTCAACTGGTATAAAACTCATACTATTGACCTTGAGATCAGATGTTTGATTATCCCACCACAACTATTATTAAAAAAACTTCATATGAACTTACTTTGTAACTATAGTTACTGTACTTTCAAATTTGAAACAATTTAGACCATGTGTAGCAATTTAATCCTTAGGCATGAATATGTAACAATTTATTCCCTATATTTACAAATTTGTTACAATACTTAGTTTCACCATGATAAATCTCATCAAGACTGAAAGTCAATCTTTACTATATAATGACTTAGTCTGTATAATTTTATTAACAAATTTGATCTATAATCGATTTAACAAACATGGAAAGAAACATCAATAAATTTAATACTTTTGACGACAGGGTATTAATCATTACATATTACAGTGACTAAAAACGTAAATCCAATCTAAGAGAACAAGCGTCTTTCATATTGTTGGAAAATCAATAAGAAATTATATATTTCATGAATTCAATTATTATATTTTAATCTAGGTAAAGAATGTCTTCTATGAGAAAATTAAAACAGTATATAATAAGATGAGATAACAAAAACATACTCGATGAAAGTCGGTTTTCTCACTTTTCACACCTAATCCACCTTCCTATGTGGAAATTTGAGTGTCAAATTATCCTTCACTTTTAATTTGCATGTTGAGGTTGATAAATACTAGCTTAATCAACAGAATTTTTGTGCATACAAAACAAGAAATGCTGAAAAAATATTCTAAATTTTTTTCGTCCATCTCTCCGAAACTCATCCCAAAACCTCACTCAATTTGGATCTCACGATCTAATCTAAGGCTTGACAATAGTGTAGAATATATTTGTGGTAGTTATAAACCTGTCGGAAAGAAGAAATCAGTTGGAATTTGCACCAATTGGAAGTTCTTTAAATGTTGTGTTGGTGAAACCCTTTTTACTGTTATTTTATGAACTTGCATGCAAATCCTCTAAAATTAATGTAATTAGAGTGTAAGGATTCTAATAGCTTTTGTATGCTGATTGTCAACTCCATCAATTGGTTTCAGAGCATGAATTAAGGACCAATTTACATTAATTTTACCTTGGTGGGTGTTTTTTTCATGAATTGCATGAAATGGTTTCTGAAATGAATATATTATGGTTTTGGCATTAGATTTCTCCTGAATTATGAAATAATTGTTGTAATTGACTCTTTATTTATAGGTCTTAATGTGTGATTAAGAGCCTATTAATTTATTAGGGTCATAGAGTTGCAATTAGGTTGTAATTAAAGAAGAATCGAAGCATCATCAGCAGTAGGTGAAGCTACTGTCTTATAGTGTTGCAACGCTTCCCTTGGAGTGTTGCAATGTTGTTCTTCAGCCAGCCCAGGTCAGAAAGAAAATCTCGTGACATTATAATGCTGGGATGAAGCGTTGCAATGTTGTTCATCCCAGCCCAGAAGACTCGTTAGTCAACTAACTGTGGTTCAATAGAACCGGTTCGGTTGGTTTGGGTCTTAGAGGTCTTGTTCAACTTGTTTCAGACTAGTTTAGCCCAAATTTTTTCATTGGAGGTCCGGATCAGGTGGTTCGATGCCGGTTCGGGCGATTCAAGACTTGTATTGAATTATTTTGTAATAATTTTAGGCTTTTTCTTGTTTAGAATGTCAAAACCAATCCATTTTAATGTATGTTTAATTATTTATGCATTTTGAATGTATGTTTAATTAAATTAAATCTTGTATGTGCATAAAGTAAGCCATGTAGATTTAAACTTCTACCATAGGAAGCATGTTTCATGCATTGAAAGTATGTATAATATGTTATAATATATAGTATGCATGGTTTAGGATTTCATGTATTTAATATAAGTTCATATTGTAAATTATGAAATGCTTGATGTATGTTATAATATGTCTATAGTTTTAGAAAGTGTTATAAAATGAATTAGACATTTAAAATCTATAACAAAGATAAGATACATGCTTACCTAGGGTTAACATATAAAAACTTATTTTAATATTTAAAATAGGTCGTTATCTTATAAAACTTGGCAAACTCAACCGGTCTATAATCTTGTCTAAGGCTGGAGGTACTTAAGCTGACGGTTTATGAAATATCTGCTACTTAGGGATTATAATTAAAGTATTGAGTGTTGTTAACTTAGTTTTATGAGCATGCGTGAGCAGTATGAGGTAATCAAATGGTTTTATCACTTAGACATCGTAGGTTAAATCCAAATATAATTGTTATACTTGGATAATCACCTAGACTTAGGATTTTTTAGTCGACATATACCTAAGTGAATAAATATACTGAATTATTCAGAACACTTCTCTGGGAGATTAGCATTATATATGATATATTGTTTTTAGCTCTAACGTCCCCAAGAGTTCACACCATGAGATCGAAAATCAATTTTCTATAACTTCTATCATGACTGCTTCATTGGGAAAGTGTTTGCATGGGTCAATAAGAAAGTGAATAGGAAAAGTTGTTCATAGTAAGTGGGTGAAGGAAATGTGTCAACATATCCTACGGTCTCCTCCATTAGTTTGAACTGTGAGATTCTTATGTTGCCTACTGTCGTTTTTATGCAACATTAGCTAGTCGTTTTTATTGACTATCTCCTCAGAAGGTTGTAACATGATTCAAAACAACTCAAACTTCAGAAATGAATAAGGGTTTTTTTAGTTCTATTTTTAGCATTGTCTTTCATTTCGAGGGCTTGTTGATACCATTCTATAAAAATCTACAAATTGAGGGTCACACTTGTTAGTAAAGTTCTTGACAAAAAACGGTAACTAAATAACTAAAGGAATAAAGAGTTATTTTGGAATTAGTTTTTAGTCATGAATATCTTGCTTTAGTGAAGGACTATTTGACTGCCCCTCGGTAACATCTATCCCGACCCGCTAAAGTATCGTTGCAAATAAATAATGATAATTGGTTACACTATTACTTTTTCTAAAATAAAATTGGATTTATATGCAATTTCCTAATAGAATTTGTTTATGTCTGTCTCAGCATGTAGAATTCAATTATCCAACTTTTAGCTTCCGACAAATTTAACAGCGAGGGTTATTCCAACTGGAAATCAAACATCAATACGATACTAGTTGTAGATGATTTAAAGTGCGTTTTAACGGAGGAACGTACTCAAGTTTCCAGCTTTACAAAAAACTGAAATGTTCGAGATGCATATGACAAATGGGTTAGGGTTAATGAAAAAGTCTGAGCCTACATCTTAGCTAGTATATCTGATGTGTTAACTAAAAAACATGAGAGCATGGTCACCGCTAAGGAGATCATGGAGTTGTTATAGGTAATGTTTGGACAATCGTCCTTATGTGTACGGCGTGGTGTTATTAAATACATTTACAATTCCCATATGAAGGAAGGGACCTTTGTTAGAGAACATGTCCTGGACATGATGACCCACTTCAACATCGTGGAAGCAAACAGGGCTGTCATAAATGAATAGAGTGTAATGAATAAAATAGAATATAATCTTACTAAAATAGAATATAATCTTACTACTCTTTTGAATGAGATTCAGACTTACCAATCCTTGATGAAAAATAAAAAATCCGGAAGAGGAAGCAAATGTTGTTACCCAAAGAAAATTCCAGAAGGGATCGTCATATGGGATAAAACCTTCTGATAAGAAGTCTGGACCTTTTAAGGATAAGAGCATCCAAATGAAGAAGAAGGGAAAAGGAAAAAATAAGACTCCTGCAAAGAATAGCAAGACGAAAGTTGCAAAAGGAAAATATTTCTATTGCAATGAGGATGGACATTGGAAAAGAAATTGCCCTAAATATCTTGTTGAAAAGAAGGTTGAAAAGGAAAACCAAGGTAAATTTGATTTACATGTAATTGAAACATGTTTAGTGGAAAATTCTTATTTGACCTAGATACTCGATTCAAGCGTTGTTAACCATATTTGCACTTTCTTTAAGGAAACTAGTTCTTGGAAACAGTTGATAGAGAACGAGATGACTTGCAAGGTAGGAACAGGTGAATTCATTTCGGCTCGTGCAGTGAAAGATCTAAAGTTATTTTTTGGAGATACTTACATTTTGTTGGAAAATGTATATTATGTACCAAACATGAAAAGAAATTTAATTTCAATCTCCTGTATATTAGAACATATATAAAGTTTCTTATGATATCAATGAAGCTTTCATTAATTCAAAAGGTATTCAAATATGTATGCTAAACTTGAAAATAATTTATATATGTTAAAACCAACTGAGGAAAAAGCTAATTTAAATATAGAGATGTTTAAAATAGCTAAAACTCATAATAAGAAACGGAGAAATTCTCTTAATGCCTATCTTTGGCACTTAAGACGTAGACACATAAATCTCAATAGGATTGAGAGGTTAATTCTTTACCTCTGTGTGAGTCATGTCTTGAGGGTAAAATGACTAAGAGATCTTTTACAAGAAAAGATCTAAAAGCCAAAGAACCTCTGGAGCTTGTGCATTCAGATCTTTGTGGTCCGATGAATATTAGAGCTCGAGGAGAATTTGAATATTTCATCAGTTTTATTGATGACTAGATATGGTTATGTTTACCTAATGTATCATAAGTCTGAAACTTTTGAAAAATTCAAAGAGTACAAGGAAAAGGTTGAGAACTTATTCGGTAAAGAAATTAAGACACTTAGATCAGACCGAGGTGGTGAATATATGGATTTAGAATTCCAGAACTATTTGATAGAACATGGAATTCGCTCCCAACTTATTGTATCTTATACACCACAACATGATGTAGTGGAAAGGATAAATAGAACCTTGTTAGACATGGTTCGTTCGATGGTGAGTTATGCCTTGTCACCTTAGTCTTTTTTTGGGGGGTATGCAGTACAAACGACCGTATTTATTTTGAACATGGTCTCTCGAAAAGCTTTTCAGAAAAACTATACGAGTCATGGAGAAGGCGTAAAGGTAGTTTACATCACTTCAGGATTTAGGAATGCCCAACACATGTATTGGTGCAAAACTCAAAGAAATTGGAATAACGTTCTAAAGTGTGCCTATTTGTAGGATACCCCAAAGAAACAAAAGATGGCTTGTTTTATGATCCCCAAGATGATAAAGTGGTTGTATCGACAAATGCTAGATTTTTAGAGGAAGGCCACATAAGAAATCATCGAACCTCGTAGTAAACTAGTATTGAATAAGATGTTTAGAGAAACTATAGAAAAATCAACAAAAGTTGTTGATCAGTCTGGTCCTTCAACAAGAATTGTTGATGAAACTGGTCTATCACATCCTTCTCAAGAATGAAGAATACCTCGACATAGTAGGAGGGTTGTTTAACAATCTGATTGGTACATTGGTTTAACAAAAACTTAGATCATCATATCTAATGATGACTTAGAGGATATATTGACCTTTAAACAAGCAATGAATGATGTAGATAGAGACCAATTGGTAAAAGTCATGGACCTTGAAATGGAGTCTATATACTTCAGTTCAGTCTGGGAACTTGTAGATGAACCAGATGGGGTAAAATCTATTGGTTGTAAGTGGATCTACAGGAGAAAACGAGACTAAGCTGGTAAGGTAAAGACTTACAAAACTAGACTCGTGGCAAAAGAATTTACCCAAAGAAAGGGGTTAAACTATGAAAAAAACCTTCTCTTCTATTTCCATGATCAAGTCTATTAGAATACTTTTATCCATTACCGCTTTTTATGATTATGAAATATGGAAAATGGATGTCAAGATAGCATTTTTGAATGACTATCTTGAAGAAAGTATCTACGTGTCTCAATTAGAAGGGTTCATTGAACAGGGTCAAGAGAAAAAAGTTTGCAAGCTTAAAAGATCCATTTATGGGTAACAAACATCTCAATCCTGGAATATGACTTTAAATAGAATATTGATAAACCTTGTATTTACAAGAAAATTGTGAATAAAACTGTAGCTGTTTTTATACTATATGTTGATGATATCCTATTCATTGGGAATGAGATAGGATTCCTTGCTGACGTCAGGGATGATTGGCATTACAATTTCAAATGAAAGAATTAGATGATGCACAATATGCTCTTGGAATCCAAATAGTTCGGAATCGCAATAACATAATGCTAGCATTATCTCAAGCATCTTATATAGACAAGATATTGTCTAGCTATAAAATGCAAAATTCCAAAAGAGGATTATTACCTTGTAGACATGAAATTCATTTGTCTAAGGAGCAATGTCCTCAGACACCTCAATAAGTTGAGGAAATGAAAAGAATTCCATATACATCAGCAGTCGGGAGTTTGTTGTATGCCATGTTATGTACACATCCAGACGTGCTATGTGGTTGGAATACTCAGTAGGTTTCAGTACAATCCTAAATATAGTCATTAGACTGTCGATAAGAATATCCTTAAATATCTTTGAAGAACAAGGGACTATATGCTCGTGTATGGCTCTAAGAATTTGATTCTTAATGGATACACTAATTCTGATTTTTAAACCGATGTGGATTCTAGGAAATCTACTTCGGGGGTATTCACTCTAAATTGAGAAGCTATAGTATGAAGGAGTATAAAACAAAGTTATATTGCTAAATCCACCATGGAAGTCGAATATATAGTTGCATGTGAAACAACCAAAGAAGTAGTATGCCTTAGAAAGTTCTTGATCGATTTGGAAGTGATTCCAAATATGCATCTGCCAATCACCCTCTATTATGATAACGGTGGAGCAGTTGTCATCTGAAAAGAACCAAGAAGCCATAAGTGCGGAAAGAACATCAAGTGCAAGTACCATATCATCTGGGAGATAGTACATCGAGAAGATGTAACCATCATGTACATAGCCTCAGAAGATAATTTAGCTGATCTATTTTCAAAGGCCCTCATGGCTAAAGTATTCAAGGGTCATCTAGTCAGGCTAGGACTACGAGCTTCATAAATCTAGGCCAAGTGGGAGAAATTATGGGTATATGGGTGCCATAGTTTATTGTATTTATTCTCTTATACTCAACATTGTATATATTATATATTTCAACCCACAAGAGTTTTATCCAAGTGGGAGTTTGTTAGGTTATATGTCCTAAAACTCGCAGTTTGTAAACATTAAATTGAGAGTTTTTTAATAAATTTGTTATTGAATATATAACTTGCATTCATAGATTCATAAATCCAATATAGCTAAACGAACCCATGACGATAATATGAATACTTAAACTTATTGTAAGACATAAAAGAGGATCAAGTTTAGTATATAACCAAAACAATCTATAAGTATATGGATAGGGTTGGGTACCTTATCCTAAGGACACTATGGATGCGGCTTACTTTGTATATTGATAAAAACAATGTGATCCCAAAGTCGTTCATGTGGAAACATATGAGTGAGGGCATCTTATGTAAAAGATGTTTGCATAAGATTGGACCACGAAATAATCACCTTTCTTTAAAAAGACTGTTTACTGTTAAAATTGACTATTTGAATTCAATGACCTAAGGTAACTTGATCTCAATCCTGATCTAACTATGAACTTCAGTTTATTTGAGATTATTCTTTAATCTACATTGGTGAGAGTGACTCAACATCCCACTCAATAGGGGTAAGATCGGATTGATAGCTGGGGACATAGTCCTACCAGACGGAACTCACTCTTACCCATTTTTGGGTTAGCAGATAGGTTTATTGGTAGAACCATAAACTAATTGTTCATTAGAGGATTAATGAAGACTTAAGAAGCAAGATGTATTACAGGGATAAAATGATAATTTTGACCTAGCGCTAAATACGAACAACCTGTGAAGGGTCGACTTACTGATTTTGATTAAATCAAGTGGACAAAAGTAAATCTATAGTGAGGAGAGTGTAACTATTGAACTATAGTGGAATGTCTCGGTAGTTAACGAATATTGATTAATTCAGATTAGAGAGTTTAACCAATTAATCCCAAATCATTGGAACTCATGATCTATAGGTCCGTTAAGTCTATCTAGCTCGTAAAAGGATTAAACCTTAGAATATAGCATGTTGAGAGAATTTGAAATGTTCAAATTCAGTTTAGGGTTTGGATTATTATATTCGATATAATTAAACAGTTTTGGAGAGTTAAAAATATTTTAAAAAAGATTTAAATATTAATCACATGAATAAGGATTCATGTTTTGGATTTGGTATTAAATTAATTAATTAATTAATTAAATTTTTTATTAATTATTTATTTAAAATAAAATAAAATTGAAGTTCAAAATTTTCAAATTCAATATTCAATTTCCCATTTAATTTCAATATGAATTCTTTTTTTAAAAAAATTAAAATTGAATTAAAAATGGGGGAAATTTGTTTAAAAAAGGGTGAAAGTGGGTTTTTCCCACTTTTCACACCTAATACACCTTCCTAAGTAGAAATTTGAGTGTGAAATTCTCCTTCACTCTTAATTTGCATGTTGAGATTGATAAATACTAGCTTAATCAACAAAATTTTCATCACGCAAAACAAGAAACACTAAAGAAATATTCTAATTCTTTTCACTCAATCTCTCCAAAACTCATCCTAAAACCCTACTCAATTTGGATCCCACAATCCAATCTAAGGCCTGAGAATAGTATAGAAGATCTTTGTGGTAGTTTACAATCTGTTGGAAAGAAGAAATCAATTAGAATTTGCACAAATTGGAAGTTCTTCAAAGGTTATGTTCTTAAAACACTTTTTACTGTTATTTTATGACCTTGCATGCAAATCCTCTAAAATTAATGTAATCAGAGTGTGTTGATTGTCAACCCCATCACGAACAACCTTTAAAGGATTGACTTACTGATTATGATTAAATCAAGTGGGCAGAAATATATCTACATCGAGAGAAGATTGATACTGGATTTGAAGGAAGTGGAAGAGTTTTTCAAAGGTTATGTTTCTAAACTCTACTTTCTATTTTTCCATGAACTTGCATGCTTATTTACTCAAATTGATGTAGTTAGAGTGTTTAATGGTTCTATTTGCTTCAGCTTGTTGATTGTCAACACTAACAACATACACCTATTTTACACCTTTCTTTTACGTCTACTTGCATAGACACAAGAGATCAAAATGGCTTTGTTTAGACTATCAATCTTGCTATGTACATTGTTATTTGGCTCTTCCTTCTCAAGGGCTGCTTCTCCTAAGAACATATAAATCCTTGATGGTCAAAGCAATATGGCTGGTCGAGGGGGAGTTGAGAATAATCAAGTGAGAAATGAGGGGATGGATATCAACAAAACGGGTTAATCCCACAAAAATGTCAATTTGACCCATCCATCCTACGATTAAACCCTGCATGCCAATGGAAGATGGCACGAGAGCCTCTACATGAAGGGATTGATATCAACAAAACGTTTGGGATTGGTCTAGGAATGCTATTTTCTCACTAGTTATTAGCAAAACCAGGGCCAAATGAAGGCATAGTGGGTAGTTCCTTGTGTTAGAGGTGTGGCACCATAATTGAACAATGGATTAAAAATCCTAGCAATCCTGATGTAACATTTTACAAAAATTTCATCGAACGAATCAAAGCATCAGATAAATAAGGTGGGGCTGTGCGTGCTCTTTTTTTATTTTAAGGGGAGAGTGATGCAGCTAGGAGTGACACTGCTAGTAAAGACAAAGACAACCTAAAGAATTTCTTCAGTGAAATTCGCAACGATATGAAGCCTAGAGTTTAACCCATCATTCTTGTTAAAATAGTCCTCTATTATTTTATATGAAGCATGATACTCATGATTTACTGGTAATGAAGCAGCACAAGATGCAGTCAGTAAGGAGCTACCAGATATGGTGACCATCAATGCCTTGAAATTACCTATAAACATTGACACACATGTGAAAAAATGGTCAAGTTTGATAGAGAAAGCAAAGATCGTCCCAGTTTTATTTTTTATTTTTTATACAAAATGAAAATTACAGAATATAATTATGCAAAATACAAAAATTTTACAGCTTGCAAAATAAATTAGGAAAAAATAGGGTTTAGGGAAGACTTACCTTTGAAGAACCATTCCTCACGAATCCTCTTCTCTGAATTGATAACAATAAAGAAAAAAAAAAGCATGACCACCATCACAAGATCTTCCTCTGTATTCTCTTTTGGGTAGAGAAAATTCTTAGGAGACGTAGGCTTTAAGTTTTGGGAGATGTAGAGAAGAATTTGGGAGGAGAAAATTCTCAGAGAAAAATTTTGTGAGAAGAATTTGGAGCGTACTTCTGCAAATCTCTTCCACAGACCTTCTGTGAAGAAGAAGAAAACCCATCGTTCAATTGTCCCACTCCACACGTTTTTTTTTCAGAGACAATTAAAGGAAATTCCTTTTAATTTTGAAAATTAAATTAAAAATAATTTTAATTTAAATAACAATTATATATATATATATACAATAACTAATTTGTTATATGTATACATAACTATATGTTATATCATATATAGAATATAATCTATAGTTTTAATATTGTATCGAATACAATATATCTAGTTTTAATTCTTTCAATCATTTGTGGTATTTAATATAAATCACATTTATACTAAATTTAATTATATAAATCCAATTCACATAATTAATATTTGAATCAGATTCAAATATTTAGTTTCTCTCAAATAAACTTTATATTATAATGCATCAAATACATTATATTAATTATATTACATATAATTAATTTATAATAATTATATCATATATAATTAATACCTTCAATTAATTTGAACAGTTCAAATTGATCCAAAATAAATTCTCAATAATACCTGTTGAGCTGCAGAGGGAACCTTATGGACCTATAGATTAAAGCTCCAATGGTACTTGAATAAATAATTAAATTTCTTTAATTAAATTATTCAACATCTATTAATTGTTGGTAAGTCTATTAAAGATCGACAGCTTCACTCTTCGCACTATAGATATATTTCTGTGTCCATTTGATATAATCAGTCAATAGTGCGATGACCCTTCACAAATTGCTCGTAAGTACAACTGGACCAAAATTACCGTTTTGCCCTGTAGTTGCATCTAACTTCTTAAGTACCACTAATCCCTCAAATGAACAATAAGTCATAATCCAACTATGACCAAACCCCTCTCAGGTCAAGAGAGGGTGTGGCGCCACATTTTTCAAGCCTAGGAATCAGCCTTAAGGGAGAAATTTATCTACTTACCCAGACGTTAGAGAATGAGTGAATTCCGTCTTGTGTAATTGTGTTCTCATCTCTCCTTATCAGAGGAATCCCCAAAATGGTAAGCTTATTGAGTCAGCGAACTGACCACCCTCACCCATACAAATCAAAGGATCGCCTTCATAGGCAGGAGTTCACAACTCACTCAAGATTCAAATCATGTCACCTATGGTCATCCTGGTGAAATGTAAATCTCTATTATTAATGATGTTATACATGAGATAACCATTTCGTGGTCCAGCATTATACAAGCCCCTTTGTATGAAACACCCCCGCTTTTATGTCTCTACATGAATGATCAGAATTAGATCATTTTTAACACTTTACAACAATTGTTACATCTACATAACGGGTCATATTCGTAGTGTTAACAAGATAAGTTACCCAACCTTATCTATCTACTACAAACCATTTAGGTTATCATTTAACCACGATCCACTTGTATGTCTCTATATACATGTTTAAGCTATAGAAGATAACCTTGGATGTTAGTTTATTGGTTTGTGGGTTAATGCTACTAAATGTCGAATAAAATATCTAATATTTTATTAAACAAATAAATGGTTTGTACACTATAATTACAAACTACAGGACCCACGAGATTTAGGACATCAACACCAACAACATGAAGGTTTTAACCAAGATCATGGTCATTTTAATACCAACATGGAAATTACTTTAATCCCACTATGGTCATTTACTCTAATTATATTATTTATCATTTCTAGTCTCTATTAACTTTCGTATCTATCTCAATAAAATCACCATTCCACCTAATCTCTTTCTTTAAATCTCAAATTAATTGATTGTTTTCTTTTAATGTCTTCGTTAAATTTCATATATATATATATATATATATATATATATATATCCCAAGTACTTTAGCTCTTCCAAATTTCATGATCCCTATATTAAACTCAGTTACTATTTGATTCTTTACGAACATCACTCTCTGAAAATGTACTTATTTAAAGTCGAACGCAAATAGTAAACTAAATAACCTTATAACCTTATAATCTTATAATTTAGAAAAGTCTGACCCATAAATAACCTTATAATTTGATTCATTTATGAAAGTCTAACCTATAAATAACTTTATAATTTAGAAAAGTAAAGCAATTATTTAAAGTCGAACGCAAATGTAAACTAACCTTACCAGAATAATGTTTTAAAAGAAGCTAGTTACAAACCATCGATCCAATTAATAATGTGTTTGTGGCCTTTCAACATAGACTTTAGATGTGCAAATATGTATTAAAACTAAATTTCAAAAAAGTGTTGCAATATAAAAAGTGATAGTCTACTATTAAGACTTCAAGCTAGTGAATGTTTTAATTTGTTAATCAAATATATTATATTGTAACAACTCTTGAATTTTCTCTTATAAAACTCTTTTAAATATAGCTTGTTAGCCTCTTCTTTTTTTAAAGCCATACATGAGGTTGTTTTTATCATCACAAAATATATGAAATCTCTTAACAATATTTATTCTCATTTTGGTATCAAAACTCAAATTTAAAAATTATAGTAAGATGTTTCAAAATTAATAAGCAATTAAACATTTTAATTGATGAAACTGAAAGTCAAAATTGATAGAATAAATATACTAAGGGTAATCTGGCCACCAAAGTTTGATTCTTGTTTGAGACAGGTTTATTTCCTTTTTTAATTTTAGCCAATTTTTGTCACTTAAAATTTCTTATATATATATATATATATATCCATATATATGTTCATATTTATATACAAGTATTTTTTAAATTTTAGACGCATTTGGTGATTATTTATTTTTAGTTTTTGAAAATTAAGACAAATTATAACACTAGTTTTATATATAATTTTTTTAGCTTTTTTATTTACTTTACCATCATTTTTAAATCACATTAAAGTCAATCTAAGTTTAATTTTTAGTGTTTAAAATTATGACTAGTAAGTATCTAAAATTTTAATTTTAATTTTAATAAGTCCCTTAAAAATGTTTAATAGATTTATAAAATTAAATTTAGTGTAAAAAAATCTCATAAAATATTTGAAATGCTTAAAGTAATAGTTATTAGATAAAAAAAAAAATTGTTTCTAATTAAACCTCAAAATTTCAATTTTTGAAAATTCAAGAACTATATATAGCACAAATTTAGATGTTAGTAAGCTAAAATTTTTGCCCCTAACATGTAATTTTGATCTACCAATCTCCATATTTAGTTAGTTATAATCGTTTGACGATATTATATCAGTACGTACACCTAAAATTATGTTTAGTTGAAGTTGTGGGACCTTTAATATTAATATTGTTGTTTTCAAAACTTATTAGAGAAATATTGTTGTTTTGAAACTTATTGGAAAAATATTGTTGTTTTGGGAGTTCGAGGCTAGAAGTTGAAGGTTGAGGATTCGACTAATGTAGAGGTCGAACGTTGAGAACTCGACAAACAAAGAAAAACTTGGAAACAATAATAAATTAGGGTTGTTGAGGGTTGAACCCTCGATAAGGAAAAGGAAATCTCACTAGTTTTGACATACATAAGTCGAAACTTTAACCCTCGACAAGGAAGATAAGTGGGTAAAGCAAATTGTAAGAGAGAGCGAGATTGAGATCGAGATTGTAGGAGAGAGCGAGATTGAAAGCGAGATTGTAGGAGAGAGCGAGATTGAGGATGGGACAATCTCCAACGTCTATAGAATGTATGCATCTCGCTCTCTCCTACAATCTCGCTCTCTTCTATAATCTCGCTCTCAATCTTTCTCTCTCTCACAATCTCGCTCTCTCTGAACATCTTGCTCTCTCAATCTCACTCTCTTTTACAACTCGCTCTCAATCTCGCTCTCTCTTACAATCTCGCTCTCAATCTCGCTCTTTCAATCTCTCTCTCTCTTATAATCTCGCTCAGAATCTCACTCTCTCTTACAATTCAAAATTCTGTTATTGTTGTTATTTTTTCATTAATGATTACTAGCTTTTTTTTTTCTCATTGGTCATGTATATATATATATATATATATGTATATGTATATTTCAATGGAAAGTAAATAAATTTATTGTATATTCAATTTTTTTTTATTATAAAGTTGTACATTATTCTTTTAATTAACTTGTACATTATTCTTTTAATTAAGTTGTACATTATTCTTCTAATTAACTTGTAAATTATTCTTTTAATTAAGTTGTACATTATTCTTTTAATTAAGTTGTACATTATTCTTCTAATTGAGAAATAAATATTTTTTTAATTGAGAAATAAATATTTTTTTTTTCAGATTATGGCTTTAAACCCAGGACCTGTTGATCCTGATGTTTTGTACGACCAGTCCATTCATCGATCATCTATTGTATGGAGAGATCATACTACTGGAGAAATATCTTGCAGGCGTCAAGAGGAAGTTCTCCAGCACACTATCTCGCTCCACCCTCGAATACTACCTCTATTGTGCACATCTGGATTCTATGCGGTTTCTAGATTAGGATTTATTCAGTTGGACTAGCATTTGATCACAGCCTTGGTCGAGAGATGGAGGCCCGAGACGCATACATTCCATATGTCTGTTGGAGAGTGCACTATCACTCTACAAGACATAGAAGTGTTGTTGAGGTTACCTGTTGACAGTGAGCCGGTCACCGGAGTGATGTACGATGACTGGTTAGAAGTTTGTCAACTGTACCTCGGTGTGACCCCACCTGCCGACAAGATTAAAGAATTGAGGTTAAGTTTAATATGGTTAGGAACACAATTTCATGAGCTCATAGATGATGCAGACGAGGAAACCGTCATAAGATATGCATGAGCATATATACTACAAATGATGGGTGGAAGTCTGTTTTCAGATAAATCAAGTCGTTTTGTTCACTTGATGTTCCTGCTACTGTTAGCTAACCTCCATGATGCGGGCGGTATTCGTGGGGTGGAGCATGCTTGGCATAGTTGTATTGACAACTATGCGAAGCAACAAGACCTGAGGTTTGAGAGATAGTTGAGCCTCTCATACTTTTGCAACTATGGGCTTGGGAGCGATTTCCAACAATGGCTCCACAGCTACAACATGTTAATGAAGCTCAGTTAATTCGACGAGCTTACGTTTCTCGGTATGTTGTATTAATTCAATTTAATTTTTATATCACTGATCTAGTTAATTTAAATTCTAAATTATCAATTTAAAAATTTAGGTGGAGAGACAAATTTTGTGTGACTAGGACAGCCACACATGTAGTCAGCCAATATAGATATATGTTTGATCTGCTTCAACCTGAACAGTTACATTACACTAAACCTAATTGATTATTTTATACACATTTTTATTGTATTTGTATTTAATATTCTCTAATATAATATTTTGTGTTTCAGGTTATTTGGGAGCCGTACAAAATTATTAAGCATACTTTATCTAATTTTTGTATGAATGGTCAAAACATATGGCGGACGATGAGTCCTCTCATATGTTTTCACATTAGTGAGTGGCATCTTCCTGACAGGGTGATGAGACAATTCGGTTTTCAGCAGAATGTCCTATCGCCTTGTAATAATGAACCTGTACTGCATGATATTGACCTAAGGATTGGAGATTGGTCCGAAAAGTTGCACATTTGGTAGTGCGATGACACTATCGTACAAGGTTTATTGCAGTGGGGGTTTCTCTTGAACAATTTGACACAGATGTCACTCTAAAATATATTCATTGGTATAATAATATCATAAGACCCTACGTCACTCGTCCAGGAGCAGCAGTGGGTCATCTGGTAAATGAATATTATCTAATTATTTGTAATTTAAATTATTTTAAATATTGTCTAATTGTTTTATAATTCACAGAGATCAAACAAACGTAGACTTCGTGAGGTTGCGAATGATCCGAACTAGGTTCTTGCTATATGTAGTGACAACCAGAGCTTATGAAGGAAATTCATTATATGTACGATATACCTAGTGTTCCTCCACCAGCTCCTAGACGTAGAGGACTTGTTCGGGAAGAGGATGAGTTTGATGAGGTTGACATAATGTGGAAGAGTTGCCCCCTATGATGCAGACGTAGAGTCAAACTAATTATGTTAGTTCGATGATGATGATGCCAACATTTGGTTCAGGACATTATGACTCAGAGGCTGGTCCTTCGTCTTCATACGTGCATGGACATGGTCAGGGTCGTGGAGAGCATAATGAATATTTATATTATGAAGTGCCTGCAGAGGTACCAGAGCAACATCAAGAAGAACCCGAACAACCTTAAGTTCGAAGTCGACGATGACAACCAGCTTGAAATCGACGACGTCTGCCTTGTGGGACACATTGATTTTTGTAATTATTTTTATATAAATGAGATATTTAATTTACATTTTTTTTTAATTTTTATGAGATATTATTTTTTTAATTTATTCTTTTTATATATTATGAATAGTAATTATTTTGACATAGAAACTTTTAAATGTCACTAACATAAATAATAACATCAGATAGTATAAATCTAAAAAGTTAGGTAAAAAAACTTCAATATTCAAATTTACATATTTTAGATAATAATTTGAGGACATAATAAATCAAATCAACACTCAAAACCTTCACATGCAAGTCTATAAATAAGACTATATTATTGATATAAAGAACAGAAATTTTAATCACAGTAATGAGGTTAATAGTTTAAAAGATTTTACAATAATGATCTTGGATTCCTTTTGTACATTTGGTACCAAGATTTTGATGGAGTTTTTTTTTTCTTTTTTTTTTAAAAATTATAAATAATAATAAAATATTTTTAGAAATTGTTTTTATAAAATGAAAAATTAAAAAAAAAAAGAAAGAAAGAAGAAGGTGGAATGTGTACTAATTAAAAAAAGAAAAAAAGGGAAATTTGTACGGATATCTTGCTCTCGCTCTCAAAATCTCGATCTCACTATCAAGATCTCGCTCTCGCTCTCAAAATCTCGCTCTCTCAAACTCTTGCTCTCTCTCAAACTCTTGCTCTCTCTCAAAATCTCGCTCTCTCAAATCTCGTTCTCTCTCAAAATCTCGCTTTCTCAAATCTTGCTCTCTCTCTCTCTTATTCTTCCCTCTTTCGTTCTCTCCCAATACAAAATTATTTTTAACACATCAAATAATTATGAGTGTTATGAGGAAGGTCTCCGGAATGAGGAAGATCTCCGGAAGGTCTCCGAAATGAGGAAGGTCTTTCGTTCTCTCCACATCAAATAATTATGAGAAAGGTCTCCGAAATGATAATTAAACAGACTCAATAATAATGTTAGGGCAAGGTCGAGGGTTCAAAGTTTGATGTGCAAATGTGGAAAGGTCGAGGGTTCAAAATTCGACCTATCTAAGTCGAATTTTCAACCCTCGACTTATTTTTTTTTTTTTTAAAACAATATTTTCCTAAATAGTTTCCAAAAGGATAATATTCTTTTAATTTTCCCTGAAGTTCTGCCCCTTATATAATATCCTAGCTTTGCCACCTATACAAAGAGCACTTTCTAAATCTTAATAACAATTTATGTTGTTTTGTACTTATACACTTTTACTTTTATCCGGATGAAACAACAACTTGCCCAAATTTATAAATGATTGAAGATTTCAATTATTTAACTTTTTCTATATTCTTTTACAGTACACATGGTTACGTTTTAGTAAAGTTTGTTAGCATAGTAAAGTACGACACATTTATCAAGTTATTTGTTAATTATTCTAACACTGGCGGATTGGGTCAAGTAGATAGTTAGGTGAATAGTTAGGTGAATTTAATGGAAGATGATAACAATTTATTAGCATCGCCAAAGATTAATTCTTTTTCCTCCATTGCTCTTTTCTAACATTGTTATAATTACCTTGCCTAATTTTAATTTTCTCTTCAACAAATTTGCCATATCCATTTTTAATTTTATTTTTTAAATATATATATATATATAGTATTAGGTGCTCAATCAATCACTGAAATTTGTCATGTAGCAAAAAAACTTATTTAAAAAATTATATTAGTTTTTTAATATGTTCGGTAGAAGAGCGTCATGATATTGCTCCATTAATCATTGGATTTATTTTTATAAGTTATGTTCATTTATGATAGATCGTGATATCATATTTTACAAATATAGTATATAGCATATTAACAATCAGACAACAACATCCAAATAATATTTAATAATTAATTTCTCTCGTAATAAGAAAAATCTAATCTCATGCAAATCTAAAAATTTTGTCAATTTTGGTTGATGGGTATATTAACACATTCTTGACAGTCAAAAATTTTAAAAAAATTCATGGGTTCAAAAACACCTTGGTCCCCAAGTTAGCTTTCATACAAATAATTATTTAGTCTATAAACTTTAATTTATAATGATGTTGTCCCTGTACTATCCAACTTGAAACAGCTGAGTTCCTATATAATAATTTAGTCATTAAACTTGAATATGTAATAATTTATTTTCTATAATTTTAAATTTGTAATAATGTATAGTCTTCACTGTGATGGATCTCATCAAAATTATGTGTCAATCTTTATTACGTAATAACTTAATCTTTATATAATTTATAAATAAATTTTGATCGATAATTAAATTATCATATGAAGGAAATATTATTAAATAATATTTTTGACGAGTGAGAATGAATCATTACTTAATAAAGTTTAGGGATGTTATTTTGTAACAATTTTAAAATTATATGACTAAAATGTAGTCACAAATTCAATTGCCTATGTTTAATAATTTTTTTTTTAAAAAAAGAAAAGAGTAAATCCAATTTAGTAGAACAAACACGTGCATATTATTGGGAAATCAATAAGAAATTATATACTTCATGAACTAAATTTTCATATTTTTTTCTTAGAAAGAAATGTCTTCTATTTAAGAGAATGGAAGATAAGATTAAAACGGTATGTAATAAAATGGAAACAAAAACGAACTCGCTAAAGTTTTCTTTACATATACCTTCACAAATAGACGGTTAACAAATTTATTTTGTAGTGGTAAAAAATAATTAAAGGCGACAAACCCTCACAATCCACAAATATTCACCAATAGAAATGAACTTTCAAAACTAAATTTACTAAATTCAGAATTAAATTTGAGTATAAAAGTTGAGGGCCACTAACATAGAAAGGCAGAGGTAAGGATTAGCCAACAAAACAAAAGGAAGAAGGAGCAAAATTTCAATAGGAAAGTAGTTGTGTCTGTGCAAATAGACACAGAAGAAAAGTTACAACCTTTTTTAGACAAGTGTACACCTATTTTACACTTTTCTTCTGTGTCTACTTGCACAGATGCAAAAGACCAAAATGGTTTTATTAAAGTTATCAATCTTGCTATGTACAATGCTATTCGGTTCTTCCCTTTCGAGGGCTGCTTCTCCTAACAACATATTCATCTTAGCTGGTCAGAGCAATATGGCTGGGCGAGGTGGGGTTGAGAATAATCAAGTGGGAGAGCTTGAGTGGGACGGGTTAATTCCACCAGAATGTCAATCTGACCCATCCATCCTATGATTGAACCCTGCACTCCAATGGGAGATGGCACGAGAGCCTCTACATGAGGGAATCGACATCAACAAAACGGTTGGAATTGGTCCAGGAATGCCATTTGCTCACCAGTTGTTAGCAAAAGTAGGGCCAAGAGCAGGCACAGTGGGTTTAGTTCCTTGTGCTAAAGGTGGCACCATAATTGAACAATGGATTAAAAATCCCAGCAATCCTGATGCAACATTTTACAAAAATTTCATTGAACGAATTGAAGCATCAGATAAAGAAGGTGGGGTTGTGCGTGCTCTTTTCTGGTTTCAAGGGGAGAGTGATGCAGCTATGAGTGACACTGCCAATAGATATAAAGACAACCTAAAGAATTTCTTTACCGACATCCGCAATGATATAAAGCCTAGATTTTTACCCATCATTATTGTTAAAATAGCCCTGTATGACTTTATGATGAAGCATGATACTCATGATTTGTCGGTAGTGAGAGCAGCACAAGATGCAGTCAGTCAAGAGCTACCAGATGTGGTGACCATCGATGCTTTGAAATTACCTATAAACGTTGACACACATGAAGGTTTTAACCAAGATCATGGTCATTTTAATACTACAACGCAAATTACTTTGGGTAAATGGTTGGCTGATACCTACCTCTCCCACTATGGTCATTTACTCTAGTTATATAATTTATCATTTTCTAATATCTATTAAATTGCTTATCTATCCCAATAAAACATCATTCACCTCTCTCTTTCTTTAAATCCCTTCTCTATTCAATCTCAATTTAATAAATACACATCTCATTTTATTATTATTTTTTATAATTCCTCATTTAAATAATCAATAATTAAAAAAAAATGTTGTAAAATAGTATAGCTTAAATGTGAGTAGAATTAAATATATCTATTCCACGTGTTTTACCCGCTTCTTTCAACATAACATATTCAAGTTTCATCCATCTCGATTTAAATTAAACTAATAATAATATTAAAATTAAAAATAATATTGAGTGTTTTTAATTTGAGTATAAATTTATGAAATAAAACTTGGAAATTATAACATGATTTCTTGTATATATTTGGTATATTTTAAGAACAAGATTATAAAAAAAAGACTAAAGATAACAAAATATTAATTCTTCTAATAGTGCCTTGGATCTATGATATTGTTACACGTGTTCCGTTGTAAACTTTTTAATAATTATTTTTGTTGAACATTGATATAATATGGTCAAGTTTGACAAGAAGAGGTCTCCCTATATTAATTATATTGGTCCTATATTGTTCACTATCCTTAATTTCAAGAAAGAATATTACAAATCATCACCACAAGAAGTCAGAATCAATATGTGAATTCCTGAAATTTTTTTAAATAAGATCACGATATACCTATTATAAGCCAAATAAATGTTCTTAAATCGTTCTTTCAACCTTGTTTCTCACTTTCCGTACACATACCTACAAGTGCAAGGAGAAGAAAATTAATGTAAACAGAAATCATGATTCAAAAGAAATGGCTTATAAATTTCAAAGTAAATTAGCATTCGAATCTCAAAAAAAAAAAAAAAAAAAAAAAAAAAAAAAATTGGCATTTGGGCATATGAGATAATAAGAATACAGTTTGAAGTAGTAAGCTTAGATGATTCTAACAGATAATTTTGAACTTATAATTCATAGATGAAGATATTGCCATGATGAGATGTCATAAATGAAAATTATAAACGAATAAATATATGCCATAAATGGAAATTATAAATGCAGAAATACATGAAAACATAACATGTCTCTTACCTACTCATTCATTACTAGAGGTAAAACTCAACGATATAAATAAGTTACCTACTCATTCATTTTTATACCTTTAGGAACCTACCAAGCAAGCAAAAAGATTAAGTGGGGAAATAGACAAATTAAGAGAAAAAAGGATAGAAAATAAGACAATGAGTACGAGAATGAAAATTACCATAGCTACTTCACATTTCAACATTGTTGGAATACCTTCTAGCAATCCCAATATCATTTTGCTTTTGCCTAAAATATGTCTGGTTGGAAAATCCTTCCCTAATATGTAAAAAGATGACATTAGCAACTACACAAATGAAACAAACTATAAATTTTTCATTCAATGGCTTCTTCATTCATTAGAGCCAATGATAACAGAAGAAGTTCATGAATTCAATAAAAATTAGAGATGGCTGACATTTTTATCCGGTTGCAAAGAACATTAGAATGTATAACAATGAATATAGTTGTCCAGACGCTAAGTAGGTTTCATTAGTTCTACGTAACCCAAAACAAACAATATTTATAAATCTTAAACAACAACCTAGCTAACTCGTGGTTAAAGTGGAAGTAAGAGGTCGACCCACAGAGAAATGTTATTTAATTTTTTCTTTAACCAAGCTTAACTATGGAAGCTATAAAACAAGGGTTTTTGATTAAAACAAGAAACATACTAAAAATAAGAAGATAATGGATAGTTGTAAGTAAGTTTAGAACAATCTTGCTTCTAATCCAAGTTAGATATTCATTACAATTCTTATCATCGAATTCTACAAATTTAATTCACAATCGGATTAAGCATGCAACTACTTACTTAATCTATATTAAATTAGTCTCTACAAAGGCAGACAACTAGAATAACCTAGTCAAGAAAGCGTCCTAATCAACGATTAAGTTAGGATAGCGCTAACCCTAATCTATCTACATGCTTATACCTCTATTGGGTTCCTTAGCGGTCATGTAGAAGAGAAAACACGTGCATTAAGTTCAAGGATTCAATTGCATCGATTAATTGTTAATCTATCTACATGCTTCTACTTCTCCAAATCTAGTAATTAGTGCGTCCTAGGTTAGTCAGCCATTCAATACACAATTACTATTGCCTTTTGGATATCATGGCTAGACATTCTATCGAACACATTAAAAACAGCGTATTTAATCATGAGTGAATGTGTCAAAACCAAGCATCTAGGCTAAACATGCTCCAGATACAGACCATTCTGTTGGGATTGGTGTCCTAAATCTCCTTGTAATCTTGTAGTTTGTAAACTTTTTATAAACATATTGTTGTTAATAAATAAGTGTTATTTTATAAACATATAATTAATCCAATAAACTAAGATGCTAGGTTATCTTATATAATTATCCTAGGTTATCTTATATAATTTAAATAAGTATGTAGGGACATTGATAACTTGTAGAAATACAAGTTATGGTCTCTCGAAAGTTGGAACAATCAGGATTCTTAATGATAAAATCTCATCTATCTTAAAGGAAAACGCATGGAATCCTTCAAACATTACTAACGTTTACAAAAACATTCTTTTTAATAAAACTGTGTCGCATCCCATTGCAGGATTTCAATAAATCTCATAAGTGTTATAGGCTCTACTAATGCAAAGCATGCGTTTGAAGGATTCTAACGCATAGCAGATACATTGGTCTTTCAAACATTACTAACCTTTACAAAAATATTCTTTTTGATAAAACTATGTGATTAACACATCCCCTCGCAGGATTTCAATAAATCTCATAAGTGTTGTAGGCTCTACTAATTCAAAGGCATACGTTTGAAGGATTCTAACGCATAGCAGATACATTGGTTCGAGTTGTTCTTGTCAAATCACCACTTGCAAGTATGGGTATCTGAATGTTGGCGTCTAAAAAGCAACTGAAATGGCAAGTAGCTGACCAGGGCATGGAAATTAATGCTGCCATATCATAAGTTGTTGACGGAAAACGCCTATAAATAAAAAACTTGCAACGAGAAAAAGCAGCATAACATAGAAAGTAACTTAGAGCTTAGATATATTAGTTATGCTGCTGCAAGAAGATCACAGGAGGAAAAAAACCATCACCATTGTTGATCAAGGAGAATTGAAGAGAACCAAGCTCGAGAGAGAACTTTTCTTCATTTCTTTAACAAGTTGGTTGTACACACATTAAGATCAAGCGCAAGAGGACAAGAAATTGAACTCTTTGACTTGACTCTTTTCTTTTTACTTTATTTCCATTCATCATTCCATGTGATTAAATGTGTTGTTGTAAAGACAATTTTGATCTTTATAAAATCGTGCATTTGATCCATTCACATTTGCCTCTGCGTACAATTTATCACATTAAATGCGTTTGTGACTTTATGCATGCTAAAATTCTAAAATCTTTAATCATTTTGATCATTTGGTTGAAGTTATCTTAGCTAAACCATTCGAGAGAATAGAATAGCTAGAAATGCATCAAATCAGATGAAATCAATGTTTTCTGTATCCAATGCGTGCACTTTAGAGATAGGAACATGTGGCATTTGCATTGAGAAATGTTGAATGATTAGATAGATAGAAACCCAATGCATTGACATACATTGATTGTAAACATGCATCCTTTATCTTCATTCTTACCCACACTCTTTCTTGTCCATCTTACTTGGATCAACAAATTCATTTATCACTTAGCATCATTCCTTCATTGAACCCTATATTTCACTTGAACTCTTGTTTCTGCTTGTACGCATGCATTTAAAATAGTGTAGATAACTTTTCCAGCATTTATTTAGAACCTTCCTACATCAATGCAATGCAAGGCTTGCGTTAGTCTAACCTAAATCCCTGTGTTCGACCCTGGACTTACTAGGAACCTGAATTAGATTTATACATGGATTTAGTTTAGGTAAATCTTGTCCGCATAAATGAGAGAGTGTAATGCATCACCCATTCTTCTCACCTAGAGAAGTCATTTACCATTCATCTTCATTTATAACAATTTTATCTTCCATTTCCACTTATAATACACTCCTAGCACACATCACGAAACCACGAACAAGTTTTTGGTGCCATTGCCGGGGATTTGGCAACAAAGCTAACCAGAATTTTTGCTTGTATATTTTGTAGAAAAACTTGCAGCTGAGGGAGTATTACAAGCTAAGCCTAAGCTTGTAAACATTTTATGAGTAGGGAAAACACTCTTGAGCTCCTATATGACCCCAAAGTTGAAAGGATCGTTAGACGAAGAAACCGATCGAATCGTCGTCGAAGGTTAAGGCAACAACTAAGACAGCAACAACAAAGACAACAACAAATGGTGGATGATCAACTAAACCAAAACTTAGCTCAGCAATTAGCCAACGCTGCACCCAATCCAATCCTGATGGCGAATAACGGTATGCGTCCAACCTGTGCTATATGACTTCTCATCAGGGATCATATACCCAACACGAGATGGAACGAGATTTGAAATGAAGTTCGTAATGCTCTAGATGGTTTAAATTGCAGGTCAGTTTGGAAGTTCTCGTGGTGAAGATCCACTTGCCCACATGAAATGCTTTTTAGAAACGTGTAACTCGTTTGTGATTCCTGGAATCACTCTAGAAGCCATCAGACTCTCTTTATTCCCCTATTCTCTTCATTGATGAGATCCTGGCGAGATAACAACATGGGAGAAATTAGAAAGTTCATGCATCCCTCCAACCACTAACGCAAGGAGGAGTAGAGAAATCATGATTTCGAACAAGGAGAATTTGAAACTTTGAGTGTCGCATGGGAATGCTTTAAGGTATCAGTCAAGAATTGTCTTAACCATGAACTATCTCTAACTATTCAAATGGAAACTTTTTATAGGGGGCCAAACCAAGCTTCTCAAATGGCAGCCGACACAGCTGCAGCTGGCGGCATAATGGATAAGTCTTACAATGAAGACAAGAAAATATTAGATCACATCGCCAAACACAACATGGAAAGGGTGGATGATACTTACAATGCTAGAACAGACAATAGGAAGCGCTTTCAGAATGTGAATAATGTTAATTCAAACACAATAGCCACACTTTCTGCACAGGTGGCTGATGTGTCGTGAATATGATGAAATAATGGTGTATATTGCAATAGTGGTGTATGCGTTGCACATGCAAGTTTTCCTAGTAAAATCCAAGTATAAATTCTACTAGGTTGCCTGGTAAGCCCAGGGTCGAACACAGGGACTATTGAGATATTATGTGTTGATAAATTTCGATTCCTTTGTGGTGACAAAAACAAAATAATAAGTTCGTTGGTATGTTTGTTTAAAGTATAAATCCTATGCGGCAGAATTGAGAAAAAAGTTAATAACAGTGAAAGTTACAATGAGTATGTGGGGAACGAGTTGAAAAGGGAATTAGCTAACACTTCCTAAGATTGCGTTCAAATTATGCAATCATGCTACACACATACAACAGCATGTCATCTCTCAATGCAATGCTATAGTTCCTAATTTTAGAACGCATGCGATGTATACAATAATGTCTATAGGACTTATGTCTAAGCCTCTATTCTTGTGATGATGAATGACACACACACACACACACAAGGCGACTGCATACTATCATATCCTATTTCTAGGGTGCATGGATGTATGATAGCAAACAAAACTTATCTCTAAGTTTCTATGCAGTTCTAATCTGACTTTCTCAAGCCTAGATTCTAACCTAACTTTCTTAAGTCTAGGTTCTTTCTTTAGACTACTCTCTTAAGTATCTCTAAGAGTGATGGACGCATACATAAGACAAGATGATCGTATAAAAGAAAGATCTTAGGTCATGCTAGTTAAGTGCTTCTCAACCCATTCGGAAGTTTAGTTACTCATGCGCATTGTGAAGAGATTGAACAAATGTAGAGATGCAAATTCCATTTTATAAATAAAATCAGAATATAGAATGACAATGGAAGTAGAGATAGGGAGCTTGGTAGCAATGTCTTGCTTCCCGAGGCTTTTACACTGTGTTTTACTCTACTCTGCCCAAAAGAATGTTCTTGCTTTTGCAAGAGTCGGCCCTCTCTCCGTTCTCAGCGCTTCCCGATAGTCTCTCGAGCTAACCAGGAACGATCTTCCGGCGTCTTCTCTCTTTGCTCGCCTCCGCCTTCTAATTATATGAATTAAAAATTACGGATGTCTATGATGTATCTTAAGTATATGGCGGATGGGAACTCCAAAATTTTGAACTCCCTTAACGAAGTTGGCCTTCAATATTTATAGAGCTTCAGGGTGAAAAGCTTTTCTCTCAAATGATTGCAATGATGGGAAGTCATTAAATCTCTGTCTGATGCACTGATTAATGGTCACCGAAAAGTTGGATGTACTTGCTACAGTGTGTTGTTGACGGCTTGTCAACTAAATTCGGATTCGACCATCATCAGCTTTCTATCCCATCATGATTTATTAAGCTTTCACCTTGATGCACCGTCTTTATGCGACCACCTTCTTGAGCAGATCTTCTTCGCAAGTGCATACGATCACATAGCTTTGTGGTCGCAATCTTTTAATGCGCTCGGGCACCGAATTTCTTGCATCCCAGTTTGCTTTGTGCCAACACATTTTCCTGCACAAAAGAAGTAAATTAGCTACTTTACTGTGATGGGCGCATGCAATCACAATCTTCTTAATTTAATGCTTTTAGACACAATTTTGCATGTTTTTATCGTCGCATTCCCACATTGTTTTATGTCTTTGCGTTGTAATAATGTGCATTCCTGCCCATTATTAGTGGCTGCTGGTGACGGAAAATTAGAAGTTAATTTTACTCGATAACTAAAATCCTGTGGACGTGGTATGCGATGCATGCTCCTAAGATATGCATTGATAGTCATGTGTCGATGGTCATACGTTGGAATGAATATGCGTTAATAAATGTATGCGATGACCATGCGTCCTGTCAAAAGTTTTCTTGCGCTCACGGCAAGTATAACACGAACGCAAGTTTCTCGGATAATCCGAGGTCGAACACAGGGACTTGTAGCTATATGTATGCGATAATGTGCATGCGGCGGTTAAAATAAAAGAATGAAAGGGAGGTTGATAAGTTAACCCTACTCCTACTCCTATCTAACAAACAACGCAATCAGAATATGCATGACAGGTAGAGATACGGCAACACTTGACATGAAATAAATGTATGGGAAAATAGATAAAATGCGGAGATGATTTCATTACAACCCTTAAGAGTGACTGCAAAGGCAACCTTAGTCAACACAAACCATGTAATCATACTACACACACATGAACCTAACTCTAGGACGTTTACGGTGTATCTGCGATATTGCCGAGAAGCCTATACCTGCCTAGACCTCTATAACCAGCTCACTAGCTCCTGCCGCATGAGCATGGTTGCCGCATAACCCTTTATCCTACTTCTTGGACGCATGCAAATCCATTCTGTAGGGTGCATACATTGTGTGAAGCAAACGGAGCTTATCCCTAAGTTCCCCATTCTTGCCTATGCATCCCCGGCAACGACGCCATAAACTTATTGACATAAAATTTGTCTTATTGTTTATGCACACTTTATGCAATACTACTTCTAAATATGCGTTGTTAACTATATGCTTGTAGTATGCGATAGAGTAATGTGTGTCACAAGTTTCCTTGTACTGAAACTAAGTATAATTCCAACGCAAGTTTCTCAGAATAATCCAAGGTCGAACACAGGGATTGTTTTCGTTAATGTGTTACTTTTATGAAACATGCGACCGGTTTTACAATTAATAAAAGATTTGGTTTGTACATGAATTTAAATTGCGATAAACATAAATTGCGTTGAAAAAATAAAATTGCATTGAAAATAAAATCCTAATCTAACATGATACAAGATACATGATATATGATACATGATACTGAGGTCGAGACTGACTGTGAAGTTATACAAAGGATCGTGTTATGCGATGGCAAGTCTTTATGGGTAAATCAGAAATAGAAAGAATAGATAGTAAAAATATCACAATTTTGATAACAGCGTTAAATATATAACTAAGGTTCCGCTTTCCCTTGGCATACACCTCTCGGTTATCGGCCGCGTTCCCATATCTCTATGGTGAAACAAGGATGAACGTGATGAACGCAAAGTTGCTTCCATCTTTGGAAGTACTTCTCACTTTAGTTAACACATTCTTCCAACCCTCTCTCGAGAGGCGGAATAACATCTTCACGTCTGCTCTCACAGGTGAAGATGTCATCTAGCATGCTTTAGCTAAACACAATTATTTCCTTAACACAGATTAGTTTACTTGCTTAATTCTTACTAATTACCCAGGGAATTAAGAAAACATTATGGAGAAAGTAAATCATGGATGAACGAAAATAGACAGAGAGATGATAATGGAAATGATCATAACAATTAATACTAAGATTAAGCGCCTGTTACATGGTGTGAATGATAGGTAAAGAAGATGAGTACAAGTGATGAAAAAGAGATAGAAACAGATACAAAAGAGAGTCAACATCTTGACACAGATCTGGATGGAGGTTTTGCTTGTCGGCGTGTGGAATGGATGAAGAGGAGAGCTTCCCTCTCAAGCTTGCTCTTCTGATAGAAGTGACCTTCGTACTGAGCTTCAACGGCGAGGATTGAAAGGATTCTTTGCCCAGAGACTTACCTCTCGGCCTTGTCTCTTGGATTCTTCCCGGATCTTCTTTGGAAATCGCTTCAAACTAGTCTCTCTCTCAGATCAGTATATACACGTTTCTGTGTATTCCAGAATATACAAGTATCAAGTCTCCCGTATCGAGTATATTTCTTCAATCGAATTATAGAAGCTATTTATAGGCGAAGCTTCGAATCTTTGCATTGTGGTTCCGACTTTATTGTTAAGGAAGTTCCTGAAATGGTGGAGTGAATATTTCTTCTGTTACGCAGTCAATCCCATCAAAAATGCATAACTGACAGCTGTACGCACGTCTGAATCCTCTGCAATTGCGTTGCTCTTTACATCTTCGATCGTTTGCCTGCATGCGGTGTTGTTTTTTTATTAACACATGCAGTTGAAATTGCGTTGATCGCAAATCTCTTGATCGATTTTCGCATGCGCTGCCATTGGGTTGATCGTCTCTCATTGTTGAGTAACGGGCGCAATGTGACGTAGATGCATTGTTCAGTTTGTCTTTGAGCCATGAACACATGCAGTGACTTGATTTCCTGCAAAACAGACTTGAGACATTCTATTCTACCATTGCAATGGTGTCAGCGGGTGTATTGACGACAATTTATAATTCTCGTATTTCTTAGCCAATTTTCATACTATCGATGCAACTTTTCTTTCTGTTAGCCGCAATATCTAAATAAAACAGTATAAATAACTTGTATTTCTATTCTTGTCCTCAAGTCTTCACTAAAGCAATACTGTTCAGTTCTTATCCTAAATTTTGTGTTGATTGGTTACTTCGAATGCTCCACCTAGGCAACATCACTTAACAACGCAATTTTCTTCTATCCTTGATAATTCATAACAAAGCCCTACTTTATTCTTTTATATAGCAAATCTCTATTAAAAAATTTCTTTCTTGTTTTAAAAAAAATGTTTACCTCTTCATGCAAAAACAACTTGATATGACTTGAATGCGGTGGTTGGGTTGTGTTATTTAATTAGAGACTGATGATCATGGTTACACCCTTCGTTTTGGCTTGTTTCCATGGGTGTCATGCGAACATCCAACTACGGTTGTGTGCCAATCTCAACTTCAACTCTTGATTTTCAACTAAGTTCAACTTTTTGCTGGTCAGAGGAGTTGTCTCTTATAATCTTATTTTTTTCTCTCATATTTTTTTTCTTTTCATATTGCGTCGTTCTTGGAAACCCACCTTCGTTTTGGCTTGCTCCCACGGGTGTCATGCGAACATCCAACTACGATCAGGTTCCTTTCACGATTTTACTCTTATCAGGTTAGGATTTTGATTTTCCCTTGCGCTGATATTGGAGTTTTGTATTTTTTTTTTCTTTTTTTTCTGACAATGAACACATTTTCTTAATGAACGCATCCACTTGATCGCATCTGCTCAGACCTTCCCCACCCCCAAATTTAAAGATGTGCAAGGTCTTCATTGCGTTGTTTTGGACAGAATAGACAAACACTTAGACAAAATTTTGAAAAGAAGGTTTGAGCAGAATTTTGAAGGATAAAAGGTAAAGAAGTGCTATTGCTACAAATTATCTAAGTGGGTTAGAAAATACAAAGTATGGGAAATGTTACTAAGGGTATGCATATAATTCATCATGGCAGCGCAATGAATAACACAAAATAGAAGATAAAGAACATCGCAATAATTGACAAATGATGATAAATAAGAGGCTAACGCATACGGAAAGAAGTGTTACTCAGTTCTATTAAAAGTTCACCAAGTATACAAAGAATTACAAATAACGCAATACAAAATTTTAGCATGTACAAAGAATCAAGTAATTAGCTTCTTTACATAGAAAAATGAATGAAATTATCTTTGGTATTTGATTCAGACGGGTGCACGGCTAATGATTAACACTATGCATCCATTAACGCAAATGCATCTTTGCAAAGGACGGGCAACAACACATGTGTCAACACAACACACCCCTCAACTCAACGCATTTCTAGAGGACGGGAACACTGTATTTCTACTGGCGTAACACTACCTCAACATAGTGCGTTTTTGCTAAGGACGGGCGAAAAATACATACGAGGGAAACACACCCCTCAGCACAATGCATTTGGGTTGGATGGACGCAAAGTGTATCTTGTTATCACAAGATGCACCCATCATCACAATGCATACCAATCTTTATTTTTCTTTTTAATTCATCAAACACGCAAGTCGATAAGACTTTGCAGTGTTCGTCATTTTATTCAGTCATTCACAAAATTTTTAAGAATCACGCAACTAATGCAGAAAAGTAAAGAACTCGAACAAAGCATGGAAATAACGCAAATGAATTAAACTGAAAGTAAACTCATAAAGCAGTAAAGGCTATTTTAGTAAACAGTAAATAATGCAAGGCAGAAAACCGTAAAGGAAAGCTATAAAGAAAGAGGTTAAACATAGATATAGGGCTGCTGATTGAAAGAAGTTTGTCAAAGTTACCGCAATAGCATCCCCTGCAGGCAGTTAAGCTTGCCTGCGCAATGTCATCAAGGACATTGTTCACCTCCTTACCTTATCCCGCAGTGTGTACGGGAAGAGATACAATCTAATTTCTTCGGGAATCACACCAAGTATGGAGAATGCGTTGCACATTTCTACAAAGCTGGTCAAATGAGCATACAGGTCTTCTCCTTGTATCCAAAATCTCCTGCATTTTGGATCATTTGAAGCATGACCGACCTTATCTCAAACCTTGCATTCTCCGCAACCGTAGGTCTTGAAATTCCAGCGCTTAATTTAGTTCTGATGTGTTCCTGCGCGAAAAATACACCTGATCTCTGGGTCAGCTTAGAATTTTTGGATCAAGTCTAGTACTCATAAACCATCAGACTGCTCTTCGCGATAAACAGCCAGTACAAAGAGATTTGTCCTACAAAATACCACAAAAGTACTCAACACTAACCGTTACCAATCCTCGGCAACGACGCCATAAACTTGTAATGCTAAAGAATGATTTCCTTATTATGCGTGCACTGTGCCATAAATTTGACACGATATTTTTATATCTTTAGTCTTTATGTGATACTACTTCTAAATATGCGTTGTTAATGATATGCTTGTAGTATGTGATAGAGTAATGCGTGTCACAAGTTTCCTTGCGTTGAAACCAAGTATAATTCCAACGCAAGTTTCTCAGAATAATCCAAGGTCGAACACAAGGATTGTTTTCGTTAATGCATTACTTTTGTGATACATGCGACCGGTTTTACAATTAATAGAGAATTGGGTTTATACAGGAATCTAAAATGCGATGAAAATAAAATTGCGTTGATAAAATAAAATTGCGTTGAAAATAAAATCCTAAACTAAGATGATACAAGATACAAGATACATGATACATTATACTGAGGTCGGGACTGACTGTGAAGTTATACAAAGGATCGTGGTATACGATGGCAAGTCTTTATGGATGAATCAAAAATAGAAAGAGTAATTAGTAAAAACAACGCAAGTTTGTTAATTGCGTTAAAGATGCAACTAAGGTTCCGCTTTCCCTTGGCGTACACCTCTCGATGATCGGCTGCGTTCCCATATCTCTATGGTGAAACAGGGATGAACGTGGTGAACGTAAGGTTGCTTCCATCTCTGGAAGTACTCTCGCTTTAGTTAACGCAGTCTTCCAACCCTCTCTCGATAGGCGGAATAACATCTTCACTTCTGCTCTCACAGGTGAAGATGTCGTCGAGCATGCTTTAGCTAAACATAATTATTTCCTTAACACAAATTAATTTACTTGCTTAATTCTTGCTAATTACCCAGGGAATTAAGAAAACATCATGGAAAAAGTGAATCAAGGATGAACGGAAATAAACAGAGAAATGATAATGGAAATGATCATAACAATTAATACTAACATTAAGCGTCTGATACATGGTGTGAATGATAGAGTAGAGAAAATGAGTACAAGTGATGAAAAAGAGATAGAAACAAATACAGAAGAGTGTCAACGTCTTGACACAGATCTCTGGACGGAGATTTTGCTTGCCGGTGTGTGGAATGGATGAAGAGGAGAGCTTCCCTCTCAGGCTTACTCTTCTGGTAGAAGTGACCTTCGTACAGAGCTTCAATGGCGGGGATTGAAAGGATTCTTTGCCCGGAGACTTACCTCTCGGCCTTGTCTCTTGGATTCTTCCCGGATCTTCTCTAGAAATCGCTTCAGTCCCGTCTCTCTCTCAAATCAGTATATACATGTTTATGTGTATTCCAAAATATACAAGTATCAAGTCTCTCATATCGAGTATATTTCTTCAATGGAATTACATAAGCTATTTATAGGCGAAGCTTTGACTCTTTGAATTGTGGTCCCCACTTTATTGTTAAAGAAATTAATGAAATGGTGGAGTGAATATTCCTTCTGTTACGTAATCAATCCTGTCAGAAATGCACAACAACTGTACACACATCTGAATCCTCCGCAATTGCGTTGCTCTTTACATCTTCGATCGTTTGCCCACATGCGGTGTTGTTTTTTATTAATGCATGTAGTTGAAATTGCGTTGATCGTAAAGCTCTTGATCGATTGTTGCATGCGCCGTCATTGCGTTGATCGTCTCTCATTCTTGAGTAACGGGCACAATATGACGTAGATGCGTTGTTCAGTTTGTCTTTGAGCCATGAACGCATGCAGTGACTTGATTTCCTGCAAAATAGACTTGAGACATTCTATTCTACCATTGCAATGGTGTCAGCGGGTGTATTGACGACAATTTATAATTCTCGCATCAATCCTTCAATAGAGGTGATCAAGTGTCGAGTTCAACTTCTCTACTTGAAAATCTCTTGAAGGAGTACATGGCCCATAATGACACATTGTTAAAGAGCCAGGCGTCATCTATCAGGAACTTGGAGATGCAAGTGGGACAGATTGCTAGTGAACTAAAGGATCGACTGCAAGAAATATTGCCTAGCAATACGGAAACTCTAAGAAGTATTAATGAGAAGAAGCAATGTCATGCGGTGACATTGTGAAGTGGTAGACCTTTAGTGGAGAAGAAGATGAACCCAAGAAATAACAATCCTTCAGCAGATGAGCACACAACGCACATAAAGGAATTTGAAGATTGAGAAGAAAGAACACTTGAAGCTATAAGTCATTCTGAACCGAGCACGCTAACACAGGGTCGTCTGTGGTGCAGCTGAATGCACCATTTCCCAGACACCTGCAAAAGAAGAATGATGAGTAGCAATTCAGGCATTTCCTTGATATCCTAAGGCAATTTCACATTAATATTCCTCTTATAGAAGCCTTAGAGAAAATGCCCAAGTATGAAAAATTCCTGAAGGATGTTCTAACAAAGAAGGGAAAAGTCAATGAGTTGGAAGTTGTGGCGTTAATGCAGGAATGCAATGCATTTATCAATAACAAAATTCCTGAAAAAACAGAAGGATCCAGGAAGCTTTATAGTCCCTTGTTCAATTGGAGGGATAGATGTAGGCAATGTGTTGTGCGACCTGGGAGCCAACACTAACCTCATGCCCCTTTCAGTTTTCAAGAAGCTAGGAATTGGTGAAGGCAACACACTTCTGTGATGCTTCAGCTCACTGACAGGAAAATCACGTCCTGGAAGGAAAGATTGAAGATGTTTTAGTGAAGGTTGACAAGTTTATATTCCAAGTAGATTCCATTATCTTAGATTATGAAGCAGATCAAGATGTTCCAATCATCCTTGGACGTGCATTCCTTGCCATGGGAAGGTATTGATAGACGTACATAAGGGAAAGCTTACTATGTGCGTGGACAACTAGGAATTAAAATTTAATGGGCTGAACGCATTGAAGTTCCTAAACGATGAACAATGTCAACTTGTTAGTCCAATTGAGTTTTCTGATGAAGAAGAAATAGACCAACTCTTCGAGGTCCATGCGATGGGGAAACCATAAGAAAATTTGAACCACTAAGTCTAAATGTGCAGCAAACCAAACTAACGTGGCGATCCTTAGAAGAACCACCAGCATTGGAAGTAAAACCTCTACCTTATCACTTAAAATATGCTTTTCTTAGATCCAATAACACTTTGCCTGTGATTATTTCAGCCAATCTTTTTTAGCCTAACGAGTGTTCTCTTTTTCAGATGTTACGAAGGCATATGCGTGCAATCGGGTGGACGCTGGTTGATATTCGTGGCATCTATCTATCCTACTGCATGCACAAGATTCGGCTGGAGGAAGGGAAAACTAGATCGATCGAGCCTCAACATAGGCTAAATCCTATAGTGAAAGAAGTGGTGAAGAAAGAAATCATCAAGTAGCTCGACAGGGGTAATTTACCCCGTCTCTGACAGTAGTTGGGTGAGCTCAGTCCAATGCTTCCCCAAAAAGGGAGGCACCACTGTGATAGTTAATAGCAACAATGAACTCATTCCTTTGACAACTATAAGAGGGTGAAGAATATGCATGGATTACAAGAAGCTCAATGTGTCGACAAAGAAAGACCACTTCCCTCTTCCCTTCATTGATCAGATGCTTGAACGGCTAGCTGGCCAAAAATTTTATTGTTTCTTAGATAGATACTCTAGATATAATCAAATCCTTATTGACCCTGAAGACTGTTGAAGTTTTTATGGATGATTTTTCTTTCTTTGGGGACTCCTTTCAATCCTGCCTAGATAACTTAGAAGTTGTTCTCGCACGATGCGAAGAAACAAATCTTATGCTGAACTCAGAGAAATGTCACTTCATGGTGACTGAAGGCGTTGTCTTGGGACACAAGGTGTCCAAAGAAGGATTGGAATTTGATGAAGCAAAAATTAACTGCATAGCCAAACTTCTCCCGCCTGCGAATGTTAAAGCACTGCAAAGCTTTTTAGGTCATGCAAGTGAAGGATATCAAACTCGAGATTTCCATGAGCAGTGGAAATAAGATAATTCTAAATTACAATCATGAATGAACAATATGTTTACAGTCGTACAAAAACAAGCGGTTATACAATCAGTACATAAACTATAGCATGAAAACTCAAATGAACACAGAGAATACTCTACGAACATTTGAAGATGCGTCTCCACGCTCCTTTGCGCACGACCACTCGAATAACAACAACCTCGAATGCTCGATCTACACGACTGCAACACAGCAAGAACACTTTGCACTCGTCCTCAATGATCGCCTCATCCACGAGAAATAGCACGAACGACCTCCACAGCACCTCGACGGTGTCGAGTTGAGTATGACACCACCAAGAAGGGTACCTTGGTATTCTCGCTGTCAAAATCCAGATGGTGGGCTCTATTCGAAGTTGGGATGAGGCAGATGAAGGAGGAAACACCGATCGTGTACACGACTGGGCAAGTGGGAGATGATGGAGACCTATCGTATATGTCGATGCCCAATCGTTTAGCTATAGCTAAGCGATCGTCTGGCAAAAGCTATGTGATCGTTTAGCTCATCGTATAACTTGGTCTATCACCTACAGACACTACATGATCATTTGCTAAATACTATACGATCATTTAGCTCGCCACTGCACAATCGTTTAGCTCACCCAAGTTGTCGTTTAGTAAATTTATATTTACTTGCCAACTACCGTGAGATCCTTTTGCGATAGAGAAATTTCAAAAAACTTTTTATGAAAACTTTTTAACAGTTTATAAATCTTACTAAAATTAGGAAAACTATTTGCCTTTTATCTCACGGTTACCATGAAAATCTAATAACCACCCATTCAATTGGTTATTAAAAAAAAGAATTAATTATTCAATAATTAATATTATTATAAATATAAATGATAACCAACTTATCATACGATATTTATTACCTATAGTTTTAATATTTCATCTGATGAAACATATAAACCATAGTTCTTTTTCTATTCCATGGTACTTAATATAAATCTCATTTACATCAATCCTCTACTAGATATATCTCATACATCATACCGATTATATCATATATAATAAAAAAGCCTCTTGTCAATTTGAAAATTTCAAATCAACACCAAGAACTGATCCTCAACTGAATCCATTGAGCTACCAAGGGCACCTCATGGACCTGTAGCTCGAAGCTCCAATGGTAAATGATTAAATAACTAAACTCTTTAGTCATGGGATCCACCATCCGTTAACTACCAGACAGTCCACTAAAGACCAACAACTGAACTCTCCTTACCACAGATATATTATGTGTCCATCTTAACTAATCAGCAGTGCGACAACCCTTCACAGATCGCTCATAAGTATAGCTGGGCCAATAACCGTTATGTCCCTGTAGTTACATCTGTCTCCTTAAGTACCACTGATCTCTCTAATGAACATAAGTCATAGTCCTACTATGACTGAGTCTCTTCCAAAGAGAAGCTATGGCCACTATGTTCAAGCCCCATAATCAATCCTTAAGGGAGCAATCTCTTACTTATCCCTGCTTCGGGAAAGAAGTGAATTCCATCTTATGGATTGAGTTCCCAACTCCCAGATCAGACAAGTCCCCAAAAAGGTAAGCATGTTGAGTTGGCAATTTAGCCACTCTCACCCATACTAATCATAGGACCATCCTTAAAGGACTGAGTTCCGAAAACACTCAGGATTGAGGTCGTGTCACCTATGGTCGTTTAGGTGAGATGCAATTCTCTAGTATCAACGACGTTATAAACAGAGTCTAGTCATCTCGTGGTCTAGTTCTTATACAATCTCTTTGTATAGGACACCCCTGCTTGCACGTCTCCACATGAATGGTCGGGATCAACAATCTGTAGTAGTTTACAACACTTGCAAACCTCTACAAAGCGGTTCGTATCTGTAGTGTCATTAGGATTAGGTATCCCACCTCAATCCTTAAACTCCAGACCTATTTAGGTTATCACTTAAGGCATGATCCACTTGTATATTACATATACATGCTTAAGTTCACATAAGATAACCAAGGAGTTTTGTTTATTGGATATGAGTAAATTCCAGAATTAAATAACACTTATTTTATTCATTAAACAATGTGTATCTTTACAAAACAACGAGACTTCGGGAGAATTAGGACACAAATCCCAACAGCAGGCTTATATAGAAGATTTGTGAAAGGATTCTCTCAATTTGCATGACCTCTAAGTGCATTGCTAGAATAAAACAGACCCTATATATTTAACGAAGACCGTATTAATGCATTCGATACATTGAAGTATGCATTAACAACAACTCCGATACTGATAGCCTTGGACTGGACGCAACCCTTCATTTGGATGTGCGATGCGAGTGATGTAGCAGTTGAAGCCATATTAGGGAGAAAAAAGGAATCTAATACATCCCATCTCTTTTGCGTCAAAGACATTAAACAAGTCCCAAGAACATTATACCACTACTGAAAAGGAGATGTTGGCGGTAATGTTCAGTATTGAGAAGTTCAGAGCATATTTGGTTGGTGCGGCAGCAACAACATACACGGACCACTCGGCTATCAAGTTTCTGATGGACAAAAAAGACTCAAAATCAAGGCTGATTAGATAGGTACTGCTATTACAAGAATTTGATGTAGAGATCAAAGACAAAAAGGAATTGAGAATTAGGTTGCTGATCACCTGTCAAGGCTGGAAAATAGGGAAATACAGGAAAAACAAGTTGAAATCAGAGATGTGTTCCCTGATGAACGCCTACTTAAAATTTTAGACAGCGAACCATGACATGCTGACATTGTTAATTATTTAACCATAAAATAGTTCCCTGAGAATTTCAATGCACAACAGAAGAAACAACTTATTCATGACAACAAGTTCTATTTATGGGATGAACCATTTCTCTACAAGCAAGGTCCTGACTCAATTATGCATTGATGCGTTCCAAAAGTTGAAACATAATATATATTGGCTGAATGTCATGACTTGCCTTATGGGGTCATTTCAGAGGACAAAGAACTGTTGCGAAAGTTCTTCAAAGTGGGTATTTCTGGCCTACCCACTTTAAGGACTCTAGGGAGTACGTGTGAAATTTGATCTCTGTCAACGCACTTGAAATATTTCTTCAAGGGATGCTATGCATCTGAACAACATATTGGAAGTTGAGTTATTCGATGTATGGGGCATTGATTTCATGGGACCTTTCCCTCTGTCTTGCGAGCAGCAATACATTTTGTTAGCAGTTGATTATATATCAAAGTGGGTCGAGGTTGTAGCGTGTGCCAAGAATGATGCGATAACCATAAACATTTTCACGTGCTTTGGAACGGTTGGGCAAAAAAGTTGGATGAAGCACTATGGGCTTACAAAACTGCCTACAAGATGCAAATAGGTATGTCTCCTTAGTCTTTGGTATTTGGAAAAGCATGCCACTTATCCTTGGAATTAGAGTACAAAGCATTTTGGCCAGTGAAGAAGCTAAATTTGAATTTGGAGATCGCTGATGAACAACGCAAGCTGCAACTCAACGAGCTCGATGAGTGATGGCTTAATGCGTATGAAAATGCTAAGATCTACAAAGAAAAGACCAAGCGTTGACATGACCAACGCATTGGTAAGAAATAATTTTATATTGGTTAAAAGGTCTTGCTATTTAACTCGTGTTTGCGATTGTTCCTAGGAAAATTGAAGTCTAGGTGGTCAGGTCCATTCGTCATAAAAACGATCTTTCCTTATGGAGCTGTGGAACTTACATGAAAGCATGGTACAAATGCATTCAAGGTATATGTGCAGTAGGTGAAGCCTTACCTTGAAGGAAATCTAGAATGTCAAAAATCATCCCTCGAGCTACGAGAAGCTATCTGAAGCTCGAGTTGAAGCCTCCCTACGTTTGATCAGACACATTTTTCAGGGACGTTTCCTCCTCATTATTTATTATTATTTTTTTTGCTTTATGTATTTTATGCTATTAATTTGCTATTTGTTTTGATTATTGTTTAAATTTTTTCTTGCTTTGATTCTTGCTTTGATTGCATTTTATTAATTAAAAAAAAGAACACTTCTTTTTTTATGTTTTTTTAAACCAACTTAACAAGTAAATGCATTAGGATTAGATCAACATATCGCCATGCGTTGGAAGTTAAAAAGACGCTCTTCAAGGGAATCAACCACTCGAGTGTTTGGAAGCCCAAGACACATCTCTTCACATCCGCAGTTAGTGGGAAGCCTAAAAATCCCAATCAACTGACACATCAGAGCTGTCCTTTCGTCTCTCTCTCCTAGGTTGGTCTATTAAAGGGCTCCTAAACCCTTTTCCTTCTTCTTCTTCATCTTCCTCAAGCCCTTTGTGTTTCAAAAAGAAATTGCCTAGCCTTCACCATCCGACCAAGTAGTCACTTCATTTAAGCTCCGATCATCCATCAAGCTGGCAATGTTAGATGCCTTGAACAATCAAAATAAATCAATGCGCTTCGTCGGAGACTCGCC